>NC_143063.1:23091071-23410714 GCF_052426305.1 Pelodiscus sinensis | reverse complement strand
TCTTAGGTCTTGATCCAGCAATGAGTTCTTTGCAGGCAGGTTTCTGTTTTGGTGCAGAGTCCTACTGAAACCTATGGGACTGTGCATGAGGCACGAATCCACCCATAAGGAGGTCCTTGCAGGACAGAGACCTTTGTTAGCCCTGTATAACACTGAGTTGATATGAAAGAATAAATGTTATTTGTAAGACATGAGCAGTGCCTAAGAATAATTCCTGAATCTGTTCTTTAGTTTCTGCTGCGTTTCTGGGAACATAAAAATGGCCATACTGGCTCAGTTTTCCAACAGTGGCCTGTGCCAAGTATCCTAGATAGAATTAAGAGAACAGGCAATCATCAAGTGATGCATTCACCGTTGCTCATTTCCAACTTCTGGCAGAGGCTAGGGACACCATCCCTCCTCAACTTGCCCAATAGCCATTAATGAACCTATTTTCCCTGAATGTATCTAAAATTTTAAAAATCCTGTTACAGTCTTGGCCTTCACAACATTCTCTGGCAAAGAGTTCCACAGATTGACCGACTGTGCATTGTGTGAAGAAACACTTCCTTTCGTTTTAAATCTGCTGCCTATTAATTTCATTTGGTGACCTCTGGTTCTTGTGTTATGGGAAAGAGTACATAGCAGTTCCTTATCTGCTTTCCTTATCCACGCCACTCATGATTTTATAGACCTCAATCACACCCTCCTTAGTCATCTCCCAATCTTAACTCTTGGTGCATTTCATCTGTATCTCATATATGGATCTTTAAATGGAATTAGATTGTATTATTCAGAACTACCTCTTACTAAAAAAATGTTTAAGGTAATATTATTTTGCAAAAAAGTAGATTCTCTGATAAAAACAACTCCTTATGCAAAACAGCATCATCACAGAGAGGTTATTCACCTTGAAGTAACTGGCACTCTGAGATGTGTCCCCCTATGGGTGCTCCATTTCAGGTGCATATGCACCCTGATCCTTTGATAGGAAACTGTGTAGCAATGCCTCTTCTGCCTGCTCAGGGGCCCTACATATCCTTGTGTCTCTTACCTCAGGCTATATGGGGCTGCAAGGTGAACTCCACTCAGTTCCTTCTCTAACACAAAGTCAAACAGAGAAAATTCCCAAGCACAGGAGAGGAGGGCTGGTAATTGAGCCCCCAGAGGGGATGAATCTTGAAGAACTCCAGTTATTGCTCAAAGAAAGTGACACATCCTCTCTCTTTCAATTTTGTTCTCTGGTTGCACCAGTTCAGGTGAATCTCCAGTAGTAATCCCTTAGGGTATGTCTAGACTACATGGCTCGGTCACCAGAGTCATGTAGATTAGTTTACTAGACATACCCAAATGAAGCGGCGATTTAAATAATCGTCGCTTCATTTAAATTAAAATGGCTGCCACTCTGAGCCCATCAGCTGTTTGTCAGCTCAGCGCACTAGTCTGGACGCTCCACGGTCAACATCAAAGGCATTTGTCAACCGCCCCGTTATGCCTCGTGGGATGAGGTTTACCGGGACAGTTGACAAATGCCTTTGATGTCGACCGCGGAGCATCTAGACTAGCGTGCTGAGCCACCAAACAGCTGATCAGCTCAGCACGGCAGCCATTTTAATTTAAATGAAGTGGCGATTATTTAAATCGCCGCTTTATTTGGGTATGTCTAATAAACTAATCTACATGGCTCTGGCGACAGAGCCATGTAGTCTAGATATACCCAGAAAGAGGTGGGCATTTCAGAAGAAGAAATTGTGCCATTTGTTGCAGCATCTGATCTTGGAGCGAGAACCAAAGAACCACAGGTGGGAAATGTATGCATTAAGGACTATGTTGGAGCCTTGCAGATTTCACCAACTAGCAGTTCTTCACTAGATTGTGATGTTGTAAAATGCAGTCACTCATGGGGAGGTGGAACCTCAGTGGAACCATAATAAGACTTGCAGAGATCAATTTAAAAACTCTGAGTGGATATAGAGGCTAGGTCCCTTACACCTACCTGCAATAGAAGCAAAGAGTCTAAGGATTTTCCTGGATGGCCTAATTCTGATGTTTCATGAGCTGGTTAAGAGCAAAGTTGAGATCCCAAAGTGGTGTAGGGGATCCCAAATGCAGAGAAAGATTCATACGGTCTTTTAAGAATATCATTGTAGGTGAATAAGCGAATATGGAGACAATTGACTCAAGGAAGATTGTCTCATTGCTACTGCTATGGAAACAGACCTGGCTGCAGTGACTGCTGTATCAAGTGACACCTGCAAATGTGCCTTTCCTAAGAGCTGAACTTCCTGTATTATGGTGCTAAACTGTTCTAGATGTTCCTGTGACAAATGGTCAATCATAGCATTAAACCTCTCATAGTTCAAGCTGTCATCTGTTGAAATCAGGCCCTGGTAATTAGGTATCCTGAACTGTAATGTTGCTGAAAAGTAGCTTTTATGATGTTTCTGGTCCTTATTATATAAGTTGGCTATTGGGAAATGTTGCCTGTCCCTTTCATGGACTGTGTCCATGACCAGAGAATTTGATGCAAGTTAAGAAAATAAAAATTCAGAATCCCTGGCAGCTGGGAGTGACTGGTGGGGGGTAGTGCACTGATCAGGCTAGTGGCCAGGAGAGTAGCTCCATGAGAGCCCTACACCTGACCTCCCCTGGTCCAGAAAACACCCTTCTTTGGGACCGACCATTCATGTCCTGAGGGTGCCGGACCAGGGAGGTACAACCTTTATCATAATACATCCAGGGTACTTAGTATAAAAGCATGTTTATTAGATGACAAAGTATATGAATTGTAAATTTTCACAAAAATTATGTAAAAGATTTACTTTTTTCCTAAATAAGTCTTACACACTAGTATATACTAAAACTTGTAGCTATTTTGTCTGGGAAATGGTCCTTGAAGCTTTTTGTTGATAGCCACAGACAAAATGTACAAGAGAGAATTCTAACAGATCTGCAGCTGTGTACCATTATCACTCTAGTTTCCATAGAAACGGGCATCAGATCAGCAAAAAAAAAAAAAGTAATTGAAAGTTTTAAAATGGTGATTATTTTAAATCGCTCTTTTTCATAGAAATAGTGGCTAGCAGCAGAATTTTTAGAACTCTTTTTTTCATCTGTAGCTGCAGGATGAGTGAGTGAGGAACAGCATCTACAGACACGGAAGTGCTAAAATTTATGGTAGACTAATTCTGAAAAAAAAAATCAATTTTACCTTTTCAGGGCTAATGACAATTCATTGGGGGGAGACAAAATGTTGGTAAAGTATTTCTAGCAAAAAATGATTATTTGCTACGATTGATTTTTTTTTTGTGGAACATATATATATTTTAAAATAGATACTTTCTTTTTATCGTTTTCTTAATAATAAAAATATGCTTTGAAAGTATGTTAATTGTTTTTATGATCTTGATGTTACACTGCAAGATTAAGGTACTATGTCAAAGTTGCTAAATTCCAAAGTCTTGCTTGTATCATGTCACTCTTCTTCTCTATGATCTATTATATATGCTGACTGATTAAAATGTGCTTGGTAGACTTTAAAATGGAATAAGGCATTAATGTGGAAAGGAGTCAGCAATTCATGATGTGAGCTGTTGAATTTAAATGAATTACAGACTGAAGTAGTTCAGCACATTAGTTCCTGAATTTAGTTTTGTAACCTAGAAACCTTCTCCACAATAGTCCCATCACCTTTTACATTACCAGTTGCTGATTGCTTTACAGCTGTTGTTACAGATAGCCAGGGAATACCAAGAAGCACACACGGGTAATTTATCTAAAATGGAACCCTAGATTTGTAAATGGGGAATTCTCCGTCCTCCACACAGGAGTTTCTGATTTTCACAACATAAAACGCAATGAGAGGAAAACGAAAAGCCAGTCAGACGGTGATACCTTCTTACAAAATGTGTTTCATACAAATGTAGTAATAGTGATAATCAGTAACATGCAAGCCTAGCATGATGGGCTTCTACCACCATTTAATATGAAATGTATGGAGTTGACTGTATTCTATTGCAGTGTATGGATAGTAAGAACTAAAGAGTACAAGTCAGATTAATATATCATATATGATCTAGGCAATACTGCATTATTTTCGCTATTGCTTCTACACATGGTACAACTTATTTTGGATCAGAATAAAAATTATAAAATTTGTGAACAAAATTGTGTCAATTTTACCATACACTGTGGAAGTAAAATCATATCTAGTGTAAAAGAGTGTCTGTCTATCTATCTATCTATCTTCAGTGTAAAAATGAGTGAATCTACCGTATAGTTTTGTCAAGTATTTATGTGCGATCGAGAACAACCCACGTTGATATCAGAGACCAGAAGTTATCATGGATGATGAAGTTTTAAAAAGTACCAGAACTTTAACTGAATATGAACACTTTCAGGTAGCTTCTACAATATCTGATTCCAGGTGAAACTAGAAGTGATAAAGCCAAACCACACTTTGGGAGATGATCTCGGTATGTGCCACGACAGGAACATGACTAAAACATAAAACGTTGGAATTGTCATGTGCAAATCTCTGAAGCATATTGAAGGCATTCTATGCCTGAGAGTTCAGTTAATCATTGTGGCTACGGCTACACTACATGCTTTGCCAAAAGAGGTAATGCAAATGAAGCATGGATTAGCATTTTCTCGCACTTCATTTGCATACTTTCATTCCATTTTTGTGCAAGGGGTTTTTGCACAAAAAAGAACAGCGTGGACATTTCCTTTTTGTGCAATACCCCTTTTTGTACAAGATAATAATGCCTCTCCCACTCGGCAAAGCATGTAGTGTAGCTGTAGCCTTTGTGTAGTGCGCCATATGCTCTAACGCTCTCTGAATAGCTGGATGACCATTGCTTATGTATTTCTTTTGATGATCATTTACCACATCACATACCACTTGTGCTGAACTGTTCATTGATATGCTGTTTTTCTGTTTATACCTGCCCTGTTTTTTTGGTTGAGTAACATGATAGGGAGTTAGACTATTTAGCTAGATACTGTTCCTCATTGTTCCAGAGACTCTTCTGCATCCCTGGATATGCCACTTAACTTCCATATGCCCATTTAATTCTCTGTAATTGTATGTAGAGTTGTTCTAGCCAAGTTGAAAGCATGCCTCTCTCAACAACAGAAGATGGTTCAATATAAGAAATGACCTCACTCACCTTGCCTCTCTAATTATCTCTAAGACCTAGATAACATATGCTTCCCACAGGTTTAATGGTTGCAAAGTGTTTTGATATCCTTTAGAAGGTGCTATAAAATATAAAGAAGTATAAAAGTAGTATTTTTCCTTAGCTTGTATATTAAATAGTTAATTATTGACTAATGACTCATTGTAATTAATAGTAATTCTGCCCTGATTTCTTGGGCACAATTAATCCCCCAAGCAAATAATTTGCATACTACATTGAGACTATCACCATATTCACTGTTTTTAATGGAATGTTCCCTGTGCTATTCAGTGAATCCCTCCAAAGACAATATGTAACCTATATTGTGTGTCACTATATCCCATGTTCTTCATAGATGTTCTAATATGATTATAGCATAACCAGGGTATGTTTTGATTAAGATAAGACATGTGAGTTATCATTGGTGAAGTTATGGTTTACTGGATAGCATTATCCTATTTGTATGTGTCACGGAATAGACTCACCATCATGGCACCTTCAGCTGGTTGACTTGGGGAATTAGCTTGTTGTTTCGTTGGGCGCCTTCCTCCAGCTGGAATCTCCCCATGTTCCTCTTTAAGCATGGCGTCTTTTTCAGGACACTTCCCTCCAGCAGTGCCCACTCCAGTCTCTCTGCGCCCCCTTCTGGGGGGAGGGGCATTTACTCCACTGTATACTCCAGGGTCCTCCCTTCTCCCAGGGACCCCCAGTTCTTCTCCCAGGGAACACCCAGTTCCCCTGCACCTATCTTGCCTCAGGGACCCACTGCTAGTCTTCATCTAGCCCCTGCCTCCAGGGCAGACTGCAGTCTGTAAGGGCTACTCATCACTGGCAAAGGGGTGTGGACCTGTTGCCCTTCCCTACCATGGCTGCCTCTTGCAGCCCTGCCTACCATGGCTGCCTCTCGCAGTCCCAATAGCTTTAGGCCTTCCAGCCTGGGGGCTTAGTTGGGCAGAGCCTCCCCAGCCCTGCCTTCCTTCCCCAGCACTGCTCTACCTCCAGGAAGCCTCCTGCTTCCTTGGCAGTCAGGTCCCTACTGCTCTCCAGCCAGAGCAGCAGTCAGTTCTCCCTTCCCTCCAGGAGTCCCTCTTTATATAGTCCCCAGCTGGGCCCTCATTTGCAGAGCTGCCTCAACCGGGGCTTCACTATCAGCCTTCACTCAGGGCTGGGGTTCTGCCCTTAAAGGGCCAGTGCAGGGCAAACGCCCTGTCACAGTATGCATGTATCATTTTTGTATCCAAAGTTAGGAATATTAACTATACACCTGTACTACAAAGTATTTGCATTTGGGCAACATCCACCTGTTAAAATGTAGTCAGTCTGGCTGGCTAACTGGGAACAAACATATCAAAGGATCATTAGGGAGAATGATTTGTCTTTGAAAATGCTAATCTCCCACCATCTTGGGATATGCTGCAAATAGCCTTTAATTCATGGCTGCTTGGGCACTGCAAGGTCATGTGATTAAGTCACCTGGTACTGGATTCCATGATGGATTACCAATATTTTTCCACCCAGCCAGGGAGAGGACAGGAGGAGGAGCCACACTGAAAAACAAATCGTTCGTGTGTGGAGAGAAGCAGTGAGACCAGGCTGGAAAACGTGTTGGGACTGTGAAAGTCTCAGAGGAGTAGCCATGTTAGTCTGTAACTTTAAAAACAATGAGTAGTCTGTGGTGCCTTAGGCTACGTCTAGACTGCAAGCCTCTTTCGAAAAAGAGCATATAGATTGCAACCAGTACTATCGAAAAAGCAAACCGCTTTTTCGAAAGAGTGCACCCAGGCAGTCTGGATGCTGTCTTTCAAAAAAGCACAGTTTGCATTATATAGCACCTTTTTTCAAAAGAGCACTTTTGAAAAAAGGCATTCTTTCTCATAAAACGAGGTTTTCCATCGTCCAAAAAAACTGCTGCATTCTTTCAATTTACCTTCGAAAGAATGCAGCAGTAGTCTAGACGCAGGGGAAGTTTTTTTGAAAAAACCTGTTGTCTAGACACACCCTTTGAGACTAACAAAAATATATATAGTATCATGAGCTTTCCTGGCAAAACCCACTTCCTCGGACAAGCTTGACTGGAGAAAAAAAGGGAGACCTTCAGAATATATAACAGAAAAAGAAGAGAGAATGGGAAAAAACAGCTTTCCTTACTTTCAATGTAACCGGGTGGCCTGATAGGGGCCTTGGAGTCCCCTCCAGTTCGAGGGCCACTACCCCGATCCTTCCCTGTCCCCGGCTTCTAATGCGCCGTCCCCACGGTCCACTACTGACAGTCTCTTTCTCACGTCCTCGCCACTCCCACCGGAGGCTTCTTCTGGCGCCCCGTCCACTGCACCGCTGCTCCGGGTCGCTGGCTGGTCCGGCACTGCCCCTACCGCAGGGCTTCCCGTCAGCCCTCTCCGGGCCGCCTCGGCTGCCCGCATCGGTCGCCTCCTCACCAGGTCCTCTCCGGGCTGGGTCCCCAGCTGGTCTCGCGGTCCGTCCTGTGGAGGAGGCTGAGAGCAGAATCTCCCCTGCTCTCTGCTTGCCTACCCCCCACCTGTCTCTTTCTCCCCACTTTTAAACTCCCCGCTCGGCGTTCCTCCTGCCCCCGCCCTTCCTGGGGCCGCCGCCGTCTCCCTGGGTCCTACATCCCCCCCGCTAGCCTCTCGCCTATTGGGCGCATGTGCGCCCGCCATGTTGGTTTCCCCCGATCCTGCTGGCCGCTCTGCCACGCTGCGCCGGCTTCCCGGCGCCCACTGATCTTCCGCGCGGGGCCCGGGGTTGTGGATCCCGCGTCCGTTAGTGCGGGGGTGAGTCCCCCCGTCACATTCAATACCCCATTAACATCAAAAGCTAAGTGTGGGACATTTCCATCCCACTCAATTACCCTCATTAGCACCAGCGCTACTATTAGCATTTTTCCCACTCTCTCTTTTTCTCTGTTATAATTCTGAGGGTCCCCTTTTTTTCCAGGCAAGATCATCTGAGAAAGTGGGTTTTTTCCACAAAAACTCATGATACTCTGTTAATCTCTAAGGTGCCACAGGACTACTCATTGTTTTTGGCCTGTGAAAGAAATACCCAGACTTTTAAGATGCAAGCAAGAGCCAAGTACCTTCAAAAAGCTCTGAAATCTGCTTAAAACGACATTTAGGGTGAGAAATTACTGCTTATGACCAGTTTCTTTAATATCTAAGCTTATGTTGCATTTTGGTTTTATTTGCTGGGTAATCTATTCTGATCTGTTTGCTATCCCTTATAATCACTTCAAATCTGTATTTTGTAGTTAATAACCTTGTTTTTTGTTTTCTCTTGAACTAGCTGGGAGCCAAAAGCTGTGCATATTTTTCTCCACATTGAGGGAGGGAACAAATTTCACAAGCTTACACTATAGAGTTCTCTGTACAGTGCAAGACAGCACAATTTTGGTATGGCACTCCAGAAGGGATGTGCACTTGTATGCTGAGCAATTCCTTAACAGAAGCCTTCCCATGCAGTGCCGATTTCAGTGTCTGTGTTTTTGCCATGGGATGTATCCCTACCTATGTGTGTGCTGAACTGAGGCTTAGGGCCTGGCTCAGCAGGATAGTGTAAGGGAGCTCAGGCTGGTAGAATAGGCAGGTTCAGTGGTACCCCACTGTATCAGGTGGCACCCTGGAGGGAAGGGCACCCCATCACACCTTAAATGTTACCATTTTCTCTTATAAGAATACTTCATGTGTAGTTAACTAGCAGATTTACTTGGTATTGCTTGAGCCCTTAACTCAATTCAGGGTTTTTTTAAAATAAAAGGAATATGTACATGCTTTGTTGAAATGATTGTACTGATCAAAGTTAGTGTTATTTTTATGAAGTTAATTTTTATTTCAGAGTTCTTAAAAAAGGGATTATCCACATATAAAATTTTCATTTTGTTTTTTAATATTTTTTTTAATGGAATTCCATCAAGCGCATTTTCTTTTTCATTCCTATAAAGCAGCGGTGGGCAATAAAATGGTGGCAGTTCACCACTCCTGAGACATTCACCTGTATCTCCACAGGTGCAGGAGATTGCAGTGCCCGTTAGCCAGGAACAGCAATCTGCAGCCAATGCGAGTAGGCAACCTGTGAACCCCTGTACCTGCAAAGGCGCAGGTAAATACAGTGTGTGGGGGCCCAGCGGGGCCTAACCGTGGCAGACTGGATGTGGACTATGGGCTAGTAGTTGCCTACTTCTGCTATAAACTCTTATCATTTGTTATACAGGCAGTCCCCGAGTTACGCGGATCCGACTTATGTCGGATCCGCAGTTACGAACGGGGTTTTTCTCGCCCCCGAGGACCGGAGCGGCGGGACGCCCAGATGCGCCGCGGTCCCGCTGCCCGCGTCCTCCAGGGCGAGAAAAGCTGCTATCCAGCCAGAGCAGCAGTCAGTTCGCCCCCCCTCCCCCCCAGCAGACCAGGGAGACGTTGAGCAAAGCCGCGGAGCATGCGGGCAGCGGGACAGCCCAGACGCGCCGCGGCTGTCCCGCTGCCCGCGTGCTCCGCAGCTTTGCTCCCCATCTCCCTGGTCTGCTGGTCTCCAGCAGGTCTCTAGCAGGTATAAAGGGCTATAGTTAATTTGATTTCCGGTAACTTTTTTTCCATAGTTTTCAAACATTAAGCATTGATTTTGCTGTGACAAAACAGAGTGCTACTCTAAATTACTCGATTTTATCTCTTTTCAGTACTGTTTGAGAAGCAATCCTAATCCAGGTTCATCCTATTTTTGTGTCTCATCTTGGTTCAATTTCTTTCAACAGACACTCAGTTATGTCTATTTTGAGGACCATACTTGATCTGGTGAAACTTTGTCTTTTGTGTTTGGTTTAATGAGAAGCAGTTGCATTCCAGGCACATCCTGTTTTCCTGGCACAACCAAACCCTCACGTTGCTTTAAGTTATGATTAGAAGAAGCTGTATATTGAATTTGGTGCTCCTAGCTCTTTCTGTGTAAGAGAAGTTTTTGATCAGACAGACAAACTCTCTCTCTCTCTCTCTCTCTCTCTCTCTCTCTCTCTCGTAGATGTTATTTCTTTCTGGAACTATTATTTAGAGCTATGGGTATGGTTTTAAGAATTATTAGATGCAAACTGCTTATTTTATTGTACCAGCCTCACATTATTTTGAACACAGTTCCTTTACAAAAATTAAACCTAAACAATGGTATGCATAATATGAACAGTAGCTTAAACTATTCTGTTAGACTTTTCTGATCCAAGTCACCTATGGAAGTCCAAATAATTTATTTTAGAACAACAATCTTGCAGTCTTCTTTGTGACAGTTAACTACTGTGGACTTTGGATTTGTTCCTTGTCAAAACATCATTCTAAATAAATGGCTGCTATATATAGTACCATTTTGAGATGTGCTTATACCAATGGTGGGCGACCCTGTGGCCCGGAGACCACATGCAACCCGTTGGGGTTCCATGCGTGGCTTGCAAGACGTTTTGCAACACGTAGGGTTGCCAGATTCCACTGGTTTCCATCTGTGTAGTTTTTTTTCCTATTGGTATTACTAAAGTGATGCACACACAAAGCAAGGACACATGAAGTGAGGTGCATGCCTCTGGTTCAGTCAGTACACCTCACAAATTCTGCCTATTCTCAAGGCAAATTTGTAATGAGGATACAGATGAAAAGAGGGCCTCAGAGCAGGTAATTTGGATTCTTTTTCCTATACAATTATGAATTTATTGGCAAGGAATGACTTGGATGCACAATTAGGAAAATAATTAACAGATTGCTGCTGATGACCTCTTTAGTTCTGAATTGAAGGAAATGGCAAAACTATCTTAGCGGTAGTTCTCTAAATTGCAGATAGGGCCTGAGTAGGATCAGGAACTGAAGCTGACTTGTGAAATGTGACATTAAAAGCTGTTGAAAATCTACGTAAAAATGACTAACGTGTCTATCAGAGCAAATTGTATATGGCCAATATGAATGGCTACAAGACAATACTGTTCTGGTTTTACATTAATTTAATATTAAATGTGGTTACATTTTTTTTGACAGTCACTGTTTTCGTATTAAAATAGTCTCTCTCCAGTGATACCAGATAATTAACAGACATAGCCCTTGAGCTGTAATCTGAGTGAACTGAAAAAGACTGTACGCCTGAAATAGCTTAGCTTTTAAAATGTTGGCACAGGTTCTGAGCACTAGATTCTCTCCAAGAATAATCACATACAGTTACACTTTGTACAATACAGGTGTGGACAATCAGTATGCACTGGAACAGAGCTGGGTTTATTGTTAAAGTATGGGAGGATCAAACGGTACAGTAAAGACAGAAAAGGCCTGGGCAAATGCAAGGATTATTTATTTGATTATTGTTTTAAAAATGAATGCCTTCAGCAATAGCATTCAGCTTCAGTAATAATTAGGTCAAGTGTTCCAAATCTATTTTAAGGGGGAGGGATGTTCTTTGTTTGTTTTTGTATGAAAGCATTTTTGTCTTCCAAAGAGGTAATCAGTTAATGTTGTGGACAGTTCAGCAATTAATTGGGTACATCTTCAAAGTATTGAATCACTGAATGTCCACCCTTCTCAACAGTAGCTGTTTTATTCAAGTAGCAAAAAGCTTCTTGTTTTGGAAGCATATAAATGTACTTTATAATTAAAGTTGGCTAGAAGAATAGTGCAGTTACAGAAATCATAATGTGGCAGTAAAGATACTTTCGCTGCTTGGGGATTCCATGCTGCCATGGGTTTCTCAGCTATTTAAAAGCAGATGAGAAGGAAAAATAAGACTGATTCAAGATAAATGTAAAAGAGAGAGACTCCTGGAAATATTCATTTTCTGCTCCTCTTCTAGGTGACTCACCTGTGGGAGATGAGGTGTGTGTCAACCCTATAGATGACTGAATCATAGGTTTGGAAGAGACCTCAGTAAGTTGCGTCCAACTCCCTGCTAAAAGCAGGACCAACCCCAACTAAATCATCCCAGCCAGGGCTTTGTTAAGCTCGGACATAAAAACGTCTACAGAGAGAAATTCCACCACTTCCCTAGGTAACCCATTCCAGTGTTTCACCACCCTCCTAGTGAAATAGCTTTTTCCTAATATCCAACCTAGACCTCCACCACTGCAACTTGAGACCATTGCCCCTTGTTCTGCCATCCGTCACGACTGAGAACAGCTTCTTTTTGAAACCCCCTTTGAAGGCTGCTGTCTTAGAGGAAGTTTCCTAAATAGTAGCTAGGGCCTCAGTAGGATCATAGGGTATGTCTACACTACAGCACTAATTCGAACTAACTTAATTCGAATTAGTTAATTCGAACTAAGCTAATTCGAATTAGTGCATCTAGACTTAAAAACTAATTCGAATTAGCGTTTTGCTAATTTGAAATAGCATGTCCACATTGAGTGGACCCTGAACCGAAGTTAAGGCTGGCCAGAACCAGTGCCAGCAGGGCATCAGGTTAGGACTTAGAGTGTGGAGCTGCTGCCTCAGGCTAGCCGAGGGCTGTGCTTAAAGGGACCTGACCCCCACCCCGGACAGATAGTTCTCAGGGGTTCCCCGCTTGCTTGTCTACCTCGATGAGGGACAGCAAAGCAGTCCTGGCTTGGAGTGCCCTGAGTGCCCACACTCGGCACATCACAGGACTCGGCCATCAGCCCAGCTGCACTTGCCGCAGGCTGCCATCTGGGGGGATCAATCAGGGGGCTGTCAGGATCCAGGAGGCCCTGCAGGAGAGCTTCCACCACGAGGAACCCGCAGAGCCACCCCGGTCCTCCCCATCGGGGGCTCGTGCCACATTCCTCCCTCACCTCTTTCCAGTTACCCTTCCCTAGCCCCCCTTCCTGATGTAAAAAATAAAGGACACGTGTGTTTAAAAATAGAAACTCTCTTTATTTAACAAAACCGGGGGGGGGGGGGGTTGATTAACCTCTGGGGAGACAGGGAAAAGGAGGTGGGAGAGGGGAAGAGAGAGGGGAGAGAGAAACCTGGGAGGAGGGAGCTGGAAGGGGGAAGCCAGGAGAAGAAAGAGGAGGGGAAGTATAAAACTATGGTACGCCATATCTTCAGTACTGTGTACGGATGTGGTCTGCTCACCTCAAAAAAGATATTTTGGCCTTGGAAAGGGTTCAGAAAAGGGCAACTACAATGATTAGGGGTTTGGAAAAGGTCCCATATGAAGAGAGGCTGAAGAGACTGGGACTTTTCAGCTTAGAAAAGAGGATACTGAGGGGGGATATGATAGAGGTCTATAAAAGCATGAGTGGTTTGGAGAGGGTGAATAAAGAAAAGTTCTCATTAGTTCTCATAATAGAAGGACTAGAAGACACCAAATGAAGTGAATGGACAGCAGGTTTAAAACTAATAAGCGAAAGTTCTTCTTCACACAGCACATAGTCAACCTGTAGAACTCCTTGCCACAGGAGGCTGTGAAGGCTAGAACTAGAACAGAGTTTAAAGAGAAGTTAGATAAATTCATGGAGGTGTTGGGTCCATGGAGTGCTATTAGCCAGGGGGTAGGTATGGTGTCCCTGGCCTCTGTTTGAGGAAGGCTGGAGATGGATGGCACGAGAAAAATCACTTGGTCATTGTCTTCGGTCCATCCCCTCTGGGGTACCTGGTGGTGGCTTCTGTCGGCAGACAGGCTACTGGCCTAGATGGACCTTTGGTCTGACCCAGTACGGCCGTTCTTATGTTTTTATGTTCTAAGCTCAGGGCTCAGAGTCGGGGGTCTCACTGGAACAACTTGATTTTCATGCAAACCTGCTCCTGGGTTCGCATGTGGCCTTTGGTGGCCAGGCTGGCAGCTATCCTGCCCTAGACGGCCGCACTCCTGTGCCTAGTACAGAAGTCGTGGACGTTGGAGGCCTCCCCCCAAACCTCAATGAGGTCCACGATCTCCACACTAGACCAAGCAGGCGCCTGCCTCTTGCGGCCCCAGCCAGGCTCCTGGGAGCTGCCAGCCTGGTCCCGGGAAGAGGCGGAGGGCTGGGTGGCAGCGGGTGGCTGGCTCATGCCGTGCCAGGTGCACTGTAGTCAGATTGTCCCCCTTTAAGGGCTCTGGGGCCGGGAGGGGGGCTGAAGAGTTTCCCTGGTTGTGCCAAGAGTGGCCACCAGGGCAAGCTAGGAAGGGCTAGTCTCCAACTAGTTCGAATTAAGTGGCTTCACAGCCCTCAATTCGAACTACTTAATTCGAACTAGGCGTTAGTCCTCGTAGAATGAGGTTTACCTAGTTCGAATTAAGCGCTCCGCTAGTTCGATTTAAATTCAAACTAGCGGTTTGCATGTATAGCCGCTATTAGTTATACATATACGGCTGTTAGTTTGAATTAACTGTGTAGTGTAGACATACCTATGCTGATATCAAATCCCCCCTCATTTTTCTATTCTTCAGGCTAAACAAGCCCTAATCCCTCAGCCTTTCCTAATAAGTCATGTGCTCCAGCCCCCTGATAATTTTTGTTATCCTTAGCTGAACTCTCTCTAATGCATAGGTTCCCAAACTGGGGGTGTGTGCCCCCCTGAGGGGGGGGGGGGGGGGGGGGGGGGGGGGGGGGGGGGGCATGAAGAAATTCTGGTGGATGGGGGGGAGTGAGGCTCTAAGAAAGAGCCCGGTCTGTATAGTAAAAAAATTCAGAAAATACCATGTGAAATGTCCAGTATTTTCTGTTTTTTTCTGGCTTGGGCATCCTGGCTCATTTTTGGGGGGGGGGGGGCGGAATTTCTCAAAAATCAAAAAGGGGGAGTGATGCTGTTCTTGTTTCTTCTTTTGGTTAGGATCCTGAACTTGATTATCTCATGATCACTGTTGCCCAAGGTGCTACCCACACATACTTCCTCTACCAATTCTTCCCTTTTTGTGAGCAGCAGGTTGAGTTGAGCATAGCCGCTGGTTGATTCCTTCAGCTCTTGTGCCAGGAAGTTGTCTCCAACATTCTCCAAAATCTTCCTGGATTGTCTGTATACTGCTGTATTGGTCTCCTAGCAGATGTCTGGGTGACTGAGGTTCACTGTGAGAACCAGGACCTGTGATTTGGAAGTTTCTGTTAGCTGTCTGAAGAAAGCCTCATAAACCTCATCTACCTGATTGAATGGTCTATAGCAGACACTCCCCTACGACATCACCCTTGTTGCTCCTGCCTCTAAACTTAACCCGAAGATTCTCAACAGGCTTTCCCCATGTTTTATATTGGAGCTTTGAGCAATCATACTGCTTTCTTATATACAGGGCAACTCCTCCACTTTTTCTCTCCCTCCTGTCCTTCTTGAACAGCTTATACCCTTCCATGACAGTGCTCCAAGCATGTGATTATTCTCACCAAGTCTCTGTTATTTCAATTACATCATAGTTCTTTGACTGTGCTTGGCGTTCCAATTCTTCCTGCTTGTTTCCCAGGCTTCTTGTGTTTGTATACAGACACCTAAGATAACTAGCTGATTGCCCTAATTTCTCAGTATGAATCGGAGTCCTCTTCTGTTGCACCCTTCTCTTTGTGTTTCTTCCTGGTATCCCATTTACATGGCTTAGGTCACTGTCACCCGAGGAACCTAGTTTAAAGCCCTCCTCCCTAGGTTTGCAAGCCTTTCTGTAAATACGCTCTTCCCTCTCTTGATTAGGTGGATCCCATCTCTTCCTAGCAATCGTCCTGTCTGGGACAGCATTCTGTGGTCTAAAAATCCAAAGCCCTCTCTCTGTTTCCACCTGTGCAACGACAAATTTACTTCCAAAATTAGATGATCCCTATTTGGGCCTTTTCCTTCAACAGAGAATGTTTTCATATTAGTCTTTACACTATATTCTCTGTGTTTCTTAGCACGCCACATGTTGTTAAGTTAATAACAGGCTCCAGTGCACACTTGTGATGACTACACATTTTCAGAATAATCTGTATGCATTTTAAGTGATTCCATCAATAAGATTAATGAGAGGGATCCAGAACATTGCCAAGTATATTGTATGAATGGACTAATTACTTTTTTCATTTTTACCACTGACAAAGATCATATATGGAGCCAATTTTTTTTAAAACAAAGTCAGTGTACAGTGGATGTGCTTGGGTTTGCTTGAATAAGCTATTAGCTGAGTTGCTGATTTGTCTACCTGTTTTCTGTCAGGAATGTTAAATATTAAGAGAGTTAAGAGAAGTGTTATCTAAAATGTGATAGCTTGCATCAGAGGTTGCCTGTAATAGAAAGTCTCATCAGGGAGAATCAAATTGATATTATTTGAAAATCTGGAGTCACAGAAAACAAGAAGCAGTATTATTCACTCAGAACTGAAAATGACAACTTAGTAATACACATGTTGGTGCTAGGGTGGGTCAAACTAAATCAGAAAAAAGAAATCAAACCAAAATTGCACACATGCGCTCAACCAAACCATTTTTTAGTTTCAGGGGAAAAAATTACATCAGCAACTTTTCATCTTTCTGACAATTATTGAATCACAGGTTCCTCCTATTCTTCAGGCAACTTTACAAGACACTATCATAGACTCCCTTCCCTGTAACATTCTAGCATGCCTCAATATCCTTCTGTTTGTCCTACACAGTTCCATTAGCATTCCCAATTTCTCTTCTTTTCAGTGGCTGTTGTTTTCACCTTAATGATGCAGTATAGCTTTTTCAACTCATCATCACCTTCTTATAGGCCCCTAACCCTTTGCCTTTTTGTTCTTTATTTTTTGCTATGAAATACTTATTGCACTTTATTTTATGCCGTGTTAGAGATGTTTTGGTCTCCAGATATTAGAGAAACAAGCTTGGTGAAGTAAAAACAATTTTTTTTTATCAACATCTGTTCGTGAGAGAGACAAACTTTTGAGTTTACAAATAGCTCTTCTTCAGGTCTAGGATACATTTCTAAGACCTGAAGAAGAGCTCAGTGTAAACTTGAAAGTTTCTCTCTCTCACCCACAAAAGTTGGTCTAATAAAAATATTACTTCACTCACCTTGCACTTTA
Source organism: Pelodiscus sinensis (assembly GCF_052426305.1). NCBI lineage: Eukaryota > Metazoa > Chordata > Testudines > Trionychidae > Pelodiscus > Pelodiscus sinensis. Next base: position 23,393,630 of record NC_143063.1, on the reverse strand, counting down.
TTTTGATATTTATGAAGGTACAACTTGGAGTTCTGCTTAATTGATTTTCCAGGGGCAACAGTTACCAGAGCGCAAATGGTTGAAAAAAAGATAAGATTGGCCTATATTACATGACGGACCAGATGCAAATAACCCACTGTTTATCTTTCTATGTTAAATGATGTAAGACAGAAAACTGTTGAACATTTGAAAATGTCTGTTTAAATGTTTTGGAAGATTCAGAAGAAATTCTTGAAGAGTGGAAAATATATGCCTAAAAAAAAAAAGGACTAAGAGACTAATTAGTAAATTCTACTAACAAGTGAATCTGATGTCTATTATAGGGAAAATCTTTGAAATGTCTCAAGAGATATGGTGGGAAAACACCTGGAAAGCCCAGATTAAATAAGAATACTCAGTATGGATACATGTAGAGGACATCATGCATAACTTACATGCTGCAGTTCACTGAAGCACACCTCTCAGCCTGTAAACATGTCCATATGTAATACACGTCATTTACATGTGACAAATAGCCCAAATGTGTAACACCTGATTTGTTCCACAGTGAAACACAATTGTCAGATTTTTTAATAAAAAATATCGATCCCCCCCCCCCCCCCCCCAAAATGGGAAAAAATTTTGTTGAGGAAGAAAAAGGGGGAGATCAAAGCTGTTGAGCAAAAAAAAAAAAAAAAAAAAAAAAAAAAGAAAGAAAAAAGGACCCTGAGAGTTGTTAAGAAAAAAAAAGCATAGCCCCTTTAAGAAACACTTTGCTTTTAAGGCTTTTTGCCCCTAATAGGCTGCCATCTTGCTTCCCTGCACCAGGCTGGACAGCTCCCCTGTGGAACCCAGTAAGCACCCGAGATTTTTGCCTCCTGGACAGGAAAAAATCAGAAAATACCAGACATTTTAGGTGTCCGGTATTTTCTGAATTTTTTTTACTGGACAGGAGGTGAAAATATCAGACTGTCCAGTTCAATTCCGGACACCTGGCAATTCTACGAGGCAAAACAACTCAGCCAGTTATCCAGTCTGCAAAAGGCTGTGTCTCTTTCCAATCAATCAACCTGGGACAGATCACAAAACAAGCTATTTTGACTTGCACAGTGTTTATACTTTAAAATTACAATATATATATAAGTTGTGGCACAATCCACAACAAAACTTGGGTCCCAAAAAACCAAACTATTTTACTCTTAAGCAGAGGGATGGAGAGAACTTGTAAAGCTGCTCAACACATATATACCATTGCTCACCTGCCACAATTAATACAAAGCCTACATCCTACAATTATACACCATTTCCTGCACACATCACCTCTTCCTTCCTTTCCCAGGTAGCTAATGCAAGCTGTGGACTCCCCCTTTCTGCTGTACCTCTGCCGCTCTGCTGGGGTCCAGAGATTCCCAATTGCTCTGGTGGTTTCATGTCTGAGACCGAGGGCTACTCTTCCTTCCAAAATGCAGAGTCAAGCATGGAGTAAGAGCTGTCCTGGAGCCAACAGAGGAATTCAGGTAGGGGAGGAGTAAAAAGAGAAGGGACTGATAACAAAGAAGAGTAAAGGGAGAAGTGAGCAGAGTTGAATCTTTCTGCTAATTCCTTCACCAACCCTTTTCCTCTTCGTTCCTTTTCTGAAATCTCTTGTTGGCTATTAGGCAGCTCTCTCACTCCCCCACCATCTCTCTTTCTCTGCTGCTTGGAGAGGAGGAAGGGCAGAGAGGGCAGAGCTGTGGGTTAGTAGCCCTTGTCATGTCAAACACTCCTGAGAATTCAGTGCTCCAAGATGGGAGGCTGACCCACTCCAAGGCACAGTGCGGTCAGTGTGGTGGTCAGTGTGGAGGTTAGAAAACTGGCTGAAAGCAAAAGATAGATAAAAGCTATGGGTAAAAATTCTCAGAGTGGCAAGGGGTTATTTTTGTATCTTAGATACCAGTTTTAGGTTATCTGCTGTTAATAATTATATGTGGCAAATAGATAAAATGATAATAGATCCCAGTGACAATTCCACTAATTTAAACCTTAGTGTCTCTTCTTTCTATGTCTGGTGTTCAGTGATGACAGAGGAGCAGACTGAAAGCAAGACACAAAACTTTACAGACACTGAAATTGGAGATCCCCCAAAGGAGTTATACTGTTACAGGATTTTAAAAGATTCACATGTAGTTAAATGGCCAGTAAGTTGCAAATACAGCTCATTTATATAAAATATGAAATAATACAGGAGCAAGGAACTAAGCTAGGAAATATGTGCTGTTTTGGGATTCTCATCTAGCACACTGATTGCAGAAGGTATTTAGCAGGTTACTACAGAAACAAAAAATTAATTAAAAAAATCAACCTAGTGCACAGACTATATGCAACTGTGCAAGTAACTTAAAATTTCTTACGGGTACTGTCCTATTGCAACCCAGGTCCCTGCCAGCTCTTTAAATAGCTCCCTGCTGGCTTTTGCTAAAGCTCAGTCAGCTCTTGCCAGAGTTGTGCACCAATGTGCACCCGCTTACTGTTACCTCTGATTGTTAGACTCAGTCTAGAATTTAGTTTGCTTTCCTGGCCATTATTTCATAGAAAGGATGTTATTGATTTGGCAAAGATACCATTCACAGAAATAAAAATGGCCCCAGGTCTGGAGAATCTAAGTTCTAAGTATAGGTATTGTTTTTTTTTTATTCTCACTAAACAGAGGAGACTTGAAGGATCATGCAAGAATAAAAAGGGGAAAATTCAGCATGAAATAATGTTTCAGAAAAGTGACTTAGTGGCAGATAGAGGATGGCTTATGTCATTTTCAGATCTACCACTTCCCAAATCTGCACTATTTGGAGATACACTATGCCATTTTGACCACTCAGTTCAGAAGCATCGCTTTCAGAAGTACCAGTTTACCACAGTGTTTGAATACTTTGAAGACTGTGTAATGAACGATAAATAAGGAACTTGATCTAACAATTGATAAATTAGTATTAAATAGGAATTTCTGGAAGATCAATAATAAAAAGGTAATAAAGGTAATAAACTGCTGAGGAAGATGATTAAAAAGAATACAAAAGACAACTTTATTTCTTCATTGGGAAGGTGAAAAAGCAGTAAACTACAGTAAAGGGAGATACCCTAAAAATGGGCTAGCACTCTGGGCTTTGCCTTTTGCTTACCTAATATTCCTTGTACAGTAAACTTCCGATAATCTGGCACCTTTAGGACCCAGGGGGTGCCGGATTATCAGATATGCCGGACTATCAGAAGGGGGGGCTATGAGGGGTCTGGAGTGGGGTGGGAGGGGATGCCACCCCAGGCCCCTCATAGCCCCTGCCTTACGATAGTCCGGCTCTGCCCCAGGCGTCCCTGATTCAGCTGCAGCTGGTCAGTTTCAGCAGCAGCTGAATCGGGGATGCCTGCAATAGAGCAGCTGGGGTGCTGCCGGGTTGGTCCTGCAGCGCCGAGGGGTGGCGCTAGGGCACCAACCCAGCAGCACTCCAGCTGCTCTTGGGGACGCCTGGGACAGAGCAGCTGGGGTACTGCCCGGTTGGTCCTGTAGCGCTGCCCCTCGGGGCTGCGGGACCAACCCGGCAGGACCCCAGCTACTCTGCCGCAGAGGTCCCCGATTCAGCCGCTGCTGAAACAGATCAGCAGCTGATTCCAGGAAGCCCCGGGCAGATCAGCTCGTCCTTTGGCGCTGCGAGACCAACCCGGTAGCACTCCAGCTGCTCTGCCCCAGGCGTCCCCAAGAGCAGCTGGGGTGCTGCTGGGTTGGTCCTGCAGCCCCGAGGGGCAGTGCTACGAGACCAACCCGGCAGCACCCCAGCTGCTCTGCTCCCGGCTTCCCTCATTCAGCTGCTGGTCAGTTTCAGCAGCAGCTGAATGGGGGAAGCCTGTCCGGCTGCCCCAGCACTTCCGGGTTCCTGATGGTGCTGGACCATCAGGAGTCCCGGAGCATTGGATGCCGGACTAATGGAGTTTTACTGTACTTTTATGAATCTTAGATAATAAAAGCTCGTGTACCAGAAAGAGAGTAGATGGAGAAGTATGGGACAGATTTAGGGTTTATTCATGCCAGAAAATTTTGCTGCTTTAATTAAAGAAGGCGGACTAGTGTATCTGTAGAGACACAAGTTGGCTGTAGTGATATATTTTATTGGATCAACTTCCATTGGCGAAAGAGACAAGCTGTTGAGCTACACAGAGCTCTTCTTGAGGTCTTAGTATTGTGATTGGAGTTGTACTGGTAAAGCATATTATAGTCCAGGAAGTAGAATGGGCCATGCCAATATAAATCAGTTTTAAATTGGTATAACTGGATTTTTTACCAGTATTTTGCCAGCACCGTGAAAATTGCTGTTTATTCTTTTCTTGGTTTGAAAAAAGGTTGAGACTTAAAACAATTCCAGTTGACGCATCATGTCCAAAAGCATCAGTCATGTCCTATTATATAACATAATAGGACTGACATGATCCAACATAACATGACAGAACTAACTAGTCAGCTGTGAAATTAGAAAGAATGGTTTTCTCAAAACTTGCAGTGACATGAAACATTGTTTTAAAGAAAACAAAAAGAGGCTGCTTTGAAAAAGCAAAGAGAAACTGTCATAAATATAACAAACAAATTGACACGTGAATTATGTAAATAGAGTATTTCCTATATCAGCGCATTTCAGCAGTTCTGTATAAATCCTTCCTCTCAAATCAGTTAGCATACTTTTGTTTTACTTGTTTTTAATAATTTTTCATAGCAGAATATGTATGAATATAGCAATCTGACGATAGTATCCACTTCTACCAGAGACTTAAAGCTTGATTATGAGTTTATTTATATTTGTTTTATACTGTTGTATAACTCTAAGAACTTCAGTAATTTGTCAAAGTGTAAGGATTCTGAATAAGAACCCTATGGCCAATTTTTTTTCAGGAGTGGGGAGGAGGAGAGGCCTCAGGCCTTCAAGTCTACATTAATACGCAGAATTCCTTGGCATTAGAGGTTTGAAGCTGGTATGAAGACACAGAAATGTACATTTCATTTGAAATTGTAGTATGCATGTCTTTGCACATGCAGATAAGTATGTATACACTTTCAGAATGATTCAATCTGTCAAAATCCTCTTGGAAAAAATGGGGAGATTAAAATATTTGTTTTCTGATTCATTCTAAACGTATCCCATGTGAATTTGATGTGACTGTATCTATGAGTGAGGAGTAATAATGTGAAAGTCAATTAGAATGTGTAACAGTCACATAAGAAATTCAGTCCACTCAGAACATAGGAATCCATAGGCATAAAAACAAACAAAAATTAAGAGCCAAAAGTTAAAAAGAAATGAGGAAAAATCCACAGAAAACTAACAAGAGTTAAAATAGGGAGTAAACACCAACAGACAAAAATTAAAATAAGAGACAGTGGCAACCAGTTATTAGGTTGAAGCAATAATAAGATTATGCTTTGTTTTTAGAAAAGACCTACTAGTGAACATGCCATTTTCTACATCACTCTCAGATATTCTCCTTCAAAAATCTCTAAAATTTGAATGTACGTTCTTTGTGTAATTTTGATGCCCAACTCAGCAGTATCGTTTATACAAACATCAGTTTTCCTACAATGTTTAGATTCCTTTCCAAATCTGATCAAATTGCCCATAAAGACATGGATGGACTAATTGTTCTCCAACACCACTGTGTGTTACCCACACAAAAGGAAACTTGTGTAACTCAAAGAGACAAAAGTTTTTGGGATTGTATTTGAATGCAAAATTTAGTCCAATTTTTGGAGCTGTAACAAGAGAGTACTTTTAAGTTCTTTAATACTTTCAACTTCATGTACATAATTAGATTTATGACCCTGCTGTCGACTGATGTGTGTCAGTGTTCCATTCACAATACAGGTCATCTTTGCCATAAGTCCAAGATATGTTCCAAAAAACTTGGATTTATAGTGAAACAACTTAACGTGGGCTTCCCCCCCTCCCCATGGCTAACTTCCATTTGTGCAAATTGGGGGTGTGGGAGATCTTGCGCGGCTTAAGAGCAGGGAATGGGAGGACTTACACTGCATCAGTTCCTATAAGCATCAATAATTTTAGTGTGGATGTATACTGGAGCAACTTATAGTAGGGACATCCTGTAGTCTATAGAGATAACTTTCCATACCCATGTCCTTTCAGGGTTTTCTTATTCTGAACTTGAATAGTAAAAACCTGGTTTAATATAATTTCATCAAAATAATCTTTGATCTAATTCACATAAGCTTCCACTGATGCTTAAATGCTTGACATAAACATACCTTTCATGCGGTGGTGATCTCTGAAAGCTGCACAATTTTTAATGTTTCATTTTGATAGAACTTACAGATACAGTCCCAATTAGCAGGTCTGGACAAACTGTTCTATAAATATTCAGATCTGCTGAATCAAACATGAACTTGAATATTTCAGTTTTGGATTTTGCAGAGGCAATGTTGTGACAACAGCCCAGAAGATCAAGTGCTCTAGGAATCTGCCTGCAGGGTGAGGGTTACATGAGGGCAAGCTGTATGTAGCTCTTTCTCCTCATGGTCTGGCTCTTCTGGGGCTGCAAACTTCATGAATGACCAGAACTCTTCTGCTGTCCAGGAACTGAAAACTCTCAGCACTGACTCTCTGGGGCCTGATCTATGCTACAAAATTAGGATATCTAAATCAACTTATGTTGACCTAGTTGTGCATGGGTCTACATCCAAGTATGTCTCCCGTCGTCCTAAAGACTTTGTTACAGAGACACAATAAATCCATCTCCCTAAATGACACAGCAGTTTGACTGACCTACTCAAGTCAATGCAATGCAAGTGTAGACATTGCATTAGGTGTATTGACTCTAGTATGTCTAAACTATGTTTTTTTTGAAAGAGGATATGCAAATTCCATGGGAATCTTAAAAGAGGATCTTTTGAAAGTGAAAGTAGTCTGAACGCTTTTTTTTTTCAGGAAAAAAACCCTTTTTTGAAAAAAACGCATAAACCCCATTTTTTTAAGGAAGAGCAGGGTTTTTTTTTCAAAAAAGGGCATATTTTCCAAAAAAAGTGTCCAGACTACTCTCACTTTTGAAAGAGGATCTTTCAAAAGTGAGATCAGAAGATATGCAAAATCCTGTGGAATTTGCATATCCTCTTTTGAAAATTCTACGTAGTCGAGACATAGCCTTATAGTCTTCCAGACGTTGTTCCACAATGAATGCCCCTATCTTCAACTGTGATTGCTCTGGTTGCCAAGGATCACTCTAATTGCCAAGGATCACACAAACCAGAAGCCTGTGCCCACCTTAAGCCTCCTAGATGTTTCTGTATTGCTTTTTCCTAATCTTCCATGTTGACAAGCGCATTCGGTGAGCATCTGACTATGTCAGCTCCACCCACAGAAATGCTTCTACTTGGACCAGGAAAGAATTCTCTTCAAGCTGTTCAGAGAAGAGACTACACAAACACAGCTCAAGATCAGCCAATGAAACATAAACATCTACATTCAGATTGCACACAAGATTCTGGAACTGGGACATGACAGGTATGAGCAGCGGTGCCACATAAAAGCAAATGAACTTTGGCAGGCATCTGAGAAGGCAAAGGAGGTTAAATCTGGTGCTGCCATATAAACCTGCAGCATCTACAACAAACTGCTTAGTATGGACTCGAAGGACCTGTTTTGGGACTGGCTCTGCTCAATATCTTCGTCAACGATTGAGATATTGGCATAGAAAGTATGCCTATTTAGTCGCAACCCCTCCCAGCTTGGTATCATCTGCAAACTTATCTGGAGGATAGGGTCATAATTCAAAATGATCTGGACAAACTGGAGAAATGGCCTGAGGTAAACAGGATGAAGTTTAATAAAGACAAATGCAAAGTGCTCCACTTAGGAAGAACAATCCATTTCACACATACAGAACGGGAAGCGACTGTCTAGGAAGGAGTACAGCAGAAAGGGATCTAGGGGTTATAGTGGACCACAAGCTGAATATGAGTCAGCAGCGTGATGCTGTTGCAAAAAAAGCAAACATGATTCCAGGATGCATTAACAGGTGTGTTCTGAGCAAGACACGAGAAGTCATTCTTCTGCTCTACTCTGCGCTAGTTAGGCCTCAGTTGGAGTATTGTGTCCAGTTCTGGGCACCGCATTTCAAGAAGGATGTGGAGAAATTGGAGAGGGTCCAGAGAAGAGCAACAAGAATGATTAAAGGTCTAGAGAACATGATTTATGAAGGAAGACTGAAAGAATTGGGCTTGTTTAGTTTGGAAAAGATAAGATTTAGAGGGGATATGATAGCGGTTTTCAGATATCTGAAAGAGTGTTACAAGGAGGAAGAAGAAAACTTGTTCTGCCTGGCCTCTGAAGATAGAACAAGAAGCAATGGGCTTAAACTGCAGCAAGGGAGGTTTAAGTTGGACATTAGGGCTACATCTACACTGGCACCCTTTTCCGGAAATGCTTAAAACAGAACAGTTTTCCGTTATAAGTATTTCCAAAAAAAGAGTGTCTACATTGGCAGGATGCTTTTCCGGAAAAGCCCTTTTTCCAGAAAAGTGTCCGTGGCCAATGTAGACGCGCTTTTCTGGAAAAAAGCCCCGATTGTCATTTTGGCGATCGGGGCTTTTTTGCGGAAAAGACTACTGGGCTGTCTACACTGGCCCTTTTCCGGAACAGTTTTTTCGGAAAAGGACTTTTGCCCGAGCGGGAGCAGCATAGTTTTTCCGGAAAAACACTGACAATTTTACAGTAGATCGTCAGTGCTTTTCCGGAAATTCAAGGGGCCAGTGTAGACAGCTCGCAGCTTATTCTGGAAAAGCGGCTGCTTTTCCGGAATAAGTGGCCCAGTTTAGACACAGCCTTCGAAAAAGTTCCTGTCAGGGTAGTCAGACACTGGAATAAATTGCCCAGGGAGGTTGTGGAATCTCTATCTCTGGAGATATTTAAGAGTAGGTTAGATAAATGTCTATCAGGGATGGTCTAGACAGTATTTGGTCCTGCCATGAGGGTAGGGGACTGGACTCGATGACCTCTCGAGGTCCCTTCCAGTCCTAGTATTCTATGATTCTATGACCTTCTGCCCACAGCTAGAATTTTCACATCAGCCTGAAATGAAGACCCCTACAGTGAGAAAGAGGAAAGGGAGGAGTGATGGGGAAGAGCTGCAAACCTGGCTGGTGAGTCAGGAGCTGTTTGAAATTCTGCTGGAATCCAGCCAGTCCTGGAAGGTGAGCACAGATGAGTCCACTGATAAAGGGAAGGGAGTCTGTGTAAGTGCTTGCACATATTATCACTCTGAGAGGCCACTAGTTCCAAATGGCAGAGAGCTCACCCTACCATAAGTCACATGAGGACTGACAGGCTCATTGACCCAGTGCACCATTATAATAATCTGTATCCAAAAACTGCCATGTAAGACAATGGTTCTTAACCTTTGCACTCTACTGTACCCCTTTTAGGAGTCCGATATGTCTTATATTCTCCAAAGTTTCACCTCACAGTACTTGCTTACACAATCAGAAAAATACAAATGTGTCACAGTATGCTAGTACTGAATCATTGCTTACTTCTCATTTTAACCTTAGAATTAAACATAAGTAAATTTGAATATAAATATTATACTTATGTGTCAGTATATAATATTATAGAGAACAGTGTAAACAAGCCATTGTCTGTATTTACTTAGCTTGTGCTTTTTACGTAGACTGTTGTAAAACTAGGCTAATATCAAGATATTATCCATGAGGTACATCAACTGTTCAATCTAATCTTTTCCATGTATGGAATACATTTTTACAAACACTAGCTACAAAAAAAATCAGTGAATGTACAGTATCTACAGAGCCCTGCGTGGATACAAAATTTACATCAGCAGCCACATCTGCAGAAATGATCAACAGATATCTGCATTCATATTCACAGATGCAGACTCCTGTGGCTATCAAGCAGATATCTGCAAATTTGCAGGGTTCTAGATACAAAATTAGATTATAAATTAGATTAATCTAATTAGATTAAAAATTAGCAAAAATGAGTGGCAGATATCTGTGGATGTGCAGTGCTCTAAGAATCTGCTGCCACTGAGGTGTCTGTTCTTAAGAGACATGTGTAACTCTCATGTAAGAGCGACGAGGAGTCCTGTGGCACCTTATAGACTAACTGGAGTGTAGGAGCATAAGCTTTCGTGGGCAAAGACCCACTTCGTCAGATGCATGCATCTGACGAAGTGGGTCTTCGCCCACGAAAGCTTATGCTCCTACACTTCAGTTAGTCTATAAGGTGCCACAGGACTCCTCGTCGCTTTTGCAGATTCAGACTAACACGGCTACCCCTCTGATACTTGATCTCATGTAAGAATTAATGCAAGGTAAACATGCACCAAGCAAGAGGTGTGAATACACATCTGTACCTTTCATGTCATATTTTATTGATAAATCATATAAAATATTGTATATAAATTGAAAATTAGTGGCTTAGTTCAGATGACATAAGAATTTACGTGAAAATTTGCTCCAAACTCACATGAATCTTCGAGGTTAACATTTTTCTTCTGATTATTTTCCAGTTTCTCACACTTCTGCACCTCCTAGTTCCATTAGAAAGGTCTTGCACAAATTTTTCAGCCTGCCTAACCAGAAATAGAAGGCACCAGACAAACAAGATCTTTCTACCTAAACTGTCAACTAGTATAACATATCCAAGAGAGTCAGGTAAGTTCAGAATTTTTTGGAGTGTAACTCTTTTTTCTTTTTAAGCAATTTCAATCCAATAAAGTATCATGAAATTTGAAAGATTAAGCTGATTTTGACAACACACCTTCATAAATATCTAGATGGGCTATTATTTTGGCTATGCTTCTGGGTTATTACCAGTAAAGTGCACAGCTCTGTTGCTTCCATATGTGCCTCTCTCTGCCTTCACTAAAGCACAGTAACTCAATATTAATAAAAAGACCAGGAATATTTTTCAGCCTTTGTGTATATAAAGCATGGATACAGAAACACACAGTATTCTTACTTTAATTCAAACCACCATCCATTTACTAAATTAATGTAACTTACATTACTGACCAATAAACCTTTCCACGTGTTTGTAAGAATTACATGCATACTAGAAGAATACCACCACATTACGGCCACCTTATTAAATAATGATTATTCCATGTATGGATTCAACATCTTTTATAAAGGTCAGACATATCATAGAATCAAAGGATTGGAAGAGACCCCTGGAGGTCTTTGAGTCTAACCTCTTGCTAAAAGCAGGACCAACCCCAACTAAATCATCCCAGCCAGGGCTTTGTCAAGCCGGGACTTGAAAACCTCCAAGGACAGAGATTCCAGCACCTCCCTAGGTAACTCATTCCACCCTCCTCATAAAATTGTTTTTTCCCTAAAAACTATATGTTTGTTTCAAACTAAGAAATCATTTTTCTTACCCACCTAGTCCTCCAATACCTAATTTGTATCCTCAAATTACAAATCATACCATGGTAGCATATCTTAAATCCAGATTTCAGATCTCATTACAATAATTATAATTTTTCTGATAATGTAATTTCTGTTGTGACAAACAAAAATACTTTAAAACCTGACTTGAAAAATCAAACTATGAATATTATAAAATGGCTTTATGTATATAATTTAATTAGCAAGGAAAACTCTCCCTTCTTTTCATTAAAGCAGCATCCGCCAAAAATGATCAGTGCACTGAAACTTGCAAATGAGAACAGATATCTGGAGATTCAAAATAAACATGTAACTGAGTTTATATTTGCTATGGTCATGGCAGTAATATTTTCTCTAATATTATTATATTGTGCTTAATAATGCAATAACTTTCATCTACCAAGTATGCTGAAGTTATCCCCTCTAGTACGGGGGAGGACCAAACTGGATCCTGTAAACTAGCAGGGGCTGCTATGATTTGGGTTGGGGTTCAGTCTTATCCTCTAAAATTATGTTTACACCATTGTCCTCATCGGGCTTCATGCAGATGACAGCAGCTTATGCATAACTCCATAGGAAGGTCACCAGTGATGATACTAAAGGATGTGCTGAATCAGCACATTTTTGATGTCTTACTACTTCTTGTTCACTGGTCAGGACTGTCCACTCTGAAGGTGCGTTGCATGGTGCATGGAGCTAGGGTTGAGGATACCTTCCAGTACTCGGAGCCCAAATCTTCCATGACATCTCTACATTTTCATGTTTGGCCGGTAGAGGATCCACTCCTTCACTCATGGGCCAATCAGTCTGGAATTTCCTCCATAAATCACTGCTGATCTTAAAATCATCTGCCTTACAAATTTACTCTTCTCCCTTTAGTTTCCTCATTACTAGGACTCCTATTCTCCCTGAAATAACATCACTCTGTATTTTTTTTACACAGCCAATATATCTTTTACTTTTGGGGGTAGGAAGGCAAAGTTTTTCAAAAATGAGAAGTGACGATTTGGTTTTGTTCTGAGAAACTGCACTAAAGAACCTTTGAACGTGGTGTTTTCAGGAGTAACACAATCCCAAGAAATCATCACTCCCTTGTAGAGGTGGACTCAATAGGCAACCTATCTAAAGAAAGCCTCTGATTCAAATGCTGAAAGTGAAACAAGTAGTTAGCATATCTGTGCCCAACGTGTTACTGTGGGGCTCACTGTGTCTCCCTTCCCACTTCTACTTCTGTCTGGACCCAAAGAAGAAAATGGTGCTCATTGTCCAAAGCATTCCTTTTGGCAAATGCTCTCTCCCTTTTATCCTGCCTTCTCTAATCAATTTACTTAGTAGTCAGTCTCTGTGTCACACATACTGCATCCAGAGAAGCTCAAATATGGAACAACATAGCATCATGATATTTTGATGATAGATTAGACATATATGTGAGAGCAGGGAAACTTTTTTTTTTAAAAAAGGTTCCCCGGAAACACTATGCAGCAACAATGTTTAAATGTTGTGGGATTAATTCCTTAAACAGGAATAATACTCTGTCTAGTCTGATTTCATTATTCCATATTTTCACTCAAACATTTTTTTGTCTTAATACAAAGAATCTAAAAGCACAGGTCCAATATTTGGTTTGTGCTGAAAAAAATGGTTTTAAAAGTATAGATGACAATAGTCATCATGGATTTTTAACAGCAAAGCAATTAAAACACATTGTGAACATGAACATTTGCTAATATTGGATGCCTTCAGCCACTCCGTGATTTTTATATTGGTATCAATTAGAATTTGTCAGCATTTGATTGGCATGACTTTTGAAAGATGCTTGATGCATATTGCATCTCATCAAATAACCGCTGAAATCAATGAAAAGACTGACTTCAGTGGGTTTTGCATCAGGCCCATTGTTTATTAGGAATGCACTGGGCAAATGGTAGTAATCTCTGGAAGCTGGAATGGAGTCGTTAACTTAATCTGATTATCTTTAAATCGTATACTACATCAGAGCTTGGGTTTTTTTTTCTGCTTTTGAAAGACTATAGCTATATTACTTCTCTCATTTTTGCAACCTAGTTTTTTAGCTGCTCATTTCAGCACTCTGCTACATAAACAAAAATACCAAAGCAATCAAGGTAATATCAGCAAGATGTTTTTGCCTGTAGGAAAATAATTTTCTAAAATTAATTAGAGCTTTGTTTGACTGCATCACTCTCATCCTTCACTCTGTAAGGTTCTTAAATCAGGATATTTATAACCAAGTAATAGCCTGCTGTTAAGATTTTTTTTTTTCTCTGAGCCTAAAGCAAGTCTCTGTGAACATGTGTGCACAAAGGAAAACTGGACATTTTCTGCACAACACAGAAGCTATAGATTTTATTTCTAACCCTCAAAAGAATTAAGTGAGTAGCAGAGTTCCCCACAGCTAGCATACAAATCTCCTCAAAATGCCTCTAAAGGAAGAGATATCTATCTATAATATTTATAGACTACTGTTTGGATCTCTGGAAGGATTTTTACAGGCTTCTTCTCTTAAAAACCGTTTGAATAATTCAAAATCAAATATTACAAAAACAAAACTGTTACAAAGGATATGGTGCATAATTCTTAATTATTTAAAACCTAATAATTACCAATGCTCCACATCTCGGTAGTTTTATCAGAAAATAGGTTTCATGGAATAGGATCATATAAGATTTAAAACACGGGGTAAGTTTTGAAAACACCAAGTAGAATATTTGGGATTGAATGCCTTTGACAAAACAATGAGTTCTGTTTATCTTATAAGTGGCATGTATTAAAAATATTTCATTAATGGTGTTTGATTTTGAGCTCATTACAATTCTGGACTGGTACTAAATAGCCATAGAACTTTCAAGCTTAGAATTACTACTTAAGCAGTACTCTCAAGAGTAATTGTTGCAAAATGTGATAAGGCAGAGAACTATTTTGTATTCTTACATAAGGGAAAACTCCTAAATGTTGTTTATATTTGTGCTAGCTTGATGAGAGCTAGTGCAACTATGTGTATGCAAGCAGGGAAGTCTCGCCCCCAGTTCATAGAATACATGTAGCTTTAGACATGTGAGACCTGGGTGAACGAACATCTAAACATGTTTATGTGGGTGTAATGAGGTGTCCTCCCCATGCAAGGCCTAAAAGGGTAAATTAGGCCATTTAACCTATAGGTTGCCCCTGGAGGAAAGTCATAGCGTACTAAGGCCTAACTGACGGATGAAATCCAGCTGAGCCAGTTTATAAAGCCAGGAAGCTGGCAACTGAGAGGGGGCTGTAGGCAAGTAGTTTGCAGTCATTCCTTGGAAGTGTGGTTGGGACTGCAAAGGCAGTAGCCTACAGTTATTTTCTGAAAGAGGGGAGTTTGTTTTGACAAACCCAGAGGAGTGGGGAGATCCAGAAGGGCACGGAAGGGGCCCAGGGAAAGGGAGTAAAGTTGAGGAGGGACTAGACATTGGCTCCTGACAATAGAGTTCCGGGCTGGAATAGAGGGTGGGCCCAGTTACTAAGGAACTGGCATCAGAGGGCAATGAATTGGAAGACTACGAAAGAAAGACTTTGATTCCCAGGAAGGGGGAAACATGCATAATGACCTGGTCACAGGGCAAAGTCATTAGTCATTATATGTATCCTTGGGAACAGTGCAAGCTAGAGCCTCTGGTAAATTTGTTCTATAGATGTTATCTTAGGCAGTTAAAGGGGTGGGGGCTTCTTCTAGTACCATAAGAGTTCCCTTGGAATGGACCTGAAGCAGGCTGCATGTGGGGAAGGTCTACCAGAACATTTGCATGGTTACATTTCAAACAAAGGTTACATAGATGTTAATGGCTTAAGGCACAAAAGAAAAAGATCCTTTTAACAGAATTTTTTTGGGTGTTGCAGATATCTAAAATTCTGATTGTAATGATTTTTTTAAAAAACCCTGTGTTACTGTAAACTGGTAAATCCTGGCATACTGTATTGCATTAAGGCCAGATCTTTGCTATCTGGTAGAGTTCTGGCTTTTGTGAGTCAGAAGTACTAGGTGTGATGCTAGCTGTTTAGTAGGATGAAACCTTATTTGCAAGAGCTTTGAAACATGCATCTGTCTGTTAGAAAGGATGATAATACATGTGCTCCAAAGTCTCAGGGTATGTCTACACTACAAAATTAATTTGAAATAACAGCTGTTATTTCAAATTAACTTTAATAGCGTCTACACAGCCAAGCTGCTATTTCAAAATAAATTCAAAACAGTGGAGCACTTATTTCGAATTTGGTAAACCTGATTCTACGAGGAGTTACACAAAATTTGAAATAGCTATTTCGAATTAAGTGCTGTGTAGACACTTAATTCGAAATAAGGGGCCTCCAGCCCTTCTCAGGAAGCCATGGTGGCCACTCTGGGCACAACCAGGAAAACTTACTCTCCTCTCCCCCAGCCCCGGAGACATAAAAGGGGTAGACCCTGGCCACAGTGCCTGTGCCAGCTCCAAGCCTGCCAGCCCAGAGCCAGCATCGGCCACCGAGGCCCCTGACCTAGTGGCCCCAAAACATGAGCTAGCAAGCCACTGGCAGCCAGCCCTCCACCGCTCCCCAGGAGCAGTCTGCCAGCTCCCAGGAACCTGAAAGGGGCTGGAGAAGGCGAGTGCCGTCCTGGTACAGGGTGGAGATCATGGACCTTATTCAGGTTTGGGGGATGCCCCCAACTCCATGATCTCAGCCCTAGACGGAGGAACACAGCCATCTATGGCGCCAGCCTGGCCACCAAAGGCCACATACGAATCCAGGAGCAGGTTTGCATGAAAGTCAGGTTGGTCCGGCAAGACCCCCACCTTGAGCCCTGAGCTTCCCATCCCACTTCTTCCCCTTGCTTCCCCCTTCCAGCTCCCTCCTCCCAGGTTTCCCCCTCCCCTCTCCAACCCTCTCTCTTCCCCTCTCCCACCTCCTTTTCCCAGTCTCCCCAGAAGTCCAGCCACCCCCCAGTTTTGTTCAATAAACCCAGTTTCTATTTTTGAACATATGTGTCTTTTATTTGACATCAGGAAGGGGGGCCAGGGAGGAGTAAGTGGAAGGACATGAGGGAGGAATGGGGCACGAGCCCCGGTGGAGAGGACCGGGGAGGCTCTGAGGGCTCCTCGGGGTGGATGCTCTTCCTCAGGGCCTCCTGGATCCTGACAGCCCCCCCGATAAGCCCCCTGGATGACAGCCTGCAGCAAGTGCAGTCGGGCTGATGGCAACGACCCCATGAGATGCACCAGCATGCCCAGGGGCAGCTCTGGCTCCAAGTGGCCGAGTGCTGCGATGTCCCGAGTTCGGGCACTCGGGCACTCCAAGACAGGACTGCTTTGCTGTCCCTCATCGAGGTAGACAAGCAAGTGGGGAACCCTGAGAATTGTCTGTCCGGGGTGGGGGTAGGGTGCCTGTAAGCACGGAGCTCAGTTAGCCTCAGGCAGCAGCCTCACACACTAAGTCCTAAACTGATGCCCTACCGCCACTGGTTCCGGCCAGCTTTCACTTCGGTTCAGAGTCCACTCAGTGTGGATGCACTATTTTGAAATAGCAAAATGCTATTTCGAAATAGTTTTATTTCAAAATAGTTTTTGTGTATAGTTTAGCTTAATTCGAATTAACTATTTTGAATTAAGTTAATTAGAAATAGCACTGTAGTGTAGACATACACTCAGAGGGGTAGCTGTGTTACTCTGTAACTAAAAAAACTTAAACAACAATGGTCCTGTAGCATTTTAGGGTGCATCTACACTGTACCCTTACCTCGAAATAAGCTATGCCATTTGCACTACACAAATTGTGTTGCTTATTTCAAAGTAATTTTGAAATGAAGCGCTGTTCCAAATAGTTCCTTAACCCTCGTGGAATGAAGGTTACAGGGATGCCAGGATAGCGCACCCATTATTTTGAAATCTATTTTGAAATAATGGGCTGCTTTAAGGATGCAGAATAGCTATTTCAGAATATTTCCACTATCCTGAAATAGCTCCGCAGTGTAGACGTAGCCTTAGAGACTAACAAATATATAAATAGTATCAAGAGCTTTCATGGGGACCACCCACTTCTTCAGTCAAGGGTCATGTTAATTTTCTTTTTATTTGATTTGATATTAAATAATCATAAGCATTGCTCCTTGTTAATTATCCCTTGTTTTAATATAGTTCCTTTCACACCTATGGATTATTTAAAATACATATTTATATCTATGGCTTTTGTTTGTACTGGTGGGTGCACATCCACACACTACCTCAATATTGGTGTTGCACATGAGACATTTCAACCTGCCCAAAAGAAAATTCAACCCGCCCAAAGATCGAAAATCTTTGAGGGAACACTGCCCCTGCCACATGCATATGGGTCCAGCATATGGGTCTAAACACACTAGCTGAACGACTGTCCAGCAGGGGGAGCCTGACTAGGGCTATGAGAGCTGGATTTGATGTGATGAGCCAGAATTGAAAAGAACAAAGCCATTACTAATTCCTTCAGTCATCTAGTTCCCCATCAGCAAACAATTTGTAAAAGCTAAGTGTACTCAAGTTTCCATGTTAGGTAAGTTTAATTAAAGTGTCAAAAACCAAAACACCTACATCAGTCCTGGAGAAGTCACAGGTGCTAATCACCAGTGATGGACGGGCTAAGATGGTTCAGGGCTACAGAATGGTATGCAGGCACTACAGTGCGGCAATAGGACCGGTCTACTGGTCACAGAACAGAGTAAAAATAATTATAGACCTCCTGTAAGTATAGTCACCAACTGCTTGATAGTGTTCAAAGGAATGCCAGAAATAGTGTCTCACGGGTATTCCAATTCTTCACTTCATTCCTTCTCAACTTAGGCTTCTTAAAAGTAGTTGATTTTTCATTGATAAAGAATCCTGGATGTATTTTTTAATAATAAAAAAAGCATCCTAAACATGTCTTTTTGGACTATCTCCACTGATAAGGACAAATACAAGTCTCACTACCGGTATTTCCACTAGTGCCCTCTCTGATGAAGATACAGACACTGCTTCTTTATGGTGCATGACTTTCCTCCCACCCTTCATCTGAAAACAAAGCTCAATGAAGTGACCCTGTTCTGAAATAATCCTTCATTTTAGTAGCAATATTGGTTCTCATGCTTTCAAAATGTAAATGTAAAGCTGGATCTATGCCTGTGATAGTAACTTGCACTCCTATTCTTCGTTAAAATGTCCCTTCAGTCTCAAGTTGAACGTGTAAACATCAGCAATCCTGTGACCTTTCAAGACATTATTCACCTAGGCATAGTGAGTGATTAAAAAAAAAAAGAGTATTGCAGATCTAATCAGTAAGCTAGTTATTATGGAGTACAAGCTACCCTAGGGGCCTGATGACACTCACTGACCTTGACAACTTGAATGAGGATATAAAGTTTTTAAATGACTAGGAGATGGACTACTAAGCATGTAGGCTGCTGAAGACTGACAATGCTAATCAGTTCCAAGTTATGGGGGAAAATGTATAATATTTTTGAGGATAGGGATACTTGATTTGTTTTTCTGTTTTCACATTAAAGTAGTAAAATAAATGTTCATCCTTGGTTTCATTCAATTCTATTTGCTTTAATATAATTGTCTGTTCAGATCCACTGATGTTGAAAATTGCATTTGTCCTGATCAGAATAGGTAGTCGGGGGGGGGGGGGGGGGGGGAGAGAGAAAGAGAATTCCAAAAGGCATACAGCTTTAATCCAAATAAACTCAGTTTATTATTTTTAAACTGATAAATCTTATAAATTCCCGGGAAAAGGCAATAATGTATTTTTAGTTGTACCAAACTGTTTGTTTATAAAAGAACGTATTACATGCAAGCCCTGGAAGTTTAGGAAGTTTTGTTTACTTGGAGTACTACATTTGTCCTACAGTGCTGAAGATGTCACAGGCCCAAAACTATATGGTGCACTTTCAACCATGGGCTTCTTCCTGTTCTCCGCAGAGAAGTGGTCATGAAACCATATGCCTGTCCAGGAGATATAATGTCTCTTGCACCACTATACCTCGTGCAACATTATAATTTTTATTGTAGTAGTCATGGTTGTGGACCAAGAACCTAATGTGCTAAGAGCAGTATTCCCTGTCAGCTGAGCAGTTGGGTGACTGCCCATGAGAAATTCAGATACTGCCCAGCTGATTAGCAGAGCTCCCACAGCCAGCAGCATGTGTGTCTACTGATGGTGCACATCCACACATAACAAAATTTATTCCTCCTGTGGATGGAAAAATTTAGAGGGAACATTGACTAAGAACATTACAACAGAGAGTCATTTTCTGATTGCCATACATGACTTTATTCTTCAACAAATGAGGGTGTGAGTTTCAGAAGGATTATGTCAGAAAAACACAAAAGGCATTTTTTCCATAGTTCCATCTTTCTATTGATTTTCTTGGCTACAAATGTGCTTTGTGTTGAAGTGGTGTTCTCTTATCTTATTTCTAACACCATTATTATTATTCATGTGGTTATTTAAACAGCTTGTACTGTGTCAACAGTTCAGTTTTCTTTTTAATAAAATATTTGCTACGAGGAATGCAATGCTACCTATAGGAGGAACTACTTCAATATTCATATTAAACCAAATCCTATAGGGCTTTAATAACTCCTGTGATTTGTTTATGGTTGAATTCATATTATGGAAATAGAAAAAATGTAATGACATTCAAGTCATACTGTGTTCAATTTGTAATAAAAAAGTTTCCTAAGGCTAAATCAGTTACTCTATTAAAGTAGTTCAAGTGGAAAAATAAATCGCTTAGATGTAAGCAAAAGAAACTCATTGTTTAGTTGACTTGCAGAAGGTGTGTTAATCCTTGTTTTGCATAAGTATTGTTTAGCAAATGATTGCCCCACATGACCATTTGATTTTCAAGAGCATGCCCCTATTTCTCCTTAGGATAGATTCAGTTGCAAAGAGTCACATGAAAAATTCATGCACTGTCAGCTTACCTCTACATATAAAAGCTTTCCTTTTGTTAAAGGATTTCAAACTTCATAATATTTGCAGTAAATTATTTCAAAAGCTTATTAATAAAGGAAAATAAGGATTTCTCCCTGGGCTTCTTTGACATCATCCTTAAATAGTAGTATCCTATTTCTTGCCTTTAATTGTTCACAAATATTTTACATGAGAATTTATTAACTCTCTGGCCTGAAATAACTCTCTCAGCTTTGACTAATTATTTCAATTTAATTTGACTGGGATCCATTGTTTTCATTATCTTAAACTGAAACATGCGGCATAGGCTATGCGTGGGAAGATCTTGAAATTAAAACCTGTGTCTCCAATTGAAGACTTCCTCTGTAGTAATCTAAGGCACAGCAGGCATACACTATCACAAGATGACTTGAATCTCACTGGGGAAAGAGTAATGAAGGTTCCTAAACATGGATTGGAGATTCAGAGTTAAGCTGATTCAGAACAAGCAGTTTTCATTCTCATCCCATCTATTTTGACACTTTCCACCCTGGAAGGCTAGTGGAACTTTCATTCCTGAAAAAATGTGCAGCTCACGTTTGTGAAACCATACAGTTACTTTCTGTGTAACACTATTCATTCAAGAATTATCACCAAAAGCTTTTAAATTCAGATTGTCTCTCAGAAATGTACAAGTGCAGTGGAAAATAAGGAGACCAGAATGTCAAACAAGGTAAGAATCAGTCTAACTGTGGGTAAAAGCTAAGGGAAGGTTGGGAGCAGGTAGGCAGAAAATTGAGCAATTTGCACGAGGGACAATGAAATAGAAGATGAACTCTGCATCAGGAAAGGAAAACTATATATTGACTTTGTGAAGTTTGCATTTTATCAGAGATTAACAAAATGATATGTGAACTGATTTTAAATCCATGTCCACATACCAGATTCTGATGCACACTGAGTAGCACCAGGTTCCACAACTATTGCTATTGATTACATAAGAACACAACATAAGAACGGCCGTACTGGGTCAGACCAAAGGTCCATCTAGCCCAGTATCCTGTCTGCCGACAGTGGCCAGCACCAGGTGCCCCAGAGAGGGTGGACCGAAGACAATGATCAAGGGATTTGTCTCCTGCCATCCCTCTCCAGCCTCTGACAAACAGGAGCCAAGGACACCATTTTATCCCCTGGCTAATAGCCTTTTATGGACCTAACCTCCATGAATTTATCCAGCTTCTCTTTAAAGTCTGTTATAGTCCTAGCCTTCACAGCCTCCTCTGGCAAGGAGTTCCACAGGTTGACAACACTCTGTGTGAAGAAGAACTTTCTTTTATTAGTTTTAAACCTGCTACCCGTTAATTTCATTTGGTGTCCTCTAGTTCTTCTATTATGGGAACTAATAAATAACTTTTCTTTATCAGCCCTCTCCACACCACTCATGATTTTATAGACCTCTATCATATCCCCCCTCAGTCTCCTCTATTCTAAACTGAAAAGTCCCAGTCGCTTTAACCTCTCCTCATATGGGACCCGTTCCAAGCTCCTAATCATTTTAGTTGCGCTTTTCTGAACCCTTTCCAAGGCCAAAATATCTGAGGTGAGGAGACCGCATCTGTACACAGTATTCAAGATGTGGGCGAATCATAGTTTTATACAAGGGCAGTAAGATATTCTGGGTCTTATTTTCTATCCCTTTCCTAATAATTCCTAGCATCCTATTTGCCTTTTTGATCGCCGCTGCACTCTGTGTGGAAGTTTTCAGAGAACTGTCCAGGATAACTCCAAGATCTCTTTCCTGATTTGTCGTAGCCAAATTAGCCCCCATCATACTGTACGTATAGTTGGGGTTATTTTTCCCAATGTGCATTACTTTACACTTATCCACATTAAATTTCATTTGCCATTTTGCTGCCCAATCACTCAGTTTGGTGAGATCTTCTTGGAGTCCCTCACAGTCTGCTTCTGTCTTGACTATCCTAAACAGTTTGGTATCATCTGCAAACTTTACTACCTCACTGATTACCCCTTTCTCCAGATCATTTATGAATAAATTGAAAAGGATTGGTCCCAGGACTGAGCCTTGGAGTACACCACTAGTTACCCCTCTCCAATCTGAAAATTTACCATTTATTCCTACCCTTTGTTTCCTGTCTTTTAACCAGTTCTCAATCCAAGAAAGGACCTTCCCTCTTATCCCATGGCCATGTAATTTACACAAGAGCTTTTGGTGAGGGACCTTGTCAAAGGCTTTCTGAAAATCCAAGTATACTATATCTACTGGATCCCCCTTGTCCGCATGTTTGTTAACCCCTTCAAAGAACTCTAATAGATTAGTAAAACAGGATTTCCCTTTACAGAAACCATGTTGACTTTTGTCCAACAAATTATGTTCTTCTACATGCTTCACAATTTTATTCTTTACTATTGTTTCGACTAATTTGCCCGGTACTGAAGTTAGACTTACCGGTCTGTAATTGACAGGATCACCTCTAGAGCCCTTTTTAAATATTGGTGTCACGTTGGCTACCTTCCAGTCATTAGGTACGGAAGCTGATTTAAAGGATAGGTTACAAACCACAGATAATAGCTCAGCAATTTCCCATTTAAGTTCTTTTAGAACCCTTGGATGAATGCCATCCGGTCCTGGAGATTTGTTAACATTAAGTTTTTCTATTTGTTCCAAAACCTCCTCTAATGACACTTCAATCCGGGACAGTTCCTCTGATTCATCACCCACAAAGGACGGTGCAGATTCAGGAATCTCCCCAACGTCCTCAGCCGTGAAGACTGAAGCAAAGAAATCATTTAGTTTCTCCGCAATGGCTTTATCATTCTTGATTGCTCCTTTTATAGCTCGATCATCTAGGGGACCCACAGGTTTTTTAGCAGGCTTCCTGCTTCTAATGTACTTAAAAAACATTTTATTTCTTTTTGAGTTTTTGGCTAGCTGTTCCTCAAAATCTTTTTTTGCTTTTCTTATTACATGTTTACACTTGATTTGACAGTGTTTATGTTCCTTTCTATTTATCTCACTAGGATTGGACTTCCACTTCTTAAAAGATACCTTTTTGTCCCTCACTGCTTCTTTTACATGGTGGTTAAGCCACGGTGACACTTTTTTAGGTCTCTTACTATGTTTTTAATTTGGGGTATACATTTAAGTTGGGCCTCTATTATGGTGTCTTTAAAAAGTTTCCATGCAGCTTTCAGGGATTTGGCTCTAGTCACTGTGCCTTTTAATTTCTGTTTAACTAACCTCCTCATTTTTGTGTAATTCCCCTTTTTGAAATTAAATGCCAGGGTGCTGGACTGCTGAGGTGTTCTTCCCACCACAGGAATGTTGAATGTTATTATATTATGGTCACTATTCCCAAGCGGTCCTGTAACGGTTATATCCTGGACCTGATCCTGCACTCCACTCAGGACTAAATCGAGAATTGCCTCTCCCCTTGTGGGTTCCTGCACTAGCTGCTCCAAGAAGCAGTCATTTAAGCCATTGAGAAATTTTATCTCCGCTTCTCTTCCTGAGGTGACATGTATCCAGTCAATATGGGGGTAATTTAAATCCCCCATTATTATAGAGTTCTTTATTTTGGTAGCCTCTCTAATCTCCCTCAGCATTTCTAATCTCCCTCAGCATTTCTAATTCAAATAGGACTACTCATGGAGTAAAAACTGCTCATATAAGGGTACCAGAATCATTCTATTAGTTGAGGGAATCAACTGATTTGGTAACAAATTATTACATCCTCATTTGTATTTTACAGTATCTAGTCCTACTTGGACCTGTTCATGATTAGGGCCTCTAGACACTATCGTAACATAAATATTTAATAACAGAGGCTGGAACATTCCCTTTTATTTACAAAGAGAAATATCAACTATAATGCAGAAAAAAGTTGTGAATATGCTTTTAAATTAATCAAAACTATCATTAATTTCTGATCAAACTTGCTAGCTTAGCTTAGTATGAGAAAAAGAGGAAATTGCACACACATCCCTCTAAAGTGTGGGGCAGCATAGCTTCACCAGAGATTAATCAGCCCCACCCAGTCAGTCAGCTCCATGCCCTGAGCTTCTGATGTGGTGAGGCTGATTAATCACCTGTGAAGCTGTGCTGTTATGCAGCTTAGAGGGAATACTGCACACAACCCATCATAATTTTCCATAAATATATCAAATATTCTAAACGAGAGGACTTTTAGTCTTCATTTTTAAGGAATTAAAAGGCAGGCTCCTGGACATGGCTTGCATGTCCCTGTGACCCCTATGCAGAGAGACCATGAAGCTCTACACGCTTCACACAGGCACTGCCCCTTCCGTATACTTTCTAATTTACAGAATCCTCAGTTCATCCATTTGAGAGTGAAGTCTGTACTCATTGCTTTCTTCTAATAGAAATGTGATACCCCCTCCCTCCACCGCAAACTGGAAAAGCGTCTAACTTCCACAGGCTGAGCGCACATCCACCTCGCCGTCCATCTAGAAGTGAGAGAACAAAGAGAGTAATGCAATGTTTTTGTATTTTTATTTGTTTTAGAAATGTGTGTCTGTCCATCTGTCTGTGAGTCCTTTTGTTAAGAACGCCTCCTAAATGGTAAGAGCTAGGGTCACCACATTTAGTAGGCAGCTTCCTCTTATCATAACTTAAAGCAAGGCCAAGATGTGGTTGTGCCAGAATAATGGAATGTGCCTAGAATGAGATTGCTTCTCATAAAATGGAAAGAGAGGGGTCTGGTAGGAGGGAGTTATATTGCAGAAGGACCACAGAGAGGCAGCAAGGGGCCAGAGATGGGGACTGAGACAGCTATAACCCCATTGGGGCAGCAGGAGTGGAAAAAGGAACAGTTCTCTACTATATATTTCAGAGAATTTCTCTGTTTGTATATCTGTCCCTCAACTGGGGAACATGTACCCGTCCCACAGCTGTGCTCATTGCAGCTGCAGCGAGAGGGCTGGGGTTGTCTTCTCTCCCCAGGGCAGCCTGCATATTGAACCCCTCATCTCCAGCCCCATCTCAGAACAATTACTTAAATGAAGAAAAACAAAAACTTTTTTGAGTTAAGAACCCAAGCAATGCTGGGTAAATCTTCTAATAAGGTAATACAATCACTTCTTTCCATCAGTAAGAAGCATCTGACAGAAGAATTGACACCTCCAAAAGGAAGAGCAGCGAGGTCCCTGCACAGTACCAGGATCTGTGTGTGATAGTCCCTGTATATAAAATTGTGGTGCACAGCTACAAAGACTAAACAGCCTCCATTTTGGAAGGCTAGGGTGTGGAGAACAGACTGGACTGCAGCTGATTGCTGTTTACCAGGGATGTTCATTTGTGTGTTGTTCATTGACAAACAAAAAATTTAAATAACACAGTTAATGTTTCCCCCGTGCCTCCTGCCCTTTGAGAACACAGAATTCAGCTGAACTCAAACTCAAAACTAGAAAATGAAGCGTTAAAGCAACACAAGCCTAAATCCCTGACAAGCAGAAAACATGTTAGTGTTCAAGCCTCCCTCTCTGGCAACACAATCTTTTCCCTGCCCCATGGAGAGGATAACAATGCTTACATCGTCCCTGTTCCCTGGTCAAAAAATGAAATGTCAGCAGTTCTGCCTATGCAGCTGAGAGGTGCACATTTCTACTCTATCCTGGGGGAAACACCTCTGTTTGGCAGGCAAGGGGAAAACAACCCATCAGGGCTGCTGCTGGAAGCAAATCATGCTCTCTATCCCTGTGCTTTAGCACGTACCATACGTACAGGAGGCGAATGGGACAAGTGGGAGGGCTCTGGTATCTGTTCCTTCCCTGCACCCTTTTCCCTGGCCTGTGAGTGGGGGTAAAAAGCTCCAGGAAATACAAATGAAGCAAAGGTGAGCTAGGATGAACAACCTATGTGGGATAAGAATTAGGGTGGGCAGAAGTGGTGTGGGGGCTGCATTAACGGAGATAAAGAGGCAGAATAGACATGCTATTACTTTCATTTCTGTAGAAAATGGCAGGACCCACAAAATCTTTAAGGCCCCTTTCAGTACTATCCATTTGTGAGGAAGGAGGGGTATAATTGTAAGTAGACCTAAAGAAAGGCTAGGACAAAGTATGGTAATTGGCTTGTGTTCCACAGATTTGAATTGCAGCATTTATCCTTATATACTTCTGCTGTTATTCACTGTGTTAAGTGCAGCTTCATTGAATGATGGATTAGTTAGAGCATTCTGGCAGAGATGTTCCTAAGAATGATGAGTCACCTGTACCGTATAAAGTCAAATATACCCTCATGGCAATACTGATTTGTGTATGTGTTTTAGTACAGGCATACAATAGTAGCTCTTTGCTATAGCAACTGTCAGCAGGCGTACATGGCATTGGTCTGTAGGGCTTAGTGAATGGTAGATGGAAGCGATGTTTCAGAAGGAATTCTCAGGGTAAAGGTGAAGGGCAGATACAAACCACTCCCAGATTTGCAATGCAAAACATGTGTAGTGGGTGCTGTGTTTCAGTACTGGCTAATTCCTGTTTCCAACACCTGACCTAAATCCCTGTTTGCCTTACCAAATAGAAAGGATTAAAGTTATGTCTGAATGACAGTTATGGTGCTGTAGCTGTGCTGTAGCATAGAGATGTCACAGACAACCAAAGGTTTTTTTTTTCCATTGCTATAGTTTAATTCTCTCTGGGATGCGGTAACTGGGTTGGTAGGAAGAATACTGCCATCATCCGATCTACATCTATAATAAGGATTTAGGCTGTTTAAGTTTCTCAAGGTTGTGATTTTTTTCAGAAGTTTTCACACACCTAAGCAAAGTAGTTGGGTCAACCTAAATTTTAAATGTAAGCAGGCCTTAGATTGTGCTCATGTGTTCTGTAGCATAAAGGTAGAATGCTAGTACATGCACTATTGGTGTGTTGGAGCATTAGAGAGGTTGGCATGTACCTTAACTCTGTATTTCCTGCTTTTCAGAAGATAGTGTTTAGCTGAATTCAGTTTTCTGGAAGCACATATGGCACCACTGTATGACTGTAGTTCTGCATTAGTGAATGTCCTACGGTTTTTTTGTTTTATCATTTTGTGGCAGATAATTATCACATAGGTTTGCAGGTGTAACTGATGATGGGTAAAGGATGCTATATGGTTCCCATGAAACCATCTCCATAGCTGAATCTCTTGATCCCATATCAGCTCCGTCAGGAAGCAGGGCCTCCTCCTCCTCCTCTCCGAAGAGAATATAGAAGGGGTCCCTCCGCTACTGCCTGTAATCAACCATGTCAGGTTATAGCAGAGATTACGTTTCCTTTACCTACTCCAAACAGCCTGATGCCTTTGTCTTTAAAACCAAAAAGTGAGCTGTATTCTAGGGTGGACCTTTGCAGGCTTTGTCCTTTCCCAAAGCACAACAGCTACAACACTTTGTCCAGTTGTGTGTAGAGCACACTTTTTTCATGCCCTGAGTTTCTGTCCCATCACCCATCTCCAGATCTTCACCAAGTCAGGGGCATTGCAAGGGGCGGGCGGGGGGGGGGGGAGGCAGTTGTCCCCAGCTGCCATGCTAGGGGGGGCAAAAATTTAACCCTCTTCCACTCCCTCTGTCATCTCTCAGCTCGCCTGCTCCTCCTCTGCCCGCCACTGTGGGCTGGAGCCTCCTCCCTGCCTCTCCGCCCCCAGCCCGACCCTCCTCCATCTCTGCCGGCGGATTAGTGCATGCGGGGGTGTCAGCCGATGGTCAGGGCTGTGTGTGTGTGTGTGTGTGTGTGTGTGTGTGTGTGTGTGTGTGTGTTACACCCGAGTCTTCAACTGCTGGGACACAAGGCCCTGTCGCAGTGGGCAGTCTAGGAGAGACTGACGGGCACCCCGAGGAGTTTAACGTCCATGTCTTTGTCCACTAGGATCAGGATCCCTTCGCGGAGGGCAGCCAACAGGCTGACAGATGCCCCAGAGTTTATAGGAAGAGCTTATTACATCTCAGATATTAACTGCTAGGATACAGGATCCCTTCGCAGTGGGCAGCCTAGGGAAGACTGAGAGATGCCCCTATGGCTCTGTCCTCTGGAAGCAACATGATCCAAATGCCCAGCTCTGCCTGTATCTGTCCCTTATGACCGGCTGAAGTTCTTTTAAATTGTGCTTGGTTTTGTTACAGCAACTGAAGGAGTCAGGTTAAAGCTTAAACAGTTACAGGTTTATTAAAGAAGCTTATAAATCATATGGTTACAATGGCTATTGCTCTATTTCTTAACTACTAGCAAATATAGATCTTAAAAATGGTTACAAAGAAAATAAAGATAGAAAATAGAAATAATGGTACCAAGTGACAGCTTAATCTTTAAAGAGCTCTAAGTCTATGTGTACACTTATAACAAAGGACCACATCCAGGTACAATTTTTACCCCCTTCTGTGCCTCTTGACTCCAGTGTATCAGGCCAGGGTCGGTCCCTCAATTCCTAGGAAAGACGAATACGAGGTGGGCATCCCCGTGGAACCTCGGGAGGTCAAACACCTAAACCAACCAGCAGACAGATAGTAGATTGAAACTCAGAGTAAGTGTGCTGCTGGACCCATCTTTATACCCATGGGGGCTCGTATCCTCTTTCTTATCTAAGATGCCAAATTGTGTTGGTCCGTCTTTGTGATGCCAGTTCTTATAAGCAAGTTTCAAGTTAATTTACACTTGCAAGAGAGATAACTAAATAGTGAGTACTGTACATTTTTTTACTGGGTGGGAGATTCCTCCCCCCGGACAGTGTGTGTTCGTATCAATATGGGTTTCAGTCAAGGGCACTCCTTGGCAGCCTCTTGGTCAGCAATTGGCGTATCTCTGTTTACAGCCATCCAGGGTCACAGCAGCCTGCATATCCGGGCCTTCTGTCAAGTATCTTACTGCTCTGTGTGCCCTGTAAGCAAAGATGGATGTTACAGGGGTTCCTGTCTGGCTACAGGGGGCCCAGCCCCAAACTGGAGTGGGTGGGGGAAGACATGGTACAAGTCCCCCTCCCCCCGGGTTGGGCTCAGCTGTGTGCCAGGTTCAGGGCCCCTCCGCATGGTGCCGGGGGACAGAAGGGAGCTCAAATTTTGCCTTTGTCCCCGGGTACATAACATCCTCACTACGCCTCTGCACCAAGTTACTGTTCAGTATAAGACTCTTACAATTTAGTGAAAATGGTTAAAAAGTAAAAAATATAACAAAGTCTTGGTTTTGGAGATCAGGAAGTTGTTGCGATTAATGAGGGAGGCTGCCTAGTTGGCTTTGAAAATGCCAAAGGTTCAGATAGGGTTAGCCAGTTTGCCAGCTACTTGAATTTCTTTCTTTCAGGTTCTCAAAACATAGCGAATTCAGGCTTAGCTGATTATGAATGAACTCTTTTCACACGTTTACAACTTGCTGTAGAAGCTACTGCTGTTTTAACTTGTACATTTGTGGTGTTTACACTAATAGTAACTAATAATGAATGTTTTCTGAGCTGCTGTGTTCTCACAGATAGTTGCCCTCCCTTGCCCTGTTGTCTCTTCATGGCAAATTAATCCCAGGCTATACCTTTTCAGGCCCTGGTCCAGCAAAGCACTTAAGCATATGTTTATAGTTAAGCACTTGAGTGTTTTATTGAAATAAACAGGACTGTTTATGATCATATTGTTAAACATGGGTTTTAGTTCTTTGCTGAATTGGAGCTTTAATGAGTCATTTACTTGAAAATTAATTATCACAGAGTTTCATACAACTTGTCACTTGGATTATTCTGTCAATTTTTTAATGAAACGCCTACAGCAAGTTTTTCTGAGCCAAAATCCAGTCTTGCTAAATGCCTCTTTTAATCTCGGCTAATATATCTCATATATAACAAATTCATTACTCTGGGAAATATAACTGAGTAATTTAGGGATCACAATGCTACAAAGCAGACTAGGCCAGCACACTGAGAGGACATATGTCAAGGCTATCCAGGGTCATAATCAAACAAAAGAAAAAAAGAAACAACATTCAAACAGTATTAAAGGTGACTATATGATGTTGTCATTTGCACTAAGAGCAGGCTAGCTCCACCTCCCTAATGGTTTTAATGGCATATGAAAGTCTATAATTTAACTTGCTTGAGCATGTGATCATTCAAAAGCAAGCAAATTATGCAAATAAGAAGAATATTATTAAAAATGTACTAATTTGAGGCTTCTAAGAAAACAGGGGTACAGCTCGTAAGTGTTATATTCTCATTATCACACACAATAGAACATGACACAAAGTAGAAACAAAGCAGCTTGCACAAGCACAATATTTCTCATCAATTCACTGGGGAAAACACTTGCCAGCTTAACTGAGTGGATCCTAATAAAAAAAATTAGAGATAAAAAGAAAAAAAGGGGTCACTAGTGAAAAGAACACTTACAAAATCAAGTGCTTTCTTATTATTTCACATGAAACATAGAAACCCAAAACCTAATTAAAGATGGCCCTGCCTTCATAAGTACTCCATTCCTCAGTGCAAAACTAATTCAGGGAGACTCTTTGAAGCCTTTAAAAATAGCTAATTTACTTGAAGACCTAAAATTAACATTTATGACTGTATCATTATAATAAATAAGTAGAAAACTACAGTTTATTACAGGTTATTGCATCTACATAAAATAAGACCATAAATATCCACTATGCAAAACTATGAGCTTGAAATGGTACACCAGTATTATTGCTCATATCTGAAATATTGCTCATTGGTTTTCCAGTAGGAATCTTACTTTAAAAAATATATTTCTCTATACCAGATTCTGAGCAAAATATTTCATTTTTTAAATTTTGAGTCTGTCATATTTAGTAGTACATTAGTGAAAAATTTCATACGACACTGTTAGTTTACTGAGAATTGTTGCAAGTATTTGAATGTTTATGCAGATTTTCAAAAATAAATAGAAAATTATTATTTTAGGAAGATAAAGTAATCCCAGAAAAAAGCAAAAATCTTTTGTTTTCTAGTTTTGCTTTCTTGGCTTATGCTATTGTACAACAAGTACTGTGGTGTTATTTCAGTATTAATGACTACTTGCCTCAGTGTTCTTTTTGTGTGAATTAATAAGAAAAATATATGAAAAGAGTTACAAGCCCTTTTCCTTAATTACCCTCGTGGAGTGAGGACAATATGGTATTTTCAGATTTAAATGCATTCAGGAAGCTTTTGTGTTCAGTTGGATACCTTTGAGTGAGATAAGTCAGTTATGTAAGTGCTGTCGAAAATATTTATGCTTCAATTGTCCATTAATATTGTTTATTAATATCAAGCCAAGAAGGTTATTTGTAGTTGTTTTGTATTGGTAACTACCAGTCTAGTAAGGCCCACCGATCATGACTTTAGACATCTGTAACTTCTAGCTCATGGTGATTGGAAAAATGGGGAAAACAAATCATTTCTGTTTTGTTGTATGACCGAGTCATGTATTTCTGCATGCAAATCTTGTTTTTAAAATTATTTCTTCCTACTAACAAGGATCAGAACACATATCTGTTATAAAATACAAAGTGTTTTTTCCCTACGGGCACGCTGACGTAATATAACATAAAATATTTGGATATGTATATGGAAAGTGAATTGATTCAGGAATACATCTTGAAGTATATATTAGTTACTCTTCAAGGGATCCATCTCTAACATGTAGTGATACCCACTTTACTTGCAGTTATGGTGACTATTCACTGTAATGGCATGCTGTGTACACCAACTCCCTACAGCTGTAATTTTAGTTTTTGTTGCTGCTGCTGAGGCAGAGTTAATATTCTGGTGGTTACCTGTGAATGTGTGTAACCTTTGTGAAAATGCAGTTGCAATGATGCTTTCCAGGCATATTCATCAACTTAGGAATGTCATGCCCTTAGTGTAAAGCAGTCTTGCCTGATGTTTGCTGTAGCTCTACTCCCTGAAACAATAGTCTCTGGCCACAGAGGAATGTTGACTTCCAGGTAGGGTTGCCAGATACTTTCACAAAAAATCCCGAACATGGCGGGGAAAAAAATTGGTTGCAAAAAAACAAAACAAAAAAAGTTGTTGAACAACAAAAAACAACAACAACAAAGGCACTGTGCCTTTAAATCCAGACACAGCAGGGAAAGAATGTCCCTGCGGGCCTTCCATTCGTGTATTTTCTGTTTTGTTTTGTTTTTTTACTGGACGGGGCCACAAATACCAGACTCTCCCGGTGAAAACCAAACACCTGGCAACCCTACTTCCAGGTCCCATAGACCTCACCCTCTCATGCATGCTAGTGACAGACACACACTAATGCATGAGCCACTCTGCCAGTGTCCCCCTGTGTACTGTCCAGCCCCTTTCACTGGACTGTAACAGAAATAACCAGGAAAGCTGTTTCAGAGAAACAGTGTATGCAAAGCTTAGCTGGCGTAACTCAGGATTAGGCCATTTAGGATAACATAGCACTGGAATCTACTTACAGTAAAAACAAATATAATTTTAATTGCAAAGAATAAGATTTAAGAGAGAGGGTACGTCTACACTACAGCGCTAATTCGAACTAATTTAGTTCGAATTAGTTAATTCGAACTAACACATCTAGAACTAAAAACTAGTTTGAATTAGCGTTTTGCTAATTCGAACTAGCGCGTCCACATTAAGTGGACCCTGAACCAGGCTTAAGGATGGCCGGAAGCAGTGCCGGCAGGGCATCAGAGGAGGACTTAGAGCGTGGAGATGATGTCTCAGGCTAGCCGAGGGCTGTGCTTAAAGGGTCCCAACTCCCACCCCAGACAGACAGTTCTCAGCGTGCCCCGCTTGCAAAGCAGTCCTGCCTTGGATTGCCCAGAGTACCCACACTGGGCACATCACAGCACTCGGCCAACAGACCGGCTGCACTTGCCGCAGGCTGCCATCTGGGGAGAGGGGACAATTGGGGGGCTGCAGGAGAGCTTCCACCCACAGAAGCCCGCAGAGCCAGCCCAGTCCTCCCCATCGGGGGTGCGTACCCCATTCCTCCCTCACCTCCTTCCACTTACCCTTCCCTAGCCCCTCTTCCAGGAAGGACTGCTTGGCGGAGATGGAGTTCACCTTTCCAGGAGCGGGAAGGCCTTGTTTGGACACAGACTGGCTAACCTTGTGAGGAGGGCTTTAAACTAGGTTTGTCGGGGGCAGGTGAGCAAAGCCCACAGGTAAGTGCTGAATGTGCAGGACTGGGAGATGGGTTGGAAATGGGGGGGACTACGGCCTATAATGGCAAGGAGAAAGGAGGGTCAGGGCACAACAGGGAGGCAAGATCAAATCAGTATCTTAGATGCCTATATACAAATGCGAGAAGTATGGGTAATAAGCAGGAAGAACTGGAATTGCTAACCAATAAATACAACTATGATATCATTGGTATTACAGAAACCTGGTGGGATGGGACGCATGATTGGAATATTGGTATGGAAGGGTACGGCTTGCTCAGGAAGGACAGACAGGGAAAAAAGGGAGGAGGGGTTGCCTTGTATATTAAAAATGTACACACTTGGACTGAAGTGGAGATGAACGTAGGAGATAGCTGTGTAGAGAGTCTCTGGGTTAAGCTAAAAGGGGTAAAAAACGAAGGTGATATCATGCTAGGAGTCTACTACAGGCCACCTAGCCAGGTGGAAGAGGTGGATGAGGCCTTTTTTAAACAATTAACAAAACTATCCAAAGCCCAAGATTTGGTGGTGATGGGAGACTTCAACTATCCAGACATATGTTGGGAAACTAACACAGCGGGGCACAGGCTATCCAATAAGTTTCTGGACTGCATTGGAGACAACTTTCTGTTTCAGAAGGTTGAAAAAGCTACCAGAGGAGAAGCTGTTCTGGATTTGGTTTTAACAAATAGGGAGGAACTAGTTGAGAACTTGAAAGTGGAAGACAGTATAGGGGACAGTGATCACGAAATAATAGAGTTCATGATCTTAAGGAAAGGTAGAAGGGAGACCAGCACAATTGAGGTTATGGATTTCAGGAAGGCAGATTTTGATAAGCTCAGAGAACTTGTAGGTAAGGTCCCATGGGAAGCAAGACTGAAGGGAAAAACAACTGAGGAGAGTTGGAAGTATTTCAAAGGGACGTTGTTAAGGGCCCAAAAGCAAACAATTCCGCTGTGTAGGAAAGATAGAAAATATGGCAAAAGACCAGCTTGGCTTAACAAGGAGATCTTGCATGATCTCAAAATAAAAAAGGAATCATATAAAAAATGGAAACTAGGACAACTAACAAAGGATGAATATAGGCAAGCAACACGGGAATGCAGGGGCAAGATTAGAAAGGCAAAGGCACAAAATGAGATCAAACTAGCTACAGGCATAAAGGGAAACAAGAAGACCTTTTATAAATACATTAAAAGCAAGAGGAAGACCAAGGACAGGGTAGGCCCACTGCTTAGCGAGGAGGGAGAAGCAGTAACAGGGAACTTGGAAATGGCGGAGATGCTCAATGACTTCTTTGTTTCGGTCTTCACCGAGAAGTCTGGAGGTGTGCCTAACGTAGTGAATACAAGCAGAGAGAGGGTAAGTTTAGAAGATAGGATACACAAAGAACAAGTTAAAAATCACTTAGGAAAGTTAGATGTCAGCAAGTCACCAGGTCCTGATGAAATGCATCCCAGGATACTCAAGGAGCTGATAGGGGAGGTATCTGAGCCTTTAGCTATGATCTTTGAAAAATCATGGCAGACAGGGGAGATTCCAGAAGACTGGAAAAGGGCAAATATTGTGGCCATCTATAAAAAGGGGAATAAGAACAACCCAGGAAATTATAGACCGGTCAATTTAACGTCTGTCCCAGGGAAGATAATGGAGCAGGTAATTAAGGAAATCGTATGCAAACACTTGGAAAGTAATAAAGTGATAGGGAATAGCCAGCATGGGTTTGTGAAGAACAAGTCATGCCAAACTAATCTGATAGCTTTCTTTGATAAGATAACGAGCCTTGTGGATAAGGGAGAAGCGGTGGATGTCATATACCTAGACTTTAGTAAGGCATTTGATACGGTCTCGCATGATATTCTTATTGATAAACTAGGCAAATATAACTTAGATAGGGCCATGATAAGGTGGGTGCATAATTGGCTGGATAACCGTAGTCAGAGAGTTGTTGTTAACGGTTCTAAATCCTGCTGGAAAGGGATAACAAGTGGAGTTCCTCAAGGGTCTGTTTTGGGACCCGTACTATTCAATATCTTCATCAATGATGTAGATATTGGGATAGAGAGTACTCTTATTAAGTTTGCAGATGATACCAAACTGGGTGGGGTTGCGACTTCTTTGGAGGATAGGGACATAATTCAAAATGACCTTAGCAAGTTAGAGAAATGGTCAGAGGTAAACAGGATGAGGTTTAATAAAGAGAAATGCAAAGTGCTCCACTTAGGAAGGAACAATCAGTTCCATACATACAAGATGGGAAGCGACTGTCTAGGAAGGAGCATGGCGGAAAGGGATCTAGGGGTCATAGTGGACCACAAGTTGAATATGAGTCAACAGTGTGATGTTGTTGCAAAAAAAGCAAATATGATTCTAGGTTGTATCAACAGGTGTGTTGTAAGCAAAACTCGTGAAGTCATTCTGCCGCTCTACTCTGCACTAGTTAGGCCTCAGCTGGAGTACTGTGTCCAGTTCTGGGCGCCACATTTCAAGAAAGATGTGGAGAAATTGGAAAGGGTACAGAGAATAGCGACAAGAATGATTAAAGGTTTAGAGAACATGACCTATGAAGCCAGGCTTCATGAACTGGGCTTGTTTAGTTTGGAAAAAAGAAGATTAAGGGGGGACATGATAGCGGTTTTCAAATATCTAAAAGGGTGTCACAAGGAGGAAGGAGAAAATTTGTTCCTCTTGGTTTCTGAGGACAGGACAAGGAGTAATGGGCTTAAAGTGCAGCAGGGGAGGTTTAGATTGGACATTAGGAAAAAATTCCTAACTGTCAGGGTGGTCAAATATTGGAATAAATTGCCAAGGGAGGTGGTGGAATCTCCCTCTCTGGAGATATTTAAGAACAGGTTAGATAGACATCTGTCAGGGATGGTGTAGACGGAGCTTGATCCTGCCTTGAGGGCGGGGGGCTGGACTCGATGACCTCTCGAGGTCCCTTCCAGTCCTATTATTCTATGATTCTATGATTCTATGATTCTTGATGTACAAAATAAAGGACAATTGTGTTCAAAAATGGAATCTGTCTTTATTGAACAAAACTGGGGGAAACTGGGAAAAGGAGGTGGGAGAGGGGAAGAGAGAGGGTGGGAGAGGGGAGGGCAACTAAAATGATCAGGGGTTGGGAACAGGTCCCATATGAAGAGAGGCTAAAGAGACTGGGACTTTTCAGCTTAGAAAAGAGGAGACGGAGGGGGAACAGGATAGAGGTCTCTAAAAGCAGGAATTGGGTGGAGAGGGTGCATACAGAAAAGTTCTTCATTAGTTCCCATAAAGAAGGACTAGAGGACACCAAAGGAAAGGAATGGGTAGCAGGCTTCAAACTAGTAACAGAAAGTTGTTCTTCACAAAGCAAAGAGTCAACCTGTGGAACTCCTTGCTGCAGGAGGCTGTGAAGGCTAGAACTAGAACAGAGTTTAAAGGGATGTGAGATCAAGTCATGGAGGTTTGGTCCATGGAGTGCTCTTAGCCAGGGGGTAGGAGTGGTGTCCCTGCCTAAGGTTTGTGGAAGGCTGGAGAGGGATGGCACGAGACAAATGGCTTGGTCACTGTCTTCGGTCCATCCCCTCCAGGGTCCTTAGGGTTGGCAGCTGTTGGCAGACAGGCTACTGGGCTAGACGGACCTTTGGTCTGACCCAGTACGGCCATTGTAAGCTCAGGGCTCAGGGTTGGGGGTCTCAGTGGACCACCTTGATTTTCATGCACACCTGCTCCTGGGTGGCCAGGCTGGCAGCTCTCCTGCCCAAGCCAGCCACTTTCCTGTGCCTAGTGCGGAGATCGTGGACGAGGTCCACAATGTCCGCACTAGCCCAGGCGGGTGCCCGCCTCTTGCGGTCCCGGGCAAGCTCCCAGGAGCCGCCAGCCTGGTCCCGGGAAGAGGGGGAGGGCTGGGGGACATCGGGTGGGTGGCTCGAGCCGTGCCAGGTGCAGGGTCTGCTGGCTGGGTGCTGGCAGGCTTGCACCTGGCACGGGCACCGTAGCCAGCCCGTGCCCCTTTAAGGGGTCCGGGGCCGGGAGGGGGGCATAGAGTTTCCCTGGTGTTGGCCAGAGTGGCCACCAGGGAAAGCTGTGGAGGGCTAGCCTCCCACTAGTTCGAATTAAGGGACTACACAGCCCTTAATTCGAACTAGTAAGTTCGAACTAGGCTTAATCCTCGTGGAATGAGGATTACCTAGTTCGAACTAAGCACTCCGTTAGTTCGAATTAAATTAGAACTAACGGAGCGCTAGTGTAGCGCCTATGAAAGTTAGTTCGAACTAACGTCCATTAGTTCGAACTAACTTTGTAGTGTAGACATACCCAGAGAGAGTAAGGATAATACCAGATTACATGAAACATAAAAAGAATAACATGATTCTTAAAGTCGAAATATTAACAAGCTGAAATCTTGTATGAAACTGTTTTTCACCTACAGCAATCTCCCAGCATCACTAGCATTTCATGTCCAGGATCCAACTTTCATGATTGCAAAACTCACTGTCCTTTTGTTTTCTCAGTAAAGGATAAGAGGGCAGGGGAACTCCTTCTTTCCTTTTATCTCAATAAACCTCCCAAGTACCCCTTCTGTTGTGTACCCTCAGAGAACTCTTCTCTCCCATTATTGTTCTCTAATGTTCTCTACCCCTATTGAGTTCACATGCTCCTGTTGACCTATTTTTCTTGTGTTCGCGTAATTTGCATGTGACAGAGAGAGGTCTCCTGTTTAAGGGAAAAAACTCCCAACTCTGACTAGCTTTATAGGTGCAGGTAAGAGTTGCTGGTAAAGAGCACTGAACTTTTTGCGGTTGGCACTGAGATGTTCTTAAAGTCACAACAACCTTAACTATGAATTTCCTGTCTTCCTTAATGTTCCCTTTAAGCTATCCATTTTCTAGTTCTGGTACATTCTCTGCTATTATCTATCTTTCTTATTATTCATGATAATATGAGATGTTTCTAAGGAAGAAAGGTCTCTCCTCTGCTATCCATGAGATGTCAGGTATAATTAAGACAAATGATTGGTGAATAGAAGCCATAAAGGAAATAAGTCTCTCATATTTAATTCTTACACTGAGTTTCTTTTTATATTGATATATTGAAGGTTGTTCTTTTTAATGTGTTTGCAGATTTGGACTAATTATCCAGCAATCATTGCATGGTCATAAATCATTTTTCATCCTAATAATGTTCTCTATACCTTCTTGACAGATGCTTCATCAATGTTCCTAGATAAGGTCTTGCAAAAAACCAGAATACTTTAACATGCATGTTCAAACTGTCTTGGGCAGGGTATGTTTTAAAATTTAAATCAGTACAGTCAGTATCTTATTTGTCTTATGGACAAATGTAACTTGACATTTTCCCCCATGTCATCATCAGCAACATATTTCATATCAGGCATTTTGACTTTCTTTAGGATTTTTCCTGATGGGCTTTAGGTATGGGATACTGGCTTTTGTCAGTGCCTGACCTGCACATTTTTTTTCTTATTACCATTGCAGCAAAGTTGTTGCCTTTCTCCATCCCATGGGTAATAGACAAATCTGATTTTAATTAAACAGTTCAGCTCAGATCCAAATTTCTGTGAAGCTCTCTCTGATAGATTCATATCCAATATGCTGTTGTCTATATACATGGGATGTGTAAATCTACATGTATAACATCTAACCTCTAAATTTACATCATCTGACTTACACCATCTTTTCTGCTTTACTTCTGGTTAGACTACCAGGTATCTAAGGTCACTACTGCAGCTATACTGGCAAACCTGTCCAGTTAGAAAGTGCATGCTATCCCAGAGGCCATGGAGTCAAACTGCATAGAATAATCTTAGATTAGCTGTCAGGGCTATTTCATAAATTTCCTTTTTTCCCATGGCTTAAGTATCTGCCCTGTGGGTTTTCTTTGAGGGTCTCATTGTTTTAGTTGAGATACTGTGAAGGCAATGCCATTATCAGGATAGCATTGGTCAAGGTACTTAGCATCCTGAAAGCATCCTGACATGTCCTGTAAATGGACTGAATTTTCTCCTGAGTGGGCACAATTTTAACTTTATTTTTTGATTGTTCTCAAACAGACTAATGTATAGGCCATTTCCTAGATAAGGAAAGATGCCTTTAGGGGAATCTGTATCAGGGAGGAGGCTTGCTAGAGATCCAAAAGGGTGGGGATCTGCACCATGAAAAACGCATTGCCATTGTGATTCATACTTGTAACAAGCACCCTGGCCCTATAACCCAGACAACTATCCAAGGGACAAGGTTTAGGTAATTAATCCATCTTCCTTAAAATTCTTTAGGGACAAAGAATAAATTGTGTAATGAAACACTATCTGAATTTCATATCCTGAAATAGTTAATACTATTGACCTCAATTCTACCCTCTCCAAAATCACTTAGGTCCAGGGAAGAGCAGCTGTTACACAGCTTCAGAGGAGGCTGGCAGTGTTCCCTGTAAGCTGAGTGTTTGGGCTGCCGCCCAGGGGAAAGTCAAATGCTGCCCAGCTGATTAGCAGAGTGCCCACAGCCTCCCACAGCTGATAGCATGTGTTTCTATTGGCAGTGCACATATGCACATGCCTGGGTACACATAACAAAATGTATGCCACACATAGGTGGAAAAATTAGAGGGAACACTGATCGCTGGACTTCATTTTTCTAGATTTCATAGAAAATGACATGTAAAGATTACTGCTGTGTCATTTATTTTATGAATATTCTTCAGAAGCAAGCTGATCAATGTCCAATTTCATTATGCCAAAAAGCAGTAAACTTTTATGTAACATTGCATTTTATCCTATATATTGGGGGTAGGTAATGGGGAACTGTGGGCCAAATCCAAACTGCCAAATGCTTTTGAATGGGCCCCTAAATAATTTTATTTACTCATTATTATTAATTATTATTATGGTCTCTGTAGATTGGACCTTGATTATACTTTGTCCAAGAAATATTGGCCTAGGCAAGAAATAGCCTCCCCTGCTATGTTGCTGGGCTCCATTTATTGCAAATTGTTGGTGGAATTTTTTTATCTTGCTGTGCTTTAATATTTTATTTCTAAAAAAAGGAAGCATTTTGCTTTCTTTGTTTCTTTTCATATGCAACAGGAGCACACATTAAATGAAAGCAATGCATTCTCTATTATGTTACAGATTCATGACCTAAATACATTGAGTAGATTCATTTACAGTACATAACCTTTACAATGTACATTGTCATGAATATCTGTTAATAATTTCAATTTCAGTGACATTTTAATGGATATAGTTCCCAACGGATCCAATTACGTGTGGATACCAGATTTGTTTGTTAATATAAAATATGTAGCTTGCTCTCTGTCTCTCTTAATAGAGGGAGACGCTGCTATGTGCCAGTGTAACAGTTTCACTGGCACAAGTGTGGGATAGCTACATTACTCAATTAGGATCTGATCTTCTATGGTCCTCAAACTCCTTGTGAAATATTTGAAGATTTCTTAATGTTATGCAGATTATCCAGCACAATGGCTTAAATACCAATACATACCATCAGGTATTGGGGTGGGGGAGAAACCATTTTAGAAGGTAATTATCATTTTAAAAATTCTTTCCAGTATACTTCCACCTGTGAACAGAGCTATCCTTACCCATACGCAGAATACACAGTTGCATAGAGCACCTGAACATTTGAGGCACCACTGGGTGTTGGTGTCCATCCTCCTGCCTCTTCTTATCCCTGTGCTGTAGTTCTGCTTCCTCTGGAGAGGATCTGGTTAACGTAAAATGAAAAAGCCTGCCAAACCTATTAGCTGAACCTGTGAAAAAGCCATTCAAGTGGTAATGAAACCATTTAATGGGCATTTGCCAGTCCCTGTCAGTTTTAGAATTTACTGTAAAAATAAGTAGTCCTGTGGCACCTTAGAGACTAAAAAACATTATAATATATATACACAGGAGAAGGTATGCACAGTACATATCTTTAAAAAGAGGAACAAAGAGGACCTGGGGAATTACAGACCAATCAGCTCATATCCCTGGAAATATACTGGAACAAGTTATTATACAGTATGTTACAAAGAGGATAGTGATCAATTGTTCACAATGTCCACTATAGAGAGGACAAGAAGTAAGTATTACAGTCTGCAGCAATGGAGATGTAGGTTAGATGTAGTGAAAAATGTTCTGGCTGTAAGTAGGTTTAAGTACTGGAATAGGCATTGAAGACAGGTTGCAGAATTCATATCTCTGGAGGTTTTTTTAAGCATAGGTTAGACAAACACCTGTGAGGGATGGTTTGAATATACTTGGTCTTACCTCAAGATGAGAGGAAGGGGATGGGCTAGTTGGCCTCAGGCAGTCAGTAGCCCTGTCTAGGTTATATTTCCCTAGATTATTGATAAGAATGTCATGCAAGACAGTATCAAATGCTTTACTAAAGTCTAGCTATATCACATCCACTACTTCTCTGTTATCCACAAGCCTTGTTGTCTTATCAAAGAAAGCTATCAGATTGATTTGACATGATTTGTTCTTTACAAATCCATGCTGATAGTTACCTATCACCTTATTATCTTCCAGATGTTTGCAGATGAGTCTTTAATTACTTGCTCCATTATCTTCCCTAGCACAGAAATTAAGTTGACCGGTCTGTAGTTTCCTGGGATGTACTTATTTCTCTTTTTATAGATGGGCAGGATCACATAATCTACTAGTGAAACACCTGACACATGTCTAGGCTCCCTCATATCACTAAGTCATTATAATCAACAGATTATTGCATGCAGATGGTTGCTTCTGATGCCATAAGAATGGCT
Organism: Pelodiscus sinensis; assembly: GCF_052426305.1. Classification (NCBI taxonomy): domain Eukaryota; kingdom Metazoa; phylum Chordata; order Testudines; family Trionychidae; genus Pelodiscus; species Pelodiscus sinensis. Next base: position 23,351,383 of record NC_143063.1, on the reverse strand, counting down.
ATACTGGATCATCCCAGTGGCCAATCTAGCCCAGGATCCTGTTCCAACAGTGGCCAGTGCCATGCTGGTCAGAGAAAATGAACAGAGAAATGAACATTGTGTCCCTCCTTACTACTCTTGATTCATTCCCACATTGTCCACTCCTGCATCTTGGCTAATAGTCAATGATAGACCTCCCCTCTATGAACTTATCTAATTCTTTTTTGAACCTAGTTACAGTTTTGGCCTTCACGGCATCCCCTGGCAAAGAGTTCCAAAGGTAGGCTGTGTGTTATGTGATGGTACTTCCTTATGTTTGTTTTAAACCTGCTGATTTATTTTAATGTGGTGACCCCTGGTTCCTGTGTTATGTGAAAGAATAAGTAACACTTTGTGAATGATGCGGAGGAAGTGAATAACAATTTTATAGACTTGATCATATTCCTCTCCCCCTGTAGTTGTTTCTTTTCCAAGCTGAAAAGTCCCAGCCTTTTTAATCTCTCCACATATGGAAGGTGTTCCATATTCCAGTCACTTTTTTTGCCCTTCTCTATTCTGTTTTAAATTCTAATATATAATTTTTTTGAGATGGGATTAGGAGAACTGCATGGAATGTTTAAGTTCTGGGTGTACCACGACAGGGGCATTATGATATTTGCCTTTTATTATCTTTCCCTTTCTTAATGGTTCCTAACACTGTTAACTTTTTTGACTGCTGCTGCACATTTGAGCAGATGCGCTCTCCACAATGACTCCAAAAGCTTATTTGTATAGAAACAACTAATTTTGATCCCATCATTTAGAATTTACAGTTGTGATTATGTTTTCCACTGTGCATTACTTTGCATTTATCCAGTTAGAATTTCATATTTCCGTTTTGTTGCCCAGTTTCCCCTTTTAGCGAGATCTCTTTGTAACTCAGTGATCAGCTTTTGACTTATCAGTGACCCCAGTTGTGAATTACCTGGGGTGTTGACCTGAACATGCCTATAGTACATACTGAAGTGACACATGTTTTTCTGCTCATATAGACCAAGCTGGCAGGTAGTAGGAGGGACAGGAACACAGTCTCTTGTCAATTAATTTGTGGTAACTATAGGATATTGCTACTAAATTTAAAATGTATTGTGTCATGTAATCCTCTTCTTCTCTTCTCTTCGTTGTTTTATCAATTACATATCAATTTCTCCTTCACAGTTCCCATTTGGTGCTATGGACACAGGAGGTGGAACTGTAGCATTGTGGCATATGAAGTATTCTGTATTCTTCCAATAACAGTAACATATGGGTATATTTATTGAATGTCATTCTGTCAAAAAACATAGAGAGAGAGGATGCAGTAATAGCATGCATACTACTTCCTTTGACATTAACTCAAATACATCATAGAGACTGAGGGTAGAATATGGCTCCAACACTGAAATCCCTTTTCATCCCCACTGTATACTGGGATACAACTTGGATTTCCAGACAGTGGATAACTAGACACATTCAGTGTATTTTAGCGTCTAGGCATGATGACAAGAACTGAAAGTTTGAGTCTTATTTATGAAGTTTCTTCTCTATATGGACATATTTTTGTGCCTTAATGTGATCAGTATTATTTTATCTAATGCATACAGTTATTGTTACAGATGTAAAGACATAAGTATTGAAGGAAAATAACATTTAGCATAATTTCTAATTATCTCATTCGAGCTCTTTGTTTAAAGACATTTGTCAAAACAGCTAGAAAGCTGAATAGACAAAGAATACATCTGAGCTGAATTGATGCAGCAAGCATGTTGATTACAATTAACTGAGTTTGTTGTTAGCATATATTAAATGTAACCTGCAGCTGAAAAATGATGTAGTAGGAGCTGGGTTTTTTTGTGTGTCAATAGCTGTATACTTGAATTATACTGAGTTTTTTTTCTCTGGTGTACAAAGAAAGGGATTATTACTTTCCCATATGGAGCAGATTATCTTGTGGGAATAAAATGCTTATAATATAAGGGGTTTGTGTGTGTGTGTGTGTGTGTGTGTGTGTGTGTGTGTGTGTGAGAGAGAGAGAGAGAGAGAGAGAGAGAGAGAGATTTTAATCACTATTTTGCAACAATTATCTTTCCAGTTATGGTTTTAATGCTGGAGGATTATCATAGAATGTAAGAGATGAACTGTTCAATGCATGGTAATGAGTCTGAAGACTGAGATGTATCAAAGATGAGGCCCTACAGTCAGATTTCCTGCCAAAATAATTGCTTCTGAGCTGGAGAGTTTGGCTAAGTAATTCGATCACAGAGGTCCCCCTGGGGCTCTGATCCAGTGTGCTGATCATGCCACTCAGCTCACCTGTCTGCCCTTTGGGGCACCCCACCACGCTGTCCTGTTGGACCAGATGCTCTGGTTTCCTCCATCAAAGGCACAGAGTTAGGGGAAAAACCCCGCCAGCAGAAAAACACAGATGCAGAACCAGCTCATCTCTGGAAGAGCTCAGCTATCGGGCCTTGACAGCACCCAGGAACCCAGCCCCCAAAAGGACCAAAATCCCAAATAAATCTGACTTACTCTGTATAAAAGTCTTACTCAGAGAAAGCTCATAAGGTTAGCTTTCTTTATCAATGAAGGAAAGATATGCACAACTGTTGCTGCCCTCACCGCCAATAACAATTATTTACGCTGAATTTGATGATAAACAAGTGGTTTTTATGAAGTATAAAAAATAGAATTTAAATGATTGCAACTGAAAATAGACAGATCAAAGCAAGTAATTAAGGTAAAATACACCAGCTAATCTTCATACAATAAGAGAGAGTGTGTCCTGCCATGAGGGTCAGGGTCTGGACTTGATAACCTCTTGAAGTTCTGTCCAGTTCTAGTACTCTAGAACTCCTTGTCAGAGGATGTTGTGGAGGCCACAGCTTTAATAGGGTTCAAAAAAGAGCCAGATAAATTCCTGGCAGTTAGGTCCATCAGTGGCTGTTAGCCAGGATGGTTAGGAATGGTGTCCCTAGCCTCTGTTTGTCAGATGCTGGAAATGGATGACAGGTGAGGGATCACTTGATGTTTATCTGTTCACTCTCTCTGGGGCATCTAGCATTGGCCACTGTTGAAAGATAGGATACTGGGCTACATGGACCTTTGGTCTGACCCGGAATGGCCGTTCTTATGTTCTTATGGTTCTATGATAGATCATAGTGCTCACTGTAGTTCTTCCTCCAGGTCAGGTAAAATCCTTCAGGACAGAGTTGATCTTTTTTTTCTAGCCTCAGTCTACAGCTTTTTAGACTTATTTAGAGTTCTTTGTTTTCCAGTTTCTTCATGTGTATCTGTAGTGGGTTGGAGTAGCCACACACTGATCCCAAAGGGGAGGCGCCCCTCCCAGAGCCTTGGTGGGCTGCACCTGGTTTTAATGATCCACTTGGGTGGAAGCCAGGGGGTGAGGTCAGCAAGATAAAAAGCCTGCCAGCAAGGCCAATAAAAGCCTAGCCACTGAAGGAGCCAGAAGTCTCCCCTGCACACTGAGGAGACGAGCTAAGGCCCGGAGAGATGCACAACTGGCATGGGCCACCGGTCCCCCCTGCTGTACAGTGACCCAGTGGGAATGCGGGCCATACCAGACTTCCCAGAGATCCTGCAAGCTGCTGAGGAGTGGCAGCTGGACCTGGATCCCTTTAGCTCCCCTGAGAGACCTACCGGACATCCAGGTACGTGCTGAGGGGGAGAAGGGAAGTGACCCAGGGAATAGCACAGATGCATAAATGCCCAGGTCAGTGTGTTTTGGGCTGAAGCCCCTGCTGACCCAGGGCTGGCCTTAGGCTGATTCGACCAATTTGGTCGAATTGGGCCTTGCGCCCAAGGGGGTCCCGTGACCCTGAACCTGGAAGTGCCAGGGAGTTACAGAGCCAGGGGCCCTGTTCCACCACTATGTGGAGCTGGGTCTCTCCCCCGGCTCTGCCGGGAGTGGACCCCGCCCACCGGCCCCAGAGCGTCCCCCTCAGCCCCGGATCATCCCTGCTGTTCGCGGCTCCTCCTTGCCGCCTGCTGCTGCCCATGTGTGGCATTGCCTATGGGTGGGGAGGACGCCCGGGCGTGACATGACATCATGGCCCAGGATTTTTAAAAGTCCTGGGAGGCACACTGTGTGGCCTCTCTGGCTCCGGGTTCGGCCTCTGGGGCCTGAGCACAGACTCCGGCCCCACAATGTGGAAGGCAGAAGGTAGGGAACGGGCTTGAGCAGGGGTAGCGGGAAGGGGCTTGGGTGGAGGCAGAGGTGGGGGGGGAGAGGAGGCGGCGACAGGGGGGTTTGGGTGGGGGTGGAGGTGAGGGGGAGGGATTTGGGTGGAGGGGGACGGGGAAAGGAGCTTGGGCGGGGGTGGAGGCAGAGGGGTGGAAGGAGAAGGGGCTTGGGCAGGGGGAGGGGAAGGCACCAAGAGACAGGGTGCAGGGGAGACAAATGGCAGGGGGCCAAGTACAGACAATGAGGGAAAGGGCAGGAGGGAAGGTGTCAGTGGGAGGGGGGACAGGGTGATGCTGGGAGAGGAGAGGGGAAGGTCATTGGAGGCTAGAGGGAGAGGTGCTGGGCGAAGGCTTGAAAGAAGGGGTGGGCATGAGAAAGGTGGGGATGGAGCAAGCCATGTGTGAGGGCACAGAGGGGAATGGGGCACAGGGTGGTGAAGGGGTGGGCATCAGGGAAAAAGAGGGCAAAGGGGGCAGGAGCAGTAAGGGAAGGGGGAGGCAGCAGGAGGGTGCAGGGCTAAGGGAAGGTGCAGGTTCCAGAGGATTCTGGGGTGAAGCAGAAGGGCAGACACCAGCCGGGGAGGGACCAGCACCAGAGGAAAGAGGCAGGGCAGGTGTGTAGAGGGAGGTGTTAGAAGAGGGGTAGCTCACATGATCAGAGTGGGGCTACTGGAGGAGTGGGCATAGTGGGGAGAAAAGGGCTGGTGGAGGGGGGCAGGTTGCAGGAGCGCTGAGGGCAGCGAGAAGGGCAGGAGTCAGGACAGCAGAGGAGGGTGAGGAGTTGGGGGGCAGCAGGCACCAGGGGAGATGATGGAGCAAGAAGAGGAGACATGGCACCAGAGAGAAAAGGTAAAGGTTTATAAAATATTCATTAATAACTTGGTATGCTGCCCATGTCCAGTTTGTTTGTGCCCCGTGGTGCAGTTTGGATTTATGTGGGGATCAACATGTGGCCGGCGAGTGGGAGCCGAAACAAAAAAGTAGTCAATGTAATGATCTTCTGCTGCTATGTGTTTCAATAGTTAAATTCTTGGACTGTCATTGCTCATGAAAAGTGCTGTCACATGGGTAGAAATCGGGTAAATATTGCATTTTATTAATATCAACAGAACTGACTTAAATGGGGCCTGTGTGTTGTGTAGTCTTGCCTTAATTTTTGTATTCATGCCTGTCAGTGTGAGAGAAGCTATTTGTATATATTTGCTTGCATATGCAACCACACTTAAGTTGAGGCCCACAGCATGTTCTGTAAGTATCAGTGTGGCCCCTGGGGCTTCTAAAGTTGAGTTGTCCTAGCTCATCCCTGACAGGTGTCTGTCTAACCTGGTCTTAAATATCTCCAGTGATGGAGATTCTGCAGTCTCACTAGGCTATTTATTCAGTGTTTAACCACCTTGACAGGGAGGAAGTTTTTCCTAATGTCCAACCTAGCCTCCCTTGCTGCAATTTAAGCCCATTGCTTCTCATCCAAACCTCAGAGGCCAAGCAGAACAATTTTTCTTCCTCCTTATGATACTCTTTTAGATACTTGAAATCGGCTCTCATGTCCCTTTTTGGTCTTCTCTTTTCTAAGGTAAACAAGGCCAATTTCTTCAGCCGTGCCTCATATCTCATGTTCTCTAGACCTTTCATCGTTTGTGTTGATCTTCTCTGGACTTTCTTCAGTTTCTCTATGTTTCCTGAAATGTGATGCCCAGAACTGGACATGATATTCCAGCTGGGGCCTAATGTAGATGTCTCATTCCCTGCCTAGGGGATGTGAGACTGGCTGGGTTAATTTCCAATACTCCTGTTTATTTTTTTCCTAAGTTAGGAGGGCACAGTAGTTTTGATGGGGGTTGGAGAGAGGATGGAAGCCAGATCCAAGATCAATGAGCCTTGGGAAGTGGGCCCATTGAAAGGAGACTGGACCTGTGGGTGTGAGGGGGAAATCTTGCTCCCCTGGGGTACAGAGCCCCCAGAAGGGTTCGAGGCCGGAGGTCAAATCAGTGAGGCAGGAAAGAAACTTAGAAGAGAAAACTTTATGATGCATGCATGCAGGCTGTCACTTCCAAGAGTGAAGCAGCAGCCCTGACAGACAGATTCAGGTATCCTTTATACAGAATGCTTAGACAGCTCAGTTGTGGATTGTTCTTCTTTAACATATCAAAGTCTCAGCAGAAGTACTTTGAGACTTCTGTTCACCCCAGGAGTGCTAGAAGTAAGTTTTTACAGTACACAAAGCCACATGAGAACTTGAGTGGAGGAGTCTACAAGGCAAACTGTGACAAAGATAAGGGTTTACATGACAAATTGTGACAGACTAGGAGTATCCATGAATTTGAGATAGTCATTTGTAAGGGTCTTTGATTAGAGCTAATTTGATTTCTCTCTGTTACAGGGAGAGAGGCCTGGAAAACTTTTTAACCCTTACAGCAGTTTTCTTTTAGAAAGTTATGATTTCTGCACAGTCCCCCCTTAGACACAATTGGAGTTATTTGATTTTCCCCACAATTCCCCCCTTTAATACTCCTATTGGAGTATTACTTAAAGTTTATTCTAGACATTCTTAGGTATTCTTCCTTTGCTAGGATGAAGTTTCATCTTAGAGGGAGGTTTTCTTTATCTGCTGGGTAAATGATCCACTGCCCATTCACCCCCAGATCTTTACCAGTGCCAATATTGCTTTTAAAACATAAGGGAAACATAAGGGAAGCATTCCCTGATGGATGTAATGCTTGAGTAAGGGGAATCTCTGAGGCAATCAGATTTTTATGCCAAATCTGCCTGTCCCCCACCATGACTATGTACTTCTGGCACAGTGTTATCATTCTGGGCATTTACCCACTCCCGCTCTCCTGCACAGTACTGACTACCAGTAGATCTGAATTTTAGGGGTCTGGCCCACAGGGAGGCAGGAGTTGGGATAAACTGTAATGGTAAAAGGCCTTCAGAGCCTTTGATAAGCTGTTCACATATCCAACAGTCACTTGTATTGGTGAGGGACAAACCTTCTGCAGGGCTTCCCAATAAGGGTGGGTAAAGTTATATACTAAGGCTATTCTGACTACTAAAAGAAGGAAAACAATCCCCATCTTATTATAGTATCTTAAGTCTCTAAAGTAGAAGGATAATAATAATATAGTAATTATCTAGCAACTAGCAAAGCAGTCTCTTTAACTAAACTTAATCAGTTAGTATTGTTTGGCTTGCCTCTGCAGGCACTCTTCGAGGTTTCGTAGTTTCTTAGTTCACTCAATACTGGAATGGATTTTCCTTTGTGAGAGCTATGGGGCACCAGGCTCACCTGTAGGTCTTTGCTGGTACAGTCCTACCTCTCAGGTTGTACCTCGAAGCTCCTGGTGGAGGCCGGTTTGGTAACAGTTTGGTTTGAGAGTCTGCCGCCTCGGTCCGCTGAACCTCGTCCTCAGGTGATTCCTCCAGGGAGGGGTCCTGGGTGACGGGGTCAATCAGCTCTGTTGGATCTGCAGTTCGGCGTACATGACTTGCGTGGATCCACGAGGGGCGCTCCTTCACCTTTACTGCTGTGTGGGTGATGAGCAGCAATTGGAACGGTCCTTCCCACCGGGCTGTCAGGGAATTCTTTTTGCGATGTTCCTTCACGAACACGTAGTCGCCTGGTTGGATGTTGTGGCACGGCACATCAGTAGGTGCTGGGAGGGCTTCCTTTACCTGCAGGTGCAAGCTTTCCTAACCGTCATTTTATGTCTAGGTTTCTTCTTTCTGTGTGGCTGCTAGCCTGTGGGCCTTCTGCAACATTAAACTGCTTACAAATCACACATGAATTAGATATTCTTGAGACAGCTTCTAGGTGCATGCCTGGGGCGTACCATTGTTTTGGGATTTGTGAGGCCACCCCCCTTTTGCTCATGTGTGTCATTTGATGAGACACCTGAGCAAGCTGCCGTGTGAGAGATTTTTGGGGCAACTGGGCAGCCATCAGGTGCACCCATTATCCCAGCTGGGGATAAGGAGCAGCCTGCTTTCTCCCAAAGGTTTTTCTCTGCAGGTTGAGCAGCTTGCTGTAGTTCTATCAGGTCCTGCAAAGAAACAGGGAGGGAAAGAGAGACCAGAATCTGAAAGGGAGCCAGAGGTCCATGTGCTGCTGCATGTTTGGCTGCTGCATTAGCACTCCCATTACCCAGAGAAACAGGATTAGTGGCACCTGTGTGGGCCGGGCAATGGGTAATAGAAAGGGATGTGGGTAGCTGAATAGCATCAAGGAGTTGGGAGATAAGGGGACCATGAGAGATAGCAGAGCCAGAAGGGGTAAGGAAACCTCGTTGTTTCCAAATTTGTCCTGTGGCATGACAGACAGAGAAAGCATACTTTGAGTTAGTATAAATGGCAGCAGACTGTCCGGGCGCTAAAAGGCAAGCACGAATTAAAGCGATGAGCTCAGCAGCCTGAGCTGATTTTGATTCCTGGAAGAGAAAAGGCCTTTAAAACATCATTATCTGAGACCACTGCATATCCAGCCTTTAGTTTACCAACTGAATTTCTTTTATATGAGCCATCAGTATACAATACAAGATTTGCATTTTCCAGCAGTTGATCAGACAAATCTTGGGGAGGCTTTACACAGTGCCCAAGCAATTCTTCACAGTTATGGGTATGTACTTTACCAGTAGAGGGTAAAGGAGAAAAAGTAGCTGGGTTAAGTACATTACATCTTTGAATTACCACATTTGGGGAAGAGAGGATAACATTCTTATACAGGGTTTGTCTCTGAACAGATAGGTGCTGGGTGCGGTATCACTGTAAGAGAGCAGAGACAGCATGAGGGACCTGTAAGATAATGCTGTGGCCTAATGTGACAGGTTGGGCCTTTTTAAAGTAATTCAGCAGTAGCTGCAACTGCCCTCAGACAAAGTGGGAACCCACGGGCTACTGAGTCCAGTGTTGCAGAAAAATAAGCTACTGGACGAGGTGTGGGCCCAAGGGGCTGACAGAGAACTTCAGCTGCAATTCCATTCTGTTCATGACAAAACAGAGTAAAAGGCTTGCTATAATTAGGTAAGCCTAGAACAGGTGGCTCTGAGAGAAGAGTTTTAAGGTAAAGGAAAGCAGATTCACATTCTGGGGACCAGGTCACTGGGTCAGGAGCTAAGATTAAGAGTAGAATAGTAAGGGGTTTGGTGAGTTCAGAAAAGTTAGGAATCCATTGTCTGCAATATCCTGCTGCACCCAGAAATTTGTATACCTGACTTTGGTGAAAGGGTGAGGAATGAAAAAAACTTGAGATTCGCTCAGGTGTTAACTGGCGGCCATCTCCTAAAAGTAAATGTTCCAAGTACTGAACTCTTTGTTTTACAAATTGCAATTTGGCTTTGGAAGCCTTGTGACCCTTATTAGCAAGACACTTTAACACATAGGAGGTATCAGTTTTACATCTTTCCTCAGTTTTACTAGCAATTAACACATCATCAACATACTGAACTGCAGGGAAGAGAGAGAGAGTTAAGGTCAGCTTTTTTAAAAACTGAGAAAACAAAGTAGGGCTTTTACAATAACTTTACAAAAACATGTCCAGGTTAATTGATGACCCTGAAAGGAAAAGGCAAAGAGAAATTGGGAATTCTTATGCACTGGAATAGAAAAGAAGGCAGAACATAAATCTATTACAGAAAACCAGGTTAGGTACTACTGGAAATCTAGGGATTACAAACTTATTAATGGCTCTTAGGTTTTCTACAAATCTATAGATTTGCTTTTTCACAGGTAGTATAGGTGTATCACATGGTGAAGTTGTATAAACAAGTATCCCTTGTTTAAGGAGGGAAGAGATTACAGGCTTAATGCCCTCTTGTGCCTCCCTAGCCAATAGATACAGGGCTACCCTTGGGAAAGGCTTGTTGTGTCTGTATGTTATTTGCACTGGTGTTGCAGAGGCTAGCAACCCCACTTCATTCACAATGGGCTGCCCACAATGTCTCTGGGACATCTGAGAGGTCCAGGAGGGGTGTATGTCCTGAGGTCTCATCAGATTCCTCTGAGAGTAGTAATGCCATCAAATCTGGAGCCTGATAGGGGGAAAGGTTAACAAATATCCCTTCCTCTCTACAGAGAAGGTTTGCACCCAATTTACACAACAAGTCAAGTCCCATAAGGTTTACAGGAGAACAGGGAGATAACAGGAAAGAATGTTCAGCTGACAAGGGTCCAAAGCGGGGTGGGGGTGCAGATGGCACATCTGGGGAATCAAGCTGTTTCTTTAGAGTAGCCAATTCTTGCTGCAGCTTTTCAATAGAATTTTTTTTGCTAGCCATAATGCTCTGATTTTATTTTTTTTTACTGCCACATCCTCCCAGAGGCACCAATATTCCATCTGGTTAGGATGTTTTTCCTCGAGGAAAACTCTAAGATAAGCAAGCTTTTGTAAGTCAAAGTTCTAGTTGTCATTTATTCTGGGAATTCCCCTGAGTATAGCCATTTCAAATGCTCAATAATTCCTTAAGTCTCCTTAGTTTCAAACCTGCAGGCAATTCCTAGCTGACTGATCATCTGAGACAAGGGAGTCCCAGGCTGTGAGAAACCTTTTCCCTCAGTAGGAGACAGACTTGAGGGAGCAATCTTATCCATGTTAGCACTGTCTTGTCCAAGGACAGCGCAGGAGCCCAACAGTACTACCCTCTCCAAGGATAGTACAGGCGTCCAGCAGCACTACCCTCTTCAAGGATAGTGTGGGAGTCCACACAAACTGTCAGCTTCACTCATACTCCTTATGTGCCGGGGGAAACCGCCCTTGCTTTCAGCAGCTGTGCAGTGACACTGACAGCACTGGTGCGGTTGCGGTCCCCCTCCGGACTTCACTCACTCAAAACCATGCGCTTGGACTCGCCACCAATCAGTCAGCAACAACAACAACAACAAAATCCAACCCCTATTTGGCTATACTCAGTGTTTTCGTTTTAAATTTCCCTCAAGCCTCTTAACAAAAAAAATTTTAAGTAAAAGATGACTCTTACCGCCAGCCGGTCCAGCTGGTGACGAGAACAGGGAGGCGGACCGGGGGATTTTAAATGGATCCCTTACCCTCCAGATGCGCGCTGTAGTCCGTTCCCATTCCCCGTCATCAGCCTTTCCAACTGGAGTTCCAAGCCATCCCACTTCTGACACCAAATTGAGGGGGAAATCTTGCTCCCCTGGGGTACAGAGCCCCCAGAAGGGTTCGAGGCCGGAGGTCAAATCAGTGAGGCAGGAAAGAAACTTAGAAGAGAAAACTTTATGATGCATGCATGCAGGCTGTCACTTCCAAGAGTGAAGCAGCAGCCCTGACAAACAGATTCAGGTATCCTTTATACAGAATGCTTAGACAGCTCAGTTGTGGATTGTTCTTCTTTAACATATCAAAGTCTCAGCAGAAGTACTTTGAGACTTCTGTTCACCCCAGGAGTGCTAGAAGTAAGTTTTTACAGTACACAAAGCCACATGAGAACTTGAGTGGAGGAGTCTACAAGGCAAACTGTGACAAAGATAAGGGTTTACATAACAAATTGTGACAGACTAGGAGTATCCATGAATTTGAGATAGTCATTTGTAAGGGTCTTTGATTAGAGCTAATTTGATTTCTCTCTGTTACAGGGAGAGAGGCCTGGAAAACTTTTTAACCCTTACAGCAGTTTTCTTTTAGAAAGTTATAATTTCTGCACAGTCCCCCCTTAGACACAATTGGAGTTATTTGATTTTCCCCACAGGTGCCTTGGGGGTCTGCAACAAGGGCCTGCTTTGGGAAGCCCCCTCTTTGGAGGTGAATGTGGCAGCATTGAGACACCACCCAGAAGCAGGCACCACAGACACTAACTGCAGATTTGTGGGATGGCTCTCTCAGATCTTGCACATGCATAAGATGATAGATCTGCAGGAGGTGGGGGGGCAGTGGTGTAGTGAGGGGGCCGGAGGGGTCAGTTGCCCGGGGGAGAAAAATAATATAAAATTTAGTTAAAAATAGATGTCACGTTTTTAAAAGGAATACCATAGAGATATGGTCTCTGCCTTTTGTCTATTTTTGTCTCTTTAGGCCCCCAGTTAAAATTTTCAAAAGCACTTGAGTGATTGAAGTCATTTTTGAAAATTGGACTTGGAAATCTAAGCTCAGATTTTCAAAGGTAATTAAGCTCGTAAAGAGACAGTTGCCAACTCGGATCTTCAAAGATATCTATCTGATCTTTACACACCTTTGAAAATCTGGTCATAAGCATCCTAGTCAGTTCTGAACGTGAGATGTAGGAGCCCAGTCCTAATTCTTTCAGGCTTTTTTTTTATTTGAACATTTATCTACGCTAATTCCCCTCCTTTCTCTTTCAGTATCCAATAAATGCATGGATCAAAATTATAGGTGCTTTGTGAATATGCTGACTTGAGAGTGGAAAGATTTCCTATTTTCATGTATGATTCCTGGTAACCCATCTCAAATATGAAAAATTAGGTTGATACTTGTTTATATCATGAGCTGTTGAATTCAGTTCACCATTTACAGTATCTCATTACGATGTTTAGTGGAGAAAATATTGTTGTTGTTTTTTATTTATACTGTGGGCAAGGCATGGGCTCACAAGAATTCCTCCATTGTTTTACCATGAGTTTCAAAACATTTGGTGTTTTTCTAAAGGCCTGGAGTCAATTGATTATGTAGGAATCTCAGCTTTCATTTTAAAAAAAAAGTTCTCTATACTTCTGGGCCTTACAGCTAAGGAGGAGAACTTTAAAACATGAACCCTAAATACTCAAGAAACAAAAGGCCACTTAAGGCAACTGATTTAATTTTGTGTCAAATTTTGCATAATAAAGGACGGCATTTTAAAAAAAAATGTTCAACTATATTGATATAAATTTTGATCAGATCTACTTCTGATGTGATATTCATGTGTGGTTGTGGTCTGTTGTGTGGGTGGTGTGCTCAGCAAAAAACCTTGGGGGAGGGAGGGGCACTGCCAAAACAGTTCGATTTGGGCCCCGCACTTCCTAAAGCCGGCCCTGCCGGCAGCAGTCTATATTGCTGTTTCTAGGGCCCTCTACTTACCCTTAAAGTAAGGAATAAGGGATCTTTCAGAAAAGGCTTTATTTTCTGAAAGATCCCCGTCTAGACTGGTGCTTTTTTCCAGCAAAGCTCCGAGCCAGAAAAAAGCGGCAGCCATGTTTATGCAAATGAAGCAGGGGGGATTTAAATCCCCGCTTCATTTGCAATTGCGATGTGTCTAATTTGCATCCCTTTTTCGGAAAAGGGATTCAGTCTAGACACTGCCAATGTGAAAAGAGAGTCAACCCTACAGTAGTCAGCTTTATGTCTTGAGACCCTGGCAATCAATGTAGCACCAACTGAGGCATAATCAAGTCCTCTTTGTACATGCATCCCTTCTTTCTGAGCTATGCTAAGCACAGAAGGGCTTCCCTGAAGATTAGGTCCATGAAAACTTCCCATAAATATTCTTCATTCAAAACTTACTCAGTTCCAATTAAATTATTAACAGTAAATCCTGCACTTGTGCTTGGTAGGAATTAAACTGTTATACTTAAAAAATGTTGGCATATTAATAAATTTACACTTTTGATTAAACTAGTGTGAAGTCTTTACATAAAAATGATTTTGTAAACCTCAGTTACAAAACATCACATACATAGTTCCCTAAAGAGGTCACATAGAATTTTTGTGGTTTTAATAGTCATCGTCTTTTGTTTTCCATTCCATTAGATATTCTAATGCATCCAGAAATGCTGATGGGGAAAAATGCCTCTGAATGATATTGGAAATAAGTATCTGGAAATTAGAATCTGTATCTTCGTACACTTGCTGCATACAAAAGAGGCAAAAACTAAAAAGGGAGCTGTGTATTAATACATATGCATGTGTATGAATACATGTTTAAAATATAAACATGCATACTTATTTAAAGGAGTCTTATACAAAATAATTTACTTATATCCTATTTTGTATTATTATACACTGATTGTACATCAGTCTTAGAAGTGACTAAGATTTTTTTCCCTGAATGCTGTTCTAAGAGGAGATTTAGGAAATAAAACTAACAAATGAAGGTAATAATTAATAGAATTGTCTGTTAATTCTGATGATGATTATATTTCAGATAGGAGGTTCTTTGTGCATTACACATTCAGAAAAATGCTTGTGCTCTACAGCTGGTGCATGAACCTCTAGACAACAAATGTCTGGAATGGTTAGCTTTTTCCTTTACATTATTCCCTGTTACACACCAGAACTTATGCAATTGTACTGCCGATAACTGATGCAGAGAAAGTGTTATGCCTTTTTAATTTGCTTTGCCTGATGTTTTAAACTCAGCTTGAGATGCAGGTACAGACGTTAGATGAAGGAAAGAGATTTGGTTTGGTTTGGCTTTTACCAATACAGCTTAAAACCAATTAACAGTCAGCCAAGTGACTGAGCATGGCATGGTTTCAAGGTCATTTTCTTAGTCAGGTATCTGTTTGACAAGCAATTTGATTGTTCCCTTCTCCCATTTCCAGAGAATTTGTTTGTCCCTGAAAAGTTGGTTCCCAGAGCAATTGTTCCAGCAATGGCATGTGTCAGTGTCTTATCATTGTCAGGGTTTCTCTGTATGAAAATGTTTAGTCTTACTGCTTTTCTAGAAGAGGCAGCTGATATTAGTGGCAGATAGCATAAAAATAGTGGAAGGCTGGAAAAATAAGATTAGAAAATCAAATTATATGATCAGTACATTTGTCTACTCACAGTCAGCCAAATTCAGTCTTGGTATGACTCCTTTGACTTTAGTAGTCTTACACCAGGTAGATCCATTAACATTTTCTTAATGCCCCTTTCCCCTTCAGTATACATTTGTCTTACAGCATTGTTAATATTATAAAGGAGTACAAAGATCAGTGAGGGAGAAGAAAGAAGATGTCTCACAAATGTAGTTATCAGAAAGCAGTGACCTTTCAGGATTATAGCATGCCACTGTTATCAAGGTTATGTCAGAAATTCCATAACATGTCCTTTGTTTTTAAAGATTACTTGTAACTTGGTGGTAGGGTATTATTATTTATGTTCAGCTATAGTTGTGCATGATACTTAACCCACATAGGTCTTGGTTCTTGGGACTGGCTGAGCAATCTTCAGTGCATGAGGCTGGTAGAATGGAGGGAAAAACTTTGCTAGGCCTCCTTTTCATTTCCTGAATCCTGGAGCTATTCAGTGGCTGATTAAACTCCCAGAGTAACCCTAAGGCCTGTACAACCCTCCTGACTCTCTACTAGGAGTAACCAGAATGCAGTAGGGTTGCCAGATGTCCAATTTTCAACGGGAACATCCGGTTGAAAACGGAATGTGGCAGCATCCAGTCAGCCACAGTAACTGGACTCCACCACTGAGGGACAGGAAGAGCAGCAGCTGTGGCTGGAGCCAACCAACTCCTGATGAAGAGCAGTGGCAGGTTTCTGGACCAGGCTCCAAGAGGTACGTGTCACTGCCTCAGGAGGTGGGACCCTTCTGCCCACCCCCCCTTCCTGCACCTCCATGCCTCAATTGTCCTTGCTCTGGCCTCTTGCTCTGGGGATTGACTCCTCCCTGCCCTGGACCCTTACTCTGGAGACTGGGCCCCCACCTCCACCCCATTCTTCCCCAACTGGGTAGGCGGGCAGCCTCTGCACTAGCTCCTCCCATCCTGGCAATATAGGCAGTAGGGGCAGTGGAGAGTGAGAGACCCAAGGAGGGGGCAGAAGAGTGAGCAGGGGCAGAGCCTCAGGGGAACAGGTGTGGCAGGGGGTAGGGTCTGGGTGTTTGGTTTTCCACAATTAGAAAGGATTGTGGTGTCCTCTGGCTACATCCCTATTTTACCATCAGCATATTGAGGGTGGTCACGGTCAGATAACACAGAGATGGTTAGTGCTCACTTCACACTATCCAAGGATTTCTCTACACCAGAGGAATCTCCAGATATCCGGCATCTCGGGCAAACTTTGCAATGCTTGGATAACATAGAATAATAATGTTTATTACCTAGTGCCTAAGAGCTCCAGTCATGGGCTTGGCACCATAAAGGTAAACACAAAGATGGTCCCATCCCAAAAAGCATGCAGTCTAAGCATGCAACAATCAACAATACATAAATTAAGTTGTCGTTGGATAAGAGGGTAGATCCTTTCATGGACTGAGAACGGGTTAAAAGACAGGAAACAAAGGGTAGGAATAAATGATAAATGTTCAGAATGGAGAGGGGTAACTAGTGGTGTTCCCCAAGGGTCAGTCCTAGGACTAATCCTATTCAACTTATTCATAAATGATCTGGAGAAAGGGGTAAACAGGGAGGTGGCAAAGTTTGCAGACGATACTAAACTGCTCAAGGTAGCTAAGACCAAAGCAGACTGTGAAGTACTTCAAAAAGATCTCACCAAACTAAGTGACTGGGCAACAAAATGGCAAATTAAATTTAATGTGGATAACTGTAAAGTAACACGCATTGGGGGGAAAAATAACCCCAATTATACATATAATATGATGGGGGCTAATTTAGCTACAACTAATCAGGAAAGAGATCTTGGAGTCATTTTGGATAGTTCTCTGAAGACATCCACGCAGTGTGCAATGGCAGTCAAAAAATCAAACAGGATGTTAGGCATCATTAAAAAAGGGATAGAGAATAAGACAGAGGACCTTATTGCCCTTATATAAATTCACGGTATGCCCACATCTGGAATATTGCATACAGATGTGGTCTCATCTCGAAAGAGATATACTGGCATTAGAAAAGGCTCAGAGAAGGGCAACTAAAATGATTAGAGATTTGGAATGGATCCCATATGAGGAGAGATTAAAGAGACTGGGACTTTTCAGCTTGGAAAAGAGGAGACTAAGGGGGGATATGATAGAAGTCTATAAAATCATGAGTGGTGTGGAGAAAGTGAATAAGGAGAAGTTATTTACTTGTTCCCATAATATAAGAACTAGGGGCCACCAAATGAAACTAATGGCAGCAGGTTTAGAACAAATAAAGGAAAGTAGTTCTTCTCACAGCGCATAGTCAATCTGTGGAACTCTTTGTCTGAGGAGGTTGTGAAGACTAGGACTATAACACAGTTTAAAAGAGAACTAGATAAATTCATGGAGGTTAAGTCCATAAATGGCTATTAGCCAGGATGGGTAAGGAATGGTGTCCCTAGCCTCTGTTTTTCAGAGAGTGGAGATGGATGGCAGGAGAGAGATCGCTTGATCATTACCTGTTTGATTCACTCCCTCTAGGGCACCTGGCATTGGCCACTGTCGGCAGAAAGGATACTGGGCTGGATGGACCTTTGGTCTGACCCAGTATGGCCCTTCTTATGTTCTTAATCAGCAACAGATAGAGAAACTCAGATGGGATAGTACAAGATCAAAATGACACAATATTGGCCAGCATGATGGGCAGTGTGGTGTCTGCGCAGCTGTGGTCCAAACATTGTCAATGTTTTTGCTTTAGTTAGCATCACAGAAAGGAGAGTTTTTGAGGAGGGATTTGAAAGAGGATGACTGAGCTCCTCTCAAGCCTTGGAAGAGCACATTTGCTTCTCTGAAAATGTAACACGCAGCAATGGAAGCTGGCCTGACTGCAGGTGGGAGCTGGCATTTTGAAATGGAGATGTGATAGCTAGGCTGGGGATAGACAACAGAGGGTACTGAAAGTGTGGACAGGGCTGAAGGACCTGGCCTATACGTGGAATAGAAGAGATCTCTGTCCAGAATAATTTATAATCTAAATAAATCTGCAGTGAAAGACAGCTTTTAAGATGTTAGGCTGACAATAGTAATTTATTTTAGTTGGACATAATGCTAGAGTATTTACTCGGTGTTGCTTTGTGCAGGAGTCAGGGCAGGAACTTGGAAATGTGAGGGGATTAGGGAAGGGGCTGGAGGTGTGGGAGTCAGGATTGTGGGGTGAGAGGGCTCGGTGGGGGTGCAGGAGTCAGGACAGAGGGTTGGGAGGTGTGGGAGGCTCAGGGGTGAAAGGGAAGGGGACAGAGGTTAGGACAAGGGGTGGGGGCAGCTGGCAGCTGCTTCCTAGAGCTGGCCTGGGGAACTGTCCCCAACTGCTGACTGTTCCATAACTGTCCAAGGTTGTTGGGGGCAGCGAGGGCATGCTTGCTTGCTGCTTCCTCTGTGGTCATTCTGGAGTATAACTGTCCCTGCTATCACAGCCCTCCATTTTCATTTGATGAGAAACGATCACATTCCATGCACATCTCATTGTCCTGGCACAAGCAAACCCTGACCTTGCTTTAAGTTATGATAAGAGGAAGTTGCATACCAAATTTGGTGATCTTAGCTCTTACCAGTTAGGAGGAGTTCTTGAACAAACAGACTCACTGACAGACAGAGACAGACACTCTCTCTCTCTCTTAAATATATAGTACATACAGCCACATGGTGATAAGTGTAATATAAATAAATGTTTGAATCTAGAAGACAATATTGAAACTTTGTATTTCTAATTCAGTTCCCCTTGAAGGAATTATAAGATCAACCCTTCAGTATATCCCCACAGGAAACACTTCAAAATAATCTAGAAAGTTTCATATAACTGTGCCCCTTCTATTATTGATGGTTTCATACTAGTGCTGCAATATCAAGACATGTTTTCACTCTCTACTTAACCTTTTCATTTTTAGTTGTGTTGGCGTAACTCCTGAATTTTTTCAACATCTGCTAGAATATTTTTAGTGACCATGCAATAGCACTCCTGAAATCTCTTGGCATTTTCTGAAGGAAAAAAAAGGATTTGGTGTCCTTGAAACCAGAACCCCATGTTATAGTATGTTAACATTATCAGATGTTAGTTTTTTGCCATTTAAAAATTTACGCTTTGGGCTGTCTATAGCGTAACCCAGGCACTCCTGGGCCATACACAGAGGTGTGTGGGTTTTTTCTTATCCAGGAGATTTTAGTTCTAACAATAAATACGTTTTGTTACACTCACTAAAATAAATTTACATTCACAATGGAAAACCCGATACTTCAGACCTGACAATTGATGCTATCAATCTCCAGTGCCGCATTAATAAAGAAGGGCAAGGATAGTGCTGGTTTATTGGGCTCTCAAATAGAAACTGTGGATGAAACTTAGTTTTCATAGCTCCAAGCATCAGCTCTGCTACATTTATTTTTCATTTTATCCTCTTTTGCTCCTGTGGGCAGATGTCATAAGGCAGATTCTGATCTCAATTAAAGTGATGTAAATGTACTTCCATGGGGTTACTGCACTTTACACAGCTGAAACAAAGTTCACAATGTGGCCCATTATCTTCACATTGCCCCCTTTCATGCTGTTAACATTTTCTGTTTGACCAAACATCTGATGCTTTTAGGTATAAACCAAATAGGTGGCTGCATAGGTGGTAATTTGGGGCAGGGAGAAAGAGAGAGCAGTTGATATATGACATAACTGAGAGGGGATCTATTGTAGGAGTAAATTATCTGGCCAGAAAGCCTCCATACTTGGGAAGCCCATCTCCAGGCCTGCCAACGGGGGAGGGAGAGGCAAAGGAGGCAGTTGCCCAAGGTCCTGCCACTGTTACTACGGCAGCAGTGGCAACTGCTGGACCCCCAGGCCCTTTAAATTGTTGCCAGAGTGCCATGCACTCCAGGTGACTCTGAGGGGGATGGCCCAGTGCCATGGTCTAGGCAGCACTGAGGGCTGGCTGCTGAGCCCCACCGCATCTGCCTGAAGTCCCACCTGTTCTGGGGGCACAGAGTGTGGGTGCCCACACACCTTGCCTGGGGACCTGCAGAAGCGGTTGGCTCTCCTACCCATCTCCAAGGCACAGACTGCAGGAAGAAGCATGCTGGTAAGGATACAAGTTCTCTGCTTATCCAGCCAGAGAGGAAGGCTGGTATGTCCTAAGAAATTGTGAAAGTGGACCCAGCAAAGGAACAGGAAAAGATTACTTTGCTTTGACTTGAGGTGAGGGTGGAATAGGGCTGAAAAAAGCCTTGTCTCCAGGTACCATCCAGGACTAGCATGTCAAATATTCTCCTAAATATGCCCCACAGAGACTGCATGTAGCGAGCCTGTGTTTCTATTGCATCTATGGCACTACAAAGGACAATTAATATTTTGTTGGTATTTGACAAACATGAATGATTCAAGGTGCCGATTCCTTGACTATATTTTCTGTTATTTCTGTCTATATACAGTTAATCTGCTGTAGGTAGCTGCATTAATATTTATAAGCAAGCACTCCAGTGCCAAAAAAGAAGAGCTGTTAGTGGAGTAAGTAATGCAAATGGCTAATGCTGATGATTGTCAAAGAGCAGAATGGAAATAGTGCTTTTGTTTTCACAGTCTGGGCTCTGCAATGCAGTATGAAGTCATCTTTTCTCGTCACCAGACTGACATTAAAAATTGGTTAATTTGACAATTTATTGTTGCTACAATCTTTAGACACAAAGCAATTGAATTTGGATTTGATTATTTTTAATTATAACCCGGGAGTAATCTGAGGACATTTTTAAACTGAAATTTAATTAGGAGTGGGAAAGATGTTCGTTAAAGTCTTCCCTATCTGTGAAACGCAGCCTGGTGCACACGGAATTTCAGGGTTTTCCCATTTCATTTGGCACACTGAGACTCGGGCCATGTCTAGACTGCGGGCAGTACAGCGCCACAGCACCAAAGCTATGGTGATGTAATGATGCTGCGATAACCTTATAGTGCAGACCCACATTGTAGTGACAAAAGGGGTATTTACATCACTGTATGGATTTCACCTGGAGTGGCAACAGCTGGGCATTTTTGCATTAACCTAGTTGCACCTATTCCAGAGATTTGGTTGATATAATTACAGCGCTCAGGGGAATAGGTTATTTTTTACACCTCTGAATGCTGTCCAGGCTCATTGGCAGGGAGGGAGGCAAAGGGGGCAGTTGCAGTGGTGTCAGACAGAGCTCCAGGCCCTTTTGAATTGATGCCAGAGCACTGGAGCCCCAGTCGGGTGCTCCACAGGGCTTCTAGGGGGAACCACCACCACAGCCCATGCCCTTTTTGCCCAGGGCCCCCCTTTTGTGGCCACTCTTTGCCCCTGGGGCCTGCAGTGGCTGTTGGCCCCTCTGAAGCTGTATCTATCTTATCCAAGTTTTAAGTGTAAACAAAGCTTTGCTAATGAAAGTTGCCTATGTACGACCTTCCCATGCCTCTGTGGAGATTCAATGGTTGCTATTGTGCTTTCTTAAACAGCTGTTAAAACTCAGCCTCCTATCTGAACTCTAGATAGACAGAAATAAATTAGGTTATATAAGAAATCATTTTATTGGCATTAAAATCTCCAAGTAACACAAATAGGAGTTTCTGGGAACAAGTACTGGCAGTTTATGAATCATGAAGAGTGGAGCGATATATGAAAATTAATACACAAGTTCAATTCAATGTTAAATATTGTTAAATTGGTGCAAGGATTGAGTAACAGTAATTCTGATACTCCTTTCACTTACTTTGGTGTAAATCAGAAGGAACTCCTGTGAGGTCCATAGAGCTACCATGACGTAAATGAATGTGAATTGAGAGACAGTGTTGATAGGCTCTGTTACATTTGAAATTACATACTAATTCTCCAGAGTTTTGGATGATTTTGAGGCAGGAATTACTTTTTATGTTGTTGTGCCTCTTCTCAGTTGCTCTTTCTAAGAAATGTCTCTTTAACCCTGCCTGCCCTATTTGTAATCTCCTTTGAAATGGTTCTAAGTGTTGGAAATCAGGGGGCACATGAAGGAATCAGTGTTCAGAAGAGTCCATCTAAGCCAGTGTTTCTTAAACTTTTTAAGACCGAGGAACACCAAACAAACATTTTTTTTATGAGGAATACCAAGAATTCTTTGTTGGGGGGAAGTTATTGAGGAAAAAAAGTTGCCTGCCCCTTTAAGGGCAGCCATTTTTTAACACTGTTGTTCTCTGCGACACACCTCTGACTGCCTCATGGTACAACGTGTAACACAGTTTAAAAAACATTGATCGAAGATCTAAAACCAGTGGCTCAAGGGAGTGCTACAAATTCTGGAGTTTGTCCAATTACAATTCTTCATGTAAATCATCCTTTACTAGAAATGCAAAATGTATTATCAGGAATGTACAGATTTTAGTGGTATATAATCTGTAATTTTCCAGTGGGGAGTGGAAGTGAGATGCTGTATTCTGACTTTGTGGCTGTGTTTTCTTTATTGTTTGGAAAAGAAGTAGGAAATACGCTGCAGGAAAATCGGAATGCCAGACCCCCCTCTACCCTCAGTTCCTTCTTGCTGCCAGTGATGGTGCTTGGAACTGCATTGCTACAGCTCTAGGGCCTGGTCTACACTAGACCAGGCAGGTCGTCTTGAGGTATACCATACACAAAATACATAGGTGGATTTGGGTTACTTCAAGCTGAGCTACCACAGTGTCTACACTGCAAGTGCCTGATGAGAGCACGTGCTCCCATCAGAGGAGTAAGGGAAGAATGAGCAGAATGAGGAGTACAGGATGCTTGCGGGGGCTTCCTTCATTGTTTGGTTTGGGGGTTTACACTAAACCTGCAAAATTGACTGCTAGAAGATCAAACTCTGGAGGGTCATGCCCTAACTGTCCTGTTTCCTTAGCGTTGTTGGTTATTTGATCTGTGAATACTTTCCCTCTAGTTGTCTGTTGTTGTCGTTTAGATTAATTTTTAAGTCCGTTTAGAGAGATTGTCTTGGATAGGTCATATGCCAGTCCCCAGGCTTTAAGTGGTGTCTTACTTACTGCAAGCCTATGCCTGTTAGCAACCCTCACAAAGATTGTTTATAGTGCTGAGGAGAAGCATGGATTAGCGATAAGTGCCGTATTTATAAATACTTTCAGACATGTACCAAGAAAGTGAAGGACATTTGTTTAAAGGTTCTCCTCTCGGAGTTGGCTCCAGAATACAACCAGTGCTTGAATTAGGCACTGATCTCTCTACAGGCTGGGAGAGACTCGCTGCTCTGCCCTCAACAGGGAGCTGCTGCTGTAGCTAAGGAAGAATTATCCCTCCCCTACCCATGCCAGAATGGACTCATTAAGCAGCTGTGGAGGTATGCTGCCACACAACTTAGAGGGAACCATGGTCTTCACTAGACTGACTTAATCAACTGCTGGTGGATTGATCTTAAGAGTGCCAGTTCGGGCTTGACTGTGTATGTTAGCCTCAGTACTGATGAAGTTCCTCTTCTGTCTTGCTTAAAAGATACATCGCAAACTAAGCCTAAGGTGATACGGGTTTGGGTTTATGTCATTGTTTCTGAAAATAGTACAGATGTCCTGAAATAGCAAAGATTGCAAATCTATAAAGCCTGGTTTTTGATGTTCTGCAATAAATGGAAATGTTCGAATTTGCAGAACTTCAGCTCTCATGTCTTCTCTTAGTAGCTGTCACCAACCCCAGAATTTCCTAATTGAATAGACATGTCCACTGACTGATACATTTATTGCAGTCTCCTTCCCAGGACAAGAAGTTTTTGTAAGTGCTAGATCTGTAGTCAGTGGGAAGACGGCCATTGATTCCAGTGAAGGATTGGACAATCTAATCCATATACTAAGCCCTGTGAAAACTAGCACTTTACAGATAGAAGACAATATGAAAAGAACACTGGACCAACAACAGTCACATTGTTTGCATTAATAGGCCAGCATATTTTTAGTGCTAGAATAGAATTCAGCTTTTGGGAGAAAAACATAGAATTGGAAGTGGGTCATTAGGGGTGTGTCTAGACTACATGCCTCCTTCGACGGAGGCATGTAGATTAGCCAGATCGGAAGAGGGAAATGAAGCCGCGATTAAAATAATCGCGGCTTCATTTAAATTTAAATGGCTGCCCCGATCTGCCGATCAGCTGTTTGTCGGCAGATCGGGGGAGTCTGGACGCGATGCCCCGACAAAGAAGCCTTTCTTCATCGACACAGGTAAGCCTGGTTTCACGAGGCTTACCTGTGTCGATGAAGAAAGGCTTCTTTGTCGGGGCATCGCGTCCAGACTCCCCCGATCTGCCGACAAACAGCTGATCGGCAGATCGGGGCAGCCATTTAAATTTAAATGAAGCCGCGATTATTTTAATCGCGGCTTCATTTCCCTCTTCCGATCTGGCTAATCTACATGCCTCCGTCGAAGGAGGCATGTAGTCTAGACACACCCTAGGTGGCACAGTCATTCAGAGATGGAGTGGGACCTATATTCAGACTGTCCTCACATGCCTCATATTATCAGGCTGTGCTAATGCTTCCAGGAGTGACATGGGCTATGATAAGATGTATCACATAGTAAGTGTTAAGAAAGAGAGGTCTTGACCTTGAGGAGCTGATAGACTGGTAGCAATGAGAAGATACCGATTGTGAAGAGAAACTGGAACACAGTTTGGCTGCTAACAAAAGGGGTGTACAATTGGAAAACAACTGGGAAGCAATTTTCCACCATAAGACTATTTGACAGAAAAATTGAGTAAAGTACGCCTGTTGGAGACATTACTACATGAACTCTGTACTATTGAAACTGCTTCTGTTGGTGACTCAAAGTGGAGATTAACTACTCTTCGCTTCCTATGTCATTTCATGGCTGAGATTTGATTTTTAGCCCAAGTTTATAGAGGCATTTCTTTGTACTGTCAGGTTTTTATTGAACTCACTCTTTCTTACATCTTTCTCATCTTTCCGTAATCTCTTTTAGAACACTTGCAGTACAGCACCGAGTTAGCATAATGAATGTTTTGAACATGCTGCACTTTCAGGAAAGAATTTTGCCTTTAAGACATCTACATAGGTGTCCAATAATCTCTCTTTAAATATAACATTTTTTTCCTGCGGGATGACAAAGTGAAATAATCGCGTCAGTGTCAACAAACTGGGGACAGGCAAAGCCAAAGCAGAAGGAGCCTCATGGGCAGCGTGGTCCACAGTAGCAGGACATGGCAAGCTTCTTGATCACCCTGCTGGCGGCTTCTTCGCTCCTGCCTCTCCACCCAGTCCCCTCAATCATCAGCTCAGCCCCCTGCAAGACTGGAGCTGGAACACCAATTTCCTGTGCAGTGAGAGGGGATCCAAGCCCCAAGCCTCCCCACTGGACCCAGCTTGCCAGCTACACCTGCTGCTGTTTCCCTTCCCCCTGCACCAGCTGAAAAGCATCCCACTCCCCTGCAGCCAGCACTGCCCCACCCCGAGCATGGCCCCCAACTCAACAGCTAGCCCAGCTCCCAGGGGCTGCTGCTTTCCTGCCCCTGGGCCGGCCAGGGCTCACACAGCTGGGAAGCCGTGTGCGAGCTGGGGCAGCAGGGAATGGGGGGACAAGGGAAGAAGTGGAAAAGAAACCAAGGAATGGGGGAAAGGAGGAGAAAGAAAGAAGGGACTAAGGGAAGGAAAAGTGGAACAATGGGAAAACTAAACAAGGGAGGAAAGCAAGAAGAGGCGATGGAAGGGGGTGATCTGCAGTTGAAATAATGGGTGCAGTGTCTCTTCCCCCCCCCCCCCGGAGGGCACTCTTTTGGACACTGAGAAACATGTCCCGTTGTTAGTGTCACAGTGCGATTAGGACATTTCAGGCATGCGAGCCAAGAAGCAGGCTGGAAACTGGTCAGCCATGTGTCTCTTTGTTCCCCCAGCTGTGGCGCTGTAGGGGCCCCAGCGTGAGTCCTGTCCCGCCCCTGCCACACGCGCGTACAGGAAAGGTTCATGATGCCACTCACGGCCTCTGTAGTGAGCAGCACCCCGGAGGCGGTGCAATTCTACCATGAGAAAATGCTTCCAGCGAGCTTCAGCAGCAGGGAGCCACTTGACGGCACTTAGCAAATCCCAAATAAAGAATAAGTCAATTTCCTACCTGACTGTGACATTGCAGAGTTGATTGCTATGTAAATACAGGGCAGATTTTCGCTTGAGTTGGGAGTGGAGCTCCAGGAAAAGGATGTGTGCACACTGCAGCCTGCATTGCATGGATGTCCAGCCTGTGTTTGTGCCCTGCTTCTCCAGTAACTTCAGGACACTGTTGGCTGAGACAGGCTGCTTGTTGTGCCCTGGGGTTTCAGAAAAAGAAGCTCTCTGTGCCTTGTTGCAGCAGTTCTGTGCCTCTCATCTGCATGGTGGTGCTGCCAGCTAACCTAGAGGGGTTGGCCAGCGAAGTGGGCAGCAGGCACAGCTCCCTAGTGTGCTCTAGCATTTTTATGTTAAACAGACAAGCATGTGAATGGAATGAAAAGAATATTATTATGGATTTAGCCCTAAAGATCCCCAAAAGACAATAAGCCAGATCCTTTATCTTAATGCCACCTTTATGTTGCCAGTGGTGAAATATGATGGAACAGCACCAGGGAACTGACAGGGCCAGTGTACGTAACAGGAGCCTTGAAATCCTCTGAGTTGTGCTGGGGGCTAGTCTGACACCCTACGCCCTCCTCCCAGCAGCTCCAGGGGTCAGGGAATTCAAAGGTAGCATATAGCCACACTTGTAGCAACACATTCTTTGCAGGATTAGAGACAAATTATCAAATTCTATTGCAAACTCTGCAGAAAAGGACTAGACTGTAACAAAATCCTGCTAGATTTGTGAATCTGCCACTCCAGTCCAGGCGAAACTTCATTGGTGACTAGAGGTAGTTGCAATATTGACCTCATTGGTTCATTGGCTTTGTCTCTTTCCTGTTCAGTGTCTGTGAACCAATCATGACTTTTATGTATTTGTCATTGTAATTGTTCGAGGAGTAGTTTTGATGAATGTGTTTGGACCTATGGATTTGTTTGGTGTACTTAGCAAAGTACTATCTATCTATTTGATGGTCTTCGTGACTAAGATACCTTATCCATGTTTTCTGTTTCACAAATAGATGGTCAAACTTTACCAATAGCAACAAAATCAAAAGAAGCCATTAGATGTGAGTGTGGGAAACATTTTAAAGTGAGAGAGACAGATGAGGTAAGTGAGCCTTGGAAATTTTAGAACACTTTCCATCTCTTCCTATCCTCTTCTGCATTAAGGCCATAAGGTTTGGGTACATATATGGACACCAAAATTGTTTGTTTTGTTTTTGACAGAGAGAAGGGGAGGGAAAAGTCAGATTTAGTAGCTATTCGGATTATTCTGTGTCCAGTTTTCTCTTGTCACATTCCTACCAAATGCTACAATTTTGTCTATATGATGAGTGGCTGGGGGAGCTTTCCTGATACGACCAGTTGCACTCCATCCTGTGTGAATGCACTTACTCATGTATGGCTATTCTGACTTATGTGCAAATGTCCATACTCACATGGATAAATGTCCTCCTCACAGGTTAACAGGAACAAAATGAATTGCATGAACATTCACAGAAAAATGAGGATATTAGCATGGCTGGATTGTGCTGCACATCAGAATTAGTCAACAAGTTCACAGAAACAATTTCCCACAGCTTGCTCAGCTAAGCCCATGACCTTTGAGACAAAGAATTTATAGGGTCCAAGTTCAGTCCTGCCATTACCTGACAGATATTCATTAACGTTGGAGCTGCGCCTGCTGACTCCAGAGCTGAATTTAGCCTCAATTTTAGCCTGGGGCAAAGCTTAATTTGAGCAAAAACATTTAACATGGGCATAAACGAGGGCTGTCATGACTGTTCTTTTTTGTTACTTGCTAAATACTACTTAATTTTACTATTAGGCACTCTATGAATGACAAGAGGGGCTCTTGGATTTGAGGAGGGAGTTAGCCAGGGAGAATTGGAAAGAAGGAATCCTAGCACAAGGAGGAAGCTGGTAAGAAGGCTGAAGGGAAGCAGGAAAAAAGTATATGAGGAATAGGATGGTGGTGAGAATAGATGTCAAATAATGAGGGGGGAAAGAGCCTTCCTACCTATATAACTATGTGGTGTATAGAATAACTGACAAAACAGAAAGTTAGTTGTTCAAATGGTCATATTATACAAAACATCTTCCTGCATGTTTGGATGGTGCTCAGAGAAAGGGATGCTGCCATTAGACTTTTCAGTCGAAGGACTTTTCTACGTAGAAAAAGTACACTAGTAGATGTGAGTGTAATAGGATATAGTGATACTATTAGTACCTTCTATGAAGACAGCCTTATTCTGAAGTCTTTAGGGGTTTTTCAGTTTAACTTCTATAGCTTTGGAAGATTAGTTAATGCCTATTACGCCCGCTAGTGTGTAGGACAGCAATAAAGGTTCTCCATTTTTATCTGTCTTTGGCCATTTTCTCCAATGTGTCCCAGTTGTAATTCGTTCTCTTCATGTCTGCCTCAACAGTACACTGCCATGTTGTCTTGAGTCTCGCATGTTTCCATCGTCATTCAGGCGTCCAGTGAAGTGCTATCTTTACAATGTCATCTGCCTCCCTTCTCATCACGTGCCCTATCCATCTCCAGCGTCTTCTCATAATGTTAGTGGTCATGTCCTCCTGGTGACATCACAGGAGCTTTGGAAGGGGTTTAAGCTAAATTGAAAAAAGCTGCATGTACCAGAGTGAGTGTCCATATATAGGGCAGGCCTGGGCAAAACACCCTCTGCAAGCTGAATCCAGCCTGCCAAGCCACTGGATCTGGCCTGCGGATGCAGCAGGGAGCCTCAGGCAGACTCCCCTGCTTGCCCCGCCCCTGCATGCCTCTCAAAAAAGCGGCTGCTGGCCCGTTTATGTTCCACAAACTCTGAGCTGGGGGGAGCAGGGAGTGGTGCTTCAGGCACTGCTCCTGCCCCCAGCACAATCCCATTGGCTGGTTTCTGGGCAATAGGACCTGCCTGTTTGAAGAATAGGCAGTGCACAAAGCATCATCCACCCCTCCCTTCAGGCTCTTGTTCACAGAGCACATGGACCCTGCAGCCTGTGCAGGGGTGGAGCAGGCTTCTGCCCAAGAAACAAGTTGGGCAGGTAATTCTCTTGGCTAGAGCCTGTACCAGAGTGAGTACAGAGTGGCACCACAGCCCCTCCCTCTGTCGTCCCCCCCACCCTCCTACTCCGCATAACCTCTACTTCCCTCCGGAGCCATATCCCCTCCCAAACCCTGCACCCCAATTCTGTGACTTAGATCACAACCCTCTCCTCAGCTAGGTCACAACCCAAACCCCTGTACCCCAATCCTGTGCCCCCAGGACACAACTGCCTGCTTCATCCAAATTCCCTCACAGGCCCTCTTACATGTGAATCACTTATTCCAGGGGTAGGCAAAACAGCCTCTGCAGGCTGGATCCAGCCTGCCAAGCTGGTTGATCTGGTCTGTGACTGCCCTGCCATTCCACCCTCTCCTCCAGTTGAGACCTGGGGACGGGGAGTGTGCAAAATGTTTTCCCCCTGCCAGGGGCATGTGGCACCAGAGGGAACTGCCAGCTGTTCAAAACAGCTGGTGGCTCCCTCTAGGCAACATGCGCCTCTGGCAGGGTGGGGGTAGGGGGTGAGAGACTTCATGTGCTCCAAGGCCCTTATAGGCCTGGGGACGGGTGGAGCATATGAGAGTCTCTTCCTGCCTTCAGGGGTATGTGGAGCCTAGAGTGAACCAACAGCTGTTCAAAACAGCAGGCTGCTCTCTCTAGAGGCAGGATGACACTACAAGCTTTTTCCAGAAATGGAAACGCAAATGGAGTGCTCATTTGCAAATGTTGCACTCTCATTTGCATTTTCTCTTCTGATCCTTTTTTGCGGAAGAGGTTTTTGCTCAAGAAAGCGCTATATAGACGGTGCCTTTTTGCGCCAAACCCCCCTTTTGCATAAGAGCCCTTCTTCCTCAAAAACCTCTTCTGCAAAAAGGATCAGAAGAGAAAATGCAAACGAGAATGCGACATATGCAAATGAGCACTCTATTTGCATTTTCTCTTCTGGAAAAAGCTTGTGGTGTAGCCATAGCCTGTGTGCTATGGGTTGGGGGGGGCAAAGACTTCACGTGCTCCTCCCACCCCAGGCCTATCCGGGTCTGTGGGCTGGGGAACATGGGAAGCCTCCTGGTTCCACACCTTCTGCCCAAGGCCCTACCCCTTCCGGGGTGGCCCACAACCTCTTCAGAAATTTGTGAAGTGGCCCCCTTCAAAAATTATTGCCCACCCCTGATATAGGTAGTTAAATTGGTGTAGTGTAGCATGGTCAACTCACTGCTGCAGTGCTCCCTGCTGGTCATGCTAGGAATTAGCTTGGTCCATTGGAATGCACTACCTTCTGGCTCCTGGCTCTTACCCACTATCTGTTCCTTTCTCCCCCATGTCTCTGTGGATCTGTGTCACTCCCTAGACTGCAGTGTCCTCTTCAGGATATTGCTCTCTGTCAGTGCCCACCACTCCAATCTCTCCAGCAGTCCTCAGCCTCACACCTATCACCGGGGGAACTTCAGCTCCAAAGTTTAGCCCTTTGCTTCAGAGGCAAACAGCAATTTGTAAAGACCATGTTTGTGGTGGCTAGGTGTGGTACAAGGGGGAAGGGTGGGGCCCAGATCTGCCCCCTAAGGCACCCTCAAGTGGCAGCCATTTCCTGCCCTCCTTCTCTCCCTTTGACTGCTCCTGGGCCATGTCCATGATCCTTGTACCTTGTTGGCCCTTGTCTCAAAGCTGCAGCCTGGCAGGCATCAAACTGGAGCCTCTCTCTTTCTCTTTCTGTTCCCCTGAGCCTGCCCAACACTGCTCCACCCAAGATGTTTCTTCCTGGGATCTGGTCCTTCACCCTCACTGGTCAGGATCCAACTGCCCTCTGCTTTGCTGAGCAGCTCTTTATGCCAGGGCTGCCTCAGCAAGCCACACTTTGATTGGCTTCCTATAAGCCTCTCTCTGATTGGAGAGGTTTGTGCAGGCTCACTCTAGCCTGCTTCTAATCCCCTCCCTTGTAAACAGCTCAAACAGCCTTCTAATCCCCATCCCTTTACGTATAACTATATGGATTTAACTCTATCAACATAATTATATGGCTATAAGAGGTCCAACTTTCTTATATAGACAAGCCCTGAGCAATGCTGAAGGTATGAGTCACATGTGAGCAGTGCACCATGTGAGACATTTTCTTTAGAACGCGTTTCTGTGTTTCACAGGTGACTTTATTGCTCAGAACCACATCTTTCTGCTAAAGGACATTTGGGAATTTGTCTAGACAAAGAAACCAGGTTAATACACAATGGGACAGATTGTTACGCATAAAGGGTACACATGTTGTAGGAGTCCACTTAAAATGAAGAGGGCTGTGAAAACTGGCATTTGTAGGACAATGGAGGGTTAATAGGCAGCAGGGTGTGTTACAATTATTACATGGCTTTTATGAGTTTTAAAAATGAATTGCTGATACATTTTCCTTGGTGGGAAAAGGGTGGCAAGGGGATGACGGTGAGTTAGCAAAATCTGTAAGGTATCGTTGAAGTTTAGCCATACAGATAATTATATCAAAATATAAAACCTTTTGGCTATATCTATACTACACTTCTTTTTCCTTCAAACAATCCATAAGTAAATTCAATTCAGAAGTGAATTTCTCTGATTAAAATGGTTATGAAATCAAAGAAAATAGGCCAGTAACTGAAAGGAAAAAGAATGAATGGCTCCCTATTTTCTGACCATTGCACCAATATTAGAAAAGCTTCCCTTTTGTTTGTTGTACTGTTTTGGGAATATCCCTGAGCCTGTTCCATGCTGGCACATCCACCCATCTCTGCACTTCAGTGAACATCTCCGATTAGACGCACCATTCTAGATAAAGAAACTTCCTGTTTTCAGAAACTCAGCGGAACTCTTCGTTTCCTCCCAGTGTTGCTTTTTCAACCTTATCTTTCTCTCAAATATACCTCATTCTGGTTTTCTGTCTCTCCTTCACTTTTGTTCTGAGACTTTTGTGCATGAAGTTGATCTGTTCCTATTAACTCACTAGGCTTACACAAGCACTTAAGAATAGTGATAGAAATGTAGCCGTGTTAGTCTGGGGTAGTTGAAGCAAAATGCAGGACAATGTAGCACTTTAAAGACTAACAAGATGGTTTATTAGATGATGAGCTTTCGTGGGCCAGACCCACTTCCTCAGATCAAATAGTGGAAGAAAGTAGTCACAACCATATATACCAAAGAATACAATTAAAAAAAATGAACAAAAATGAAAAGGACAAATCACATTGCAGAACAGAAGGGGGATGCGGGGGGGAGAGGAGGGGGAGGAAGGAAGGTAAGTGTCTGTGAATTGATGATATAAAAGGTAGGGAGAGTGGGATGTTTGTGAGTTAATGGTATTACAGGTGATAATTGGGGAAACTGTCTTGGTAATGGGTGAGATAATTCAAATTCTTGTTAAGTCCTTGTTGGCAAGGGTCGAATTTTAACATGAATGACAGTTCAGAGGATTCCCTTTCAAGTGCAGATGTAAAAGGTCTTTGTAGCAGAATGCAGGTGGCTAAGTCATTTAGAGAGTGTCCTTTCTGGTTAAAGTGGCAAGAAACTGTTTTCTCTTTGTGATCTTGTCTGATATCTGTTTTGTGGGCATTAATCCTTTGGCGAAGTGTCTGAGATGTTTGTCCAATGTACATAGCAGACGGACACTTTCGGCACATGATAGCATAGATTATATTTCTGGATGCGCAGGAATATGTGTTCTTGATCTTATAACTCACTTGGTTAGGTCCAATAATGGTATCAGCAGAGTGAATATGTGGACAAAGCTGGCAACGGGGTTTGTTGCAAGGGAAGGTACCAGGGTTGGTATTAGTGTGGTATGTCCTGTGGTGGTTGGTAAGAATCATCTTGAGGTTAGGTGGTTGTCTATAGAAGACTATGGGTCTGTCTCCCAGAGCCTCTTTGAGTATGGTATCCTGTTCCAATATAGGCTGTAGTTTTTGATAATGTGTTGGACAGGTTTAAGTTGGGGGTTGTAGGTGATGACAAGTGGTGTTCTATTGTTGGTTTTCTTGGGTCTGTCTTGAAGTAGATGGTTTCTAGGTATTCGTCTGGCTCTTTCAATTTGCTTTTTTATTTCTCTGGGTGGGTAGTTGAGATTTATAAATGCTTGGTAGAGATCCTGAAGCTTCTGGTCTCTGTCAGTGGGATTAGAGCAGATGCGGTTGTATCGAAGGGCTTGGCTATAGACGATGGATCGTGTGGTGTGTTCTGGATGGGAGCTGGATGCATGTAGGTAACTGTATGAGTCGGTGGGTTTTCTGTAGAGAGTGGTGTCTAATTTTCCATTGTTGATTTGTACGGTGGTGTCCAGGAAGTGGACCTCTCGTGTAGAATGGTCCAGGCTGAGGTTGATGGTGGGGTGTAGGTTGTTGAAATCTCTGTGGAATATCTCCAGTGTTTCTTGGCCATGCGTCCAGATCATAAAGATGTCATCGATGTACCGTAGGTAGAGGAGGGGTGAAAGGGGACGGGAGTTGAGGAAACGTTGTTCTAGGTCAGCCATAAAGATGTTAGCATACTGTGGGGCCATGCGTGTACCCATGGCTGTGCCGCTGATCTGGAGGTATAAGTTGTTCTCAAACTGGAAATAATTGTGGGTGAGAACAAAGTTACATAGGTCTGCTATCAGGTTGGCAGTAGTGTCCTCTGGGATAGTGTTTCTAATTGCTTGTAATCCGTCTTCATGTGGGATGTTGGTATATAGAGCTTCTACATCCATGGTGGCAAGGATGGTATTATTGGGGAGGTTATCGATGTTTTGTAGTTTCCTTAGGAAGTCAGTAGTGTCTCGGAGATAGCTGGGGGTATTGGTTATGAAGGGTTTGAGAAGAGTGTCTACATAGCTGGATAGACCAGTAGTGAGCGTGCCAATACCAGAGATGATGGGACGTCCGGGGTGCCCAGGTTTATGGATCTTGGGAAGTAGATAGAACAATCCTGGTCGGGGGTCAGAAGGTGATTCTGTGAGGATTTCTTGCCACTTTAACCAGAAAGGACACTCTCTAAATGACTTAGCCACCTGCACTTACCTTCCTTCCTCCCCCCTCCCCTCCCCCCCGCATCCCCCTTCTGTTCTGCAATGTGATTTGTCCTTTTCATTTTTGTTCATTTTTTTTAATTGTATCCTTTGGTATATATGGTTGTGACTACTTTCTTCCACTATTTGATCTGAGGAAGTGGGTCTGGCCCACGAAAGCTCATCATCTAATAAACCATCTTGTTAGTCTTTAAAGTGCTACATTGTCCTGCATTTTGCTACAAGCACTTAAGTCTTCCTTTTCCTTTCTTGTATTGGGCACTGGCTTTGTAGTGCTGAGCTTTGTGCTGATATGATGATATCAGTGTGCACAGCCAAGACTGGCAGCTTTCCTAGAGATCTTTTATGGGAAGTTGACCCACTAATGGCTCAAGGTGCAATGTGGAAACAGTTCCTCTTCTCTTCCTGATGCACATTTCTAGGGGAAGAGAGGCTGGCCCATGCCACTCAGCAAGGGGGAAATGTTTACACAAATGCCTTTATTCTACCTAAATTCAGGGAGTATGAGAAATGAGCAAGGTGGACTTTGTAGACCTCGACATAGCTTATTGCAACTCCATCATAAAGTATACAACTTTATCCATCATCTTGGAATATTAATATAATTAGATGATCCTTCTGTTTTACTCATGGAAAGAATTAGTGAGCCTGTTAGATAATGATGAGGTTTTGACTTTCTGTAGTCTATATTTTCCTAATTACTTCCATACTTAAACTAATATTGACTACTTTTATGGGTCTCCAAGTAACACTTTTGAACTCAAAGTGCTGTGTATCTATATACTTATACAGCATCCATACAGCCACAACATTTGAGAGCCTGCACATAAGACACTTGCATGTTTGTTTGCAAGCAATATTACAGATATTAATGTTTAACTTTTGAATGAAGTAATGGACACTAGTGGAAATACAAGCTTGTACTTGTAAAGTTTGGAGGTAGATGAAAAGAGGAATATATTGGAGGTTACAATAACTCCATTCACACTGAGGAAGTCAGGAAACTACCTGGTATGCTAATGTTGCGTGGTAAAATATACACAGAAATTTTCTGTGACTTTATTATATGTGCATAGGTATGTAAACATGGAGTTCAGGATTAACAAATGCGGCCATATACTGTTATGGTGGGAGCAGTTTTCCATGAATATTGTCCTTCAAATGAGGTAAAATACTTTAAGACCCAACCCAGACAGGATGGCTCTTTGTAAACAGATAGCAGCTTAGCTATCAAATACCTACCCTTCCTGGAAATAACTGATCACCTCTATGCTCAAAAATCCTATAACATTTTTAATATTTTAATTAGTTATATCTTGATATCTATATCATAAGCTTAAGCCTGAAAAATGTAAAAATGTTACTTGTTTGTAGATAAAAGGGGGAAAGCGCATATATTTCAGAAGAGTCATTCAAAGTAATGAGCATATAAATCTCCTCTGTCTTTCACTTAAATTAAACAATGTGCCAGGTGAACTGATGTAATGAGACCACTTTTTAAAGGAAGTAAATAATGCTATGCCTCCAGAGTTGATCACTGAAACTATTTTTATGCACAATTAACCTGGCTTGCAAGATGTATTTAGTGCGTGTTAAACAAAAAACAAGATTTCCTAATGAAAAGCTATCATAGGGAATCAGTATTGGATCCTGCAGCATTTGTGGGCTGTTCTGGAAAGAACAGCCTCCCCAACTTCAATTCTTTACAGTGAAATCTAATGCACTGTTTTTCAACTGTGTGCCATTCCTGTTTGCATGAGCTCTCTCATATCAGAATTACTCCCATTAAAATCAGAGCTATTTCATCAGACCAAAAAACCCCCCTAGATATGACTGTGCTGCACATTGCTTAAATTGTTGTTCCCATTTAGTATTCAATACTATGTTTGATTTTATCATTAAAGTGA
The DNA here is from genome assembly GCF_052426305.1 of Pelodiscus sinensis. Taxonomy (NCBI): domain Eukaryota; kingdom Metazoa; phylum Chordata; order Testudines; family Trionychidae; genus Pelodiscus; species Pelodiscus sinensis. Next base: position 23,315,439 of record NC_143063.1, on the reverse strand, counting down.
GCTGTGTGTTGCCTTAGTCATTTGGAACAAAGCATGAAGTCCATTCTGAGAGTCAGAGGGAAAATCAATGTGAGAGCACAAAAGCATCCGAGCTCAAACAGATATATATCCCCTTCCCAGCTATATTTTGAATTGTTTCCTTTTGTTTTAGATGCTGCAGTTTACTGGCTGAAAGACATAAGTGGCCTGGGATTTTGGGAATTGAGGTGCTTAGTAAGTTTGTTTTTTAAATTCTGTTGTTAGCCAGCTGTTCTGTCTTTTATGCTTTAACTTAACTGTGAAATGTCTAAAAGCCATGTTGACTATGGTATATCACGCACTTAAGAAACCAGATTGCTAGGGTGGTAGTGGCAATATATCCGGGGAAAAGTGTGAGCAAGTGACCTATTTGCATATAGGCCATTTATGTCTTAGAGCCATCTGGTCACTAGCAACTATTCATTATTTCTCTCTTGTAACATGGGTGCATCTCTATATTTCTTGAGGTCACAACAAGGAAAAAAACACTAGCTGTCATGAGTCATCCAAAACATCCCCCATAGTTATTTGAAGTGGCTAAACTAAGTGTAGCTCTCAGGAAAATATTACACGAGCTCTTTAAAAAAACCCTGAAATTCAAATGTTTCCTACTTATTATCCGTATTCTATGCAAAGAAAAGAACAATGCTAATTCATTAGGTAAAGAACAATTATGTGATGAGTCACTAAATAACTGTCATTTAGTTGCAGTCTGTGTATATGCAGAAGGGTCGGGGAGAATCAAACGTTTGGAGTCAAATTCAGATGCTTATCGAAATTTTTGAGGGCTGTCATTGAGAGCCTTTTCTCTATGGGTACGTCTAGACTACAGGGTTTTGTCGAAAGAAGTTTTGTCGACAGATACTGTCGACAAAGCTTCTGTCGACAAAGAGCATCTAGACTACATCCAGTTCTATCGACAAAGCAAGCCGCTTTGTCGACATAACAGTGTGGACACAAAGGACAGTGTAGATGCAATAATGCTTTCTATCGACAGAACTCTGTCAACAAAAGGTGTTATTCCTCATAGAATGAAGTTTACATATGTCAACAAAACTGCTGAGTTTTGTCGATGTTATGTCGACATAACTCAAAGGCAGTGTGGACGCAGGTATAGTTTTGTCGACAAAAGTGGACTTTTATCGACAAAACCCTGTAGTCTAGACACACCCTATGTTAAGGCAGCTCTTTCCTTTCCTTTCTCTGGTGTTCGAATTGGTTCATATTTCCAATTGAACTAAACTTTACCCTTTCTAGATTAACTGAAATCCAAATGAAAGTCCAGGCTTTTGTTCATTCTCTCCCTTGGTCCCAGCCCTTTCCTCAGGAGTCTGTGTCCATTTTCAAAATGTCTCACTCTTGATGTAGCAGAGACCACTCCCACTCAGCGTCCGGCACAGCAGAAGAAGAACTTCTGCTATCCCTGTTCCAGATATGTCAGTCCTGAGCCCTGGATAACAAAGTAGGCATGAGTTCTGAGATCTCCCTGCGCTACTTTTCTCCCACAGTTTCTTCCTTTGGTAGTGCTCTAATCCATTACGTTCCTCCTGGGAAACAAGGAGTTGTCTATGTCTACATCCCTGTCTATTGACAGATGTCTCATTAGGTACTTTACAAAGCATCTGGATGTTTCTTAGGTCCCTCCTGCTCCCTTTGATTGGTGCTAAACTCTAGTGGTTCCCAACCTTTTTAATACCACGGACCGGCAAACCCATTCACAAAATTTTGGCAGACCGGTAATTTTTTATTTTCATATGTGCATATTCATTATGCAAATAGAATTTACCAGTTTGCCAAAAGCCCCCATCCCCAGAGTTGCTGCAAAGAGCCGGCTTCAGCTCCGCCAGCTCCTGGCTCCTTAAGGCTTAGAGCCCCCACCCTCAGACCCCCCCAGTGCCAGCTTCCTGTTTCCAGATCCCCACTGCACCCACCCCACCCTAGCTCCCCCAGTTCCCAATATTAGCTCCACATCCAGAGTCCCCCAGTGCCAGCTCCCCACCTGGATGCCCCAGTGCTCCCCAGTTCAGCCCCCCACCTCTTAGAGCCCCCCACCCTTTAAGACAAACCGTAAGCCTCCTGAAGGATGGGCAGAGAGAGCTGGGAGAGGGGAAGGAGGCTGCTTGGAGTGACCCAGGGATGCAGGCATTTGGGTGGAAGGTGGCAGGCCCCAGAGCGTGGGAGGGGGGAGGGTTGCACAGGGATGAATAGCTCAGCGTTTTCCCAGCTGCACCCCCCGGTGGTGGTGCTGTGTGGGAGAATTGTGCCACCAGACTCTGAGCCTGTATCAGACCCAGCGGCTCCTGGGGCTCCCCTGCTGTCCAGGGCAGGGCAGGGCACAGGTGCGGTGGCCGGTAGATGGGGAGGCCCCTGCCAACCCTTCATGGTGTGGCCTGGTGGGATCTGTGCTTAGTACATGTGATGTGGCTCCAGCCTCCTCCTCAATGCTGGAGGTTTATTCTGTGGCAGCTATCTGTGCACAGGGGCCTTGGGCCGTCTGTGAGCCGCACCCCTCCCTGCCCACTGATATGACCCCCTCCTCACCTCACTCCTCAACTCTAGCTCTGGGCCCAGCTGGGGCCGTGGGAGTAGCCGCTGCCTGACACGCAACTCACAGCTCCAGCCCTGGGGAAGGTCTGAAGCTAGGGCCAGGGCTGCATGGTGGCAACCCAGCTGATCCTGAGGCGGGGCAGCTGCGAGCCATATGGCCCCACCCCAACGCAGCTGGGTGGGCCTCAAATTCTTGGTGCGCACTGCTCAGGGCACACGTTAGAGGGAACACTGCTGTGCTCCCCATCCACCGACTACACTGCTGCACTGCCCAGCTGGGGTTGTGACCAGGCAGTATGCTGCGACTGGGCAGGCACGGGACCTGCTAGAGGACCTGCTTCCTGTACTGAGCAAAGTGAACTCCTTATGCAGTGTCTCCGCAATGATGTCTACAAGTCCAAGCAACCCTACCGTCCCTATGTGTCTTGTTGCTAGAGTTGCCAATTTAGTTGTATGTATTCCTGGAGGTTGCACCACCAGACTTAATCTTTAATTAAAGATTAACCTTTAAGGAGATTCCAGGTGAATCCTGAAGGGTTGTCCATCTTACTTGTTGCTGGAACTATGGTTGCCCCTGGGATCATCTTTTTGGGTAGCTGTCCTAGGAAATGTGTAAGTGTACTCTATATACACTGCCAGCTGCAATGTTCTATGGTCTCCGGATCATCCTGGATGTTCAGGGTTTTTGTACCTCAGAAGTGGCAACCCTACCAGGAACAGAAGATAGTGCTGGACTATAAACAGGCCTTAAAAAACCAGTGCATCCTGTTACAAAACTCCAGAAGACCATGTGGCTTTTGTAGTCCTCCTCTCCTGCACACACGCACTGACTCAGCCCAATAAGTTGATACCTGGAGTAGTTTATTTGAAATCCTGGACGCTTGGGAAGCAATATTCCTCTAACTTTTTCTGTCCGTGCGTGGAATAAATTTTATGTGCGCCGAGGCATATGTGGATGTGTACCATCAGTAAAAACACATGCTGCTGTCTGTGGGCACTCTGCTAATCATCTGGGAGGCATTTGAATATCTCCTGGGTTGCCCCCTCAAGTACTCAGCTGACATGAGAACAAAATGCTACCGCTTCAAATAGGCGAGGGGATGAAGATCAAGAATCAGTTAAAAGATGGGAAACAACAAATGGTAAAACAAAGGCTCCTTAAAGTGATGTGTAGGGTAAGCAGACTGATGCTCTCTCCTCCTGCCCCTACAACACCCTCAGGGTCTCTTATTCAAAGGCAAAGGTTTGCCCAAAGTTCTGTACTATTTCAAAAGGTGTGTTTGTGGCCGGGGAAAAGGTAATCAGAAGAGAAGGCAAGCTATGATTGCCTGAAACGATTAAATTCTAATTCAGATAATGAAAAAATCCAGATGGCTTTATAAAGCATCAGGAATTGATGTGATGCAGTAAAAGAAAAATGATCTAAACAAAAAATAATTTGTACTTGTAAAATATTCCTGGACATTAAGTCAACTATCACATTCTTCAAAAGAGAATACAGAATCTGAAGCTGTGACAAGTGTTTCTACACAGCACAGAAAGTGACAGATGTAGGTGCTTATTTCTAAATTCTTCTGGAATATAAAGGAATGAGGGTTGTTTTCCTGCTGGGCAACAGCTCAGTTGACTCCTTGTTGCTCTGCTAGTCTCTGCTTTCAGAAAAAAAGAAAAAATCCAACTTTGTTCAAACATGAAATAAAAATAAATGAAAGAGATCTTTTCTCTTGGCAAAGCTATCCTACATAATCATCAGCTTGCTCTGGACAGTTAAGCTTGACAGCATTTCAGTGGTTTCAATTTATGCATCTTTAGAGAGGTCTTGCACTTACTACATTCCTAACCATCTACAACCTGTCCTGGAAAATGATCCCCCTCTCTCACAGGCTTTGGGAGACAGGCCAATCCTCGCCTACATACAACCCCCTAACCTGAAACAAATTCTTTCCAGCAATCATGCATCACACCTCAAACATACTCACCCAAGAACTTACCCCTGCAATAAATTCCATTGCCAGCTCTGTCCACATATCCATACAAACAAAACCATCACAGGACCTAACCATTAAGCCAATATACCAAAGACTCATACAACTGCACATCCTGTAATGTAATAGATGCCATCAAGTGCCAGCAGTGCCCCTCTGCAGTGTATATTGGACAAACTGGACAGTCTCTATGACAAAGGATTAATGGACACAAGTCAGATATTCAAAATGGTAACACACAGGAACCTGTTGAAGAACATTTTAACTCGCCCAGGCTCTCACTAATGGATCTAAGGCTACGTCTACGCTGCACAGTTATTTCAGAATAAGCTATTCCGGAATAGTTATTCCGAAATAGCTTATTTTGAAATAACACATCTACAAGGATTCCCTAATGTAGATATGCTATCACAATTTAGAGCCCCAAGGAGAAATAACTTAGAATGGCCATGGCGAGGGGCTATTTCAAAATAGCAGAATGAAGCAGAATACACAGCCCCTATTCTGAAATAACTATTTTGGAATAGGCATTATTCTTCAAAGAATGAGGTTTACAGAAGTTGGACTAAGCCAACTGTTGTTTTGAAATTATTTCAAAATAACGGAAGTGCTATGTAGACACTCACATAGTTATTTGGAATAACAACCGTTATTCTGAAATAACTTTGCTGTGTAGACAAACCCTAAGTGACTATCTTCTTACAAAGCAATTTCAGAAACCAGCCAGGGAGAGAAACTGCAGAACTTGCCCTCATATGGAAATCTGATATAAGGATTGAACAAAGACATGAACTGGATGGGCCATTATATTCAACACCCAAATGACATCAAAAGCTATGTATTGGGCACTTACAACCCTCTCTATTAGCCTCATTTAGCACTATCATTGACAGGTTTTTTTCTTCCTCCTTCCTCTCTTGCCTCTTTTTCTGCTTTACATTTTTGAGGGTTCTGTGCCTCTTGTTCTACTCATCTGAAGAAGTGGGATGTGCCCATGAAAACTCATGATACTATCTATATTTTTGTTAGTCTCTTAGGTGCTACAGGACCACTTGTTTTTTAAGTGTTTTTTAATTTACAGACTAACATGGCTGCCCCTTTGACACTTTTACATTCTTACAGTTTGCACGATTGCATGTCCTATTTTCCTCCAAATTTAACTCATTAGTTTCATATGAGGAAGGGGGGGGGGAGAGGGAGAGGACACAAGAAGAAGAGGTAAGTGTAATTTGATCAGACATCCAGATGTTCTCTTTCTCTTACTCAAGTCCAACAATGGGTTCTGCTAGGCGGTAAGAGTTGGGTAAGCTGGGCAAGGTAAGTGGAGCTGTCCCTAGTGGTTCTGGTGCCCTATGCAAGGGGCTGCTCAGGGTGGAGGAGTTGTGGGGGCAGAAGCAGGGCAGCTGTGCAGGGAGACATCAGGGTCTGGGCCTGCTCCTCCCACTCACCTGTAGTGATGGGAAAGGGAGTGATTCACACCCACCTGCCTGGCTCCCAATCACATTACTTGGGAGAAGAGGTTTGGGAAAAGGAATAGAATGGCCAAGGGGAAGGGGTGGAGCAGGGGATTTTCCCAGGCCCTGCACCCTCCTAGCAATGACTCTGCTGGTCACAGTTCGCAGGGAGCCTGACGGAGGTATAGGACTGGTTGTGGGAGCCCGCAATGCTGCATACTGCTACACACAGCTACCTAGGGCACCACAACATTTGAGTGCAGCTATGTGTTTTGTGCAGTGGTAGGGTCAGCCTTGTGGGTAAGCTATCAGAACAGTAACATGCAGCAAAAGGAATGAGTGTGAATGACTGCATAAAAATATACACTATAGCTGTGTAATGTTACATTGAATACACAAAGTTGTTGCAGCTGTGTTGGGCCCAGAATATTAAACGGGCAAAGTGAATGAGGTAATACCTCTTAGTGGAGCAATGTCCGTTGGTGAAAGAAACAAGCTTGATCATTCATATATTCAAAGTTAGAAATATGAAGTATAAACCTGTTTTACTAATCTAAACATGCTAAATGAGGGCCAGTAAGGGTTTTTCAGGAACTTGATGGCTCATGCATAAGGAAAATGATCAGTAAATGGGGTTGTTTTTCCTAGGAGCCAGCCAGTAGGAGGGGCTTAGGACCTGTGTTTAGGTCTCCTGATGCTGGAACCCATCTTGGACGTTGTACTTCTACACTGAAAATGTGAGAAAGTTTAAACTGAACACAAAGGATTCCTGCCTTTTGCAAAATCTGTATACAGGTGGAAAGCCAAACAGTAGAGGAGCTGCCAGGTATCCGGGCACCCCTGCTAACCACCCAGGATGACTGCAAGAATCATCTCAGACTGAATGGGGGAAGGATCAGGCTGAGGGGCTTTCCAGCTTGTGGAAAAAAAGATGATTAGAAATACGGTTAAGGTAAGGTATTGCAATTAACAAGATTCTTAGTGTATTGGGCTTAGCTGGCATTTTTAAAAAAAAAATTTGTTTGGTAACCCACATTGTTCTATCTGCTGTCTTTTATAACTATTCAAATCCTATTTTTATACTTAATAAAATCACTTTTGCTTATTAATAAGCCCAGTATAAATATGTGTTACTTGGAGTGGGGTTGTGCATATTTCTCTTTCATTGGTAAAGAGGGTGAATATTTTATGAGCTTGCTCTGTATGAAACTTTCGACAGACTAAGACAGATTTATCTGGGCTTCTGGTCCTATGGGGGCTGTGTATTTGGATCATGTGGCAAGTCCCTTTGACTGAGCCCTCCCAGAGCTGAGCTGACCTTTTCTCTGTGCTGGGGCTGCAGGGCCTGAGTCAGTAGTGGGTGCTGCAAAGAACAAGTAGGTATTTCAGCACATCAAATGACAGTCTCAAGAGGATCTCTGTGACTGAGCCTGTCACATCATGGTTCATTCTCCCTCCTTCCCCTGATCATTCTTGTTACCTAGAAAAATGCAACCCAGCAATCTAATTGTGCAACCTATATTTTTGACTGTTTCTATTATGAACTATGCAGTAGTGCCTGAAAACTAGTCCAATTTGATTTTATGCTTAGTTGTTTGCAGATTTTAATGAAGAGCCTGTAATATCATTGTATTCAGCGAGGGACTTTAAGAAGCTTGAGGAAATGTATACACAAAAGAACAAAGATGAATTGTATTCAATGGACTGTTACCTTTTGCTTGTATCCTAATGAAAAATGACAGTCTTACTTGAAATTTCAGTCCCTTGTGCCCTTTTTACTTTAAAACACTAATTTATCTCCTACTTGAATGTTTCTAGAACTCTGTGCCATTTGTCTTATAGAAGACAATGAAAGGTGCTTATTATTTGGATGAGTTTATAAACCATGTAGCTTTTAATAAATAACAGTACTCTATGGAATATGACAAAAGTGGATGTTCAGGAAGCTTATATGATACTTGCTTATGAATCCTTATCTGTTTATCTAGGACACATATATGGCTTGCATTGCCATAGCATTAGAGTGCTTCCGAATCCTTAATGTGTTTATCCTCACAATAACCTCACAGTTATCCCCATTTCTGCAGAAGAGAAATAGAAGCCTGGAAAGGCTAGGTGACTTGCCCAGTGGTCATGCTGTAAGTATGGTGCATCAGGGACTAGAATGTATGCCTCCCAACTCCTAAGCCTTACCCAATGGACCTTTCTTCCTCTTGTTACCCAGTTGGAATGCAGGGAGATTACCTGAGCTACCTGTGGTATTCTGACCTTGAAATATTGTTCTAGAAATACAAGTCCTAATTTGTGTCAGAGTCCAGCCTACAGGAGTGGTGTGTTGCATTAAGCCTTTAGATGCCAGTCCTGCAAATGCTTCTGCATGTCTTTAACTTTACACATGTGAATAGTTCTACTGATTTCAGCAAGCCTAATTATATATGTGAAGTTCAACACATGCAAAACTGTTAACAACATCAGGATCATAGTGTTATTCAATGTACTGTGTACCAAAAGAGCACTGTGAATGGATACCATAACTTATATATAGAAATACACTGACTGCCTGTCAAAAGACATGAGCTTAGGAGCACTGTAGCATAAGGATTTGGGTTGTACAATAAACATGGTGTTTCCCTAGGACATCCAGCTCTCAGAGCAGAGGCATGTCTTTTATCCAAGTGGAGAGAAGTAATGGGAACTCCATCAATAAAATGATTTGAGCCTAACAACATCTGCCACAGGAAATCACTTGGTTTAAGGATTGTACGCTTTCTGATTTTTACTTGTGACAACTTGTCTATCCAATTGAATGTTTTCCAAAAGGCAGTGAAAACCTCAGTCAGAAAGCAGGTCCCAATATTGGAACACTCTAACTATTTTATTTGAAATCCTAGATATGCATCCTTCTCTCTCCAGACTCTTTGCTGTCCATTAAGAGAGCACTGCTGCTCACTAGGGAAATGTACTGCTGCCAGAATCATACAACTTATCACTTGATCTGCATCCCTCAACTCTTCTGTATTCTGCTAGTTTAATTTATGTGAGTTGAAAAACCAATTTTTGCTGGCAAACCTTACTGTCCACTATTGGTGAAAATCTAAAGCTCTTCTGACCAAATGTTTGTGTGTGGCTTTTTTTAGCATTGAAAAGGTGTATGGGGAGAGGGCAATATGAGGGAAAAAATGAGACCTGTGGTAAGATCTGTGAATTTTCCTTGCTACATCTAACATTTATTAATGGAGTATCTTCATTTTCACAAATTAGTAAAATTCCCTATTTATTTGTTGCAAAATAAAGGCTCAATTCTTCTTTCATTGTGTCCAGTGTTGCTAAGTTGAAGCCCAATGAAGTCTGAGTTTTGTTTCTTGTATCTTTGGAAACAGGATCTGGCCCTACCTGCTGTAAGCTTAGTGAGACCCAGGGAAATTCACGTTGCATTCCATAGACATTTTAGTTCAGTTATAACTAAGCAATCATAAAGAAATAAAGACTGTAATGGGGCCTTGTTTATATTTTATTCTGGCATGAAAGGAGGGCATGGGGAAACATGGATTTCACCAAGCATATCTGCCTTCCCCATATAGGAGAGAGAGATGCTATGTGTATCCTGCCCCCAAGAGCGGGTGGGACAGCTTTGAGCTTTTCTGGGTGGGAAGAAAAATACTGTCTGAGCTGTCATTCTTCAAGGGAGGAGCTGACAACTGTGCCTCATTAGGAAAATAAACCTTTAAATGAAATTTATTGTTATCAGCAGACCATGATTCCATGTGAGATCAGACTATGCCCAGATTCTAGGCCAAAAGGACATTTGCCCACAAAATTTGGATCTGAAGACAGAGAGAGTGAGAATTCCACTATCAGCTGTAGAACTGCTGGTATAGAGTCCCCTAGGTGTTCAGTAATGTTCCTGGCTTAACAACTCTTGGTGATATTCCATACATAGAGCTGTACTGTGCTTGGGTGTGAAGTCTGTATAGGATGTACCCAGAGACCATGGTGTGGCTGCCCATATACCTTTCATCCCATAATAATTCATTGCAGCACTCTTGTTAGCGTATGATGGATATTTAAAGTAACGCAAATTGAGAGACACTGTGGGTAATTCAGTATACTTTCTATCTAAAGACTCAATATTATCATATATCTTCCTTCTGAGCATTTTCCACTCATTCTCTTCACTTCTTGCTTGCTTGTTTGCTTGCAACAGTTTTAAAATTAACATTACTGCTGCTTTCAGACTATCTGCCTCCTGAGCATGGAGTCTGTTATTCCAAAAATACCTCTTTCTGAGTGCATGATATATGATCTTACAAAAGGGAAGATGGTGATTTCAGGACTGCAGGATCAGTGTCGACACAGACACCCCAATTAAATATGTCAATATAAATAAAAATATTTGCATACCATGACAACTGGCATCACCAATTTAAAAATATTTGCAATGTCTTATTTGCACAGAGCCTTGATGGGAAGCTAAGCAATGTAATAGTGGGGGTTTTTTTTGTGCCTGCCTTCACTCATTGATATTAGCATTGTTTAGCATGCTTTACAGTATCCAGGAATCACATGTACACAGGTGGGTTCATCTGGCTATGCCACGCAATAGCTTTCTTCCTTACTGGCTTGCTTCCCAAAATGGTATCACCAGGGTGATTAGCCAGATGGGAGCCTACACAGATGCATACTTGGAATATGTAGTTGCTATATAATAGTTACAATGTAAGAACAGAACTAAGCCGTGTATATATAGCATGTATTTTATATATTTGTTTTTTCCTAAGTATTTTTAATATTAAACTCTCTCCCTATCATTCTCTTGCTATAGCCAAGTAATGCAACTACCCTCTATAAATGCCCAATAATAACTTTTGGATTCATGGGCAGATGATCTGCTGGCCCCACCTTCATAGCTCTTAGTCTTAGCTTTCTAAAAACTAGGGAGTCCCATTGGAGCCGGGCTCCACACACAGAGCAAGACCAGAACCTCCCAGTAAATCTTGGCTGCTCTTTTTCAAGGGAAACCATATTTGCTCTGTATCTGGGGCCCTGGTTCCTATGGAGTATGTGTCAGGATTTAGCAGCTTTACAGTAGTAAATATTTCTGAAGCTTCTTGATCATCTTCTTACTTGTACACATGACCCTCAAAATCAAGATTAGCTGTTGCTTTCATTGGCATTTTGCCAGCATAGTACATGCTCTGGTTTTCCAATTTCACTTTTACTAAATCAGCAGCATATGGTTTGTTAGTCCCTGGTAAAGAGCTACTGCACAGTGCAGCTGTGGCAACATCACCTGTCAATTGTGCTTTAATCACATCCCTTGCAAATCAGGAAATATTTAAATATAACGCTAAATGTAAGTATTTGGAATCAGTAATCCAAGTCCTTTGTATTCATTCAGTTGTCTGAATTTGTTTACAGTTTAAATCTGATATCTGTTAAATAGCCATAGAAGTCTAACAACATTGAATAAATGCTAGTTAAATAAAGAGCATTTATGGGTTTTTATTATTTATATAGTGGGCTAAGGGCTTACAAAGGAAAGACCATTGGGCCAGATTTTCGGGGGTATAAATTGTCATACGCTGTTGACTTCAGTACAGCTGCATTGGTTTACACCACTTGCGGATTTGACCCATTGTCCATGCCTCAGAATTTACAATCTAAGGCTCTGATCCTGCAAAAACTGTTGGGCATAGTGTTTGCCTCCATAAGTAATCTTGTGGAAGGTGTTAATATGGGATTAAGGATTCAGAAAGCATGATGGCCCATCTGGTAGACTTTTTCACATGAAATAGACTCATGTTCAGTATAAGCTGTGTGGCTACTCAGTAAAAAAAAAACAAAAAAACAAAAAAAAAACAAATGTTGTGTAGCTAATTAGCAGAGCACCCAGAGCTAGGTTTTTTGTTTCTACTAGTGGTATACATTCACACTTGATGCACATAAAAAATTATTTCACACATGGATGGAAAAAATCTGCAGATGAATGGAAAAGATTAGAGGGAACATTGGTCTAATGGGTAAGTTATTGACTTATGGAAGCAGAAGTAATGTTTGGGGAACAATATTTGATTTAAAAAAAAAAGAGAGATTGTGGGAGGGTTGTTTTGGGATGAGGGTTTTTTGGGATTGTTGGGGGTTTTTTTTAATCCCAAGTATTTTCACAAGGCTTTGGAAGAAATTCACATTGACAAATTTACCTCAGGAAGAAATAATTTATCGTAAAGATTATGTAACTCACACTTCCTTTAATCTTATTACCTTTTTGTTTTCCTTAGCTGAACTTCTCCATCTGGGAAGCTCCTGAATACTATGTGTTAAGCCAGGGTGGGCAAGAGGTGGCCAGCAGGCTGTATCCAACCTGTGAAGCCGTTCGGATCTGGCTCCTGGCCACCTTGCTGGGACCTTTAGGCACAGAGCAGCTGCAGCCACTTTAAAGGCTGGATGATTTCTGCTCTGCACACTGGGGAGGGAAGAGGGAGGCTTCCTGCACTGCCCTGCCTCACAGCAAAATCTCTAGGTTCCCATTGACCAGTTTCTGACCAATAGGAGTTGAAAAATTTTGCTACGGTTGGGCACTGTGTGAAGCCTCCCTTCTCCCTGCTGCCCTCCATGCCCAGAGCAGAGCCACATGGAGCAGTCATCTGATCAGCCTGGGACTGCAGGAGACATCGCATCTCAAATTCCTGCAGGGCTGTTGGCTGGGAACTGTCTAGGTAAGCTTCTCCCAGCCAGAGCCTGCCTCTAGCACCCCACCCTCTCTACTGCCCCAGGCCACTACCCAAACCCTGTGTACCCCTTTCACCACTTCTCCCAGGTCACAATTCACTTCCAGACCCTGTGCCCCTTCCTAGAGCTCCTCCTGCAGGCCAGAATCATGTCCTGCACTCATAATCCCTCCTGGACCCTGCCACAGATCACAACCCCCATCCTTCACCCAAACATCCTCTCAGACCCCATACCCTCTCCTACATCCCAGTCCTCTACCTCAAGCTCCCTTCTGCATGCAACCTCTATCTCAGACCCCACACCTCCTCCACAGAAGTGCAGCCCTTGACTAAATACCAAAATCTTGGAGTCCCCTCCCTTAAAAATTATTGCCCACCCCTGGGTTAAGCAATATGTGCTATAATGGGACTTTGTGGGAACAACGCTTGATTGCCCAACCTAACCACTGTGCTTCAATGCAACTGTTAATTCCTGTTAATATAGTGGGTTTTATATGGAATAAATAGATATTATATATATACATACTACATTATGGAATATATATACATAGCTATAAACAAGCTATTTTTGATAAACTATAAAAGATATACTTTGACTTCTGGAGAATCTGGATATTTAATTTTATATTATAAAAGTATGAAGTTTTTATTGCTTTCCAAGTAGCAAAAAGGGCAGTATTTTTAATAAAATCTCCATAGAATGAACCTTCTCATGCATGAAATATTTATCATTTACAAACTTTAGAAGATTATTTTTTCCTTTAGGAAATCATGTGTCTCTTCGTTGGAATGCACATTATTGTCAAAAAGTATGTTACTGTTCACTGAGTACTTGTTTTTATCATATTCCTTTCCCATTAAATATTCAAGTTTGGCATGTCACAAAGGCAAATGCCACTTCCGTAGCTAATGTTGTCAGATGCTAGAGAAGTGGCTGAAGCAAAGTAATAAAAAATGCAGCATTAATGTCCTTTCTCTTTTGATAACCAAAAAGCACAAGTTTAGTGCAAGAGTCAGGCATTGCAAATTCAGCCTCTCTGGATATTTCTAATTAGCAGTGTGATAATTAGGTTCGGATAGCTTAGAGCTGGAAGATGGCAGTGGTTGTTTTTCCAGGGCTGCACAAGGTGTCTTCTACTTTTTCCATCCTAAAGCAATGCTTTGTGGGCCTGATCCAAAGCCCATTCATATCAGTGGAAAGATTTTTCTCAACTTCAGAAGGCTTTGGCTCAAGCCCTAATTCTGTAACTATACATAAGAATATTTGTTTCTGTACAGTAGGAGGAAAATAATATGTAACACTGCATCTTCATAGTACAGTAGACTTCTGATAATCCAGCACCCTTGGGACCAAGGGGGTGCCAGATTATCAGATATGCTGGAGTATCAGGAGGTACTCCGGCAGGGTGCTGTGATGGATCTCTCAGGACCCACACAGCGTGGGGGGGTCAGCGGGGAATGGCGTGGGGAAGAGCGAACCCTTCGCTGTGTTGCGGGGAGGGAGTGGAAGCCCCATACAGCTGGCTTGCAAGCGGCGGCGGCAGAGAGGAGACGAGACGCGAGGCAGGTAGCTGTTTAAGGTGGGCGGGGGGGGGGTCGGCAGGGAACTGTGATGCAAGGGGCAGTGTTCCCCGCTGACTCCCCTCCCCCCGCCCTCGCCTTAAACAGCTGCCTGCCTCTTGCCCCCTCTCTACCGCTGCCACTGGGCAGCTCTAATTGTCCAGCTGGCCGGAGCACTTCCGGGTTTCAGTTGATGCCGGACTATCAGGAGTGCCGGACTACTGGATGCCGGACAATTGGAGTTTTACTGTACTTTGAGACCATTGAGAAACACATTCTGGTGCCTAGAGGGAAGATGCTACTCAAGATGAGCATGGTTTATGGAATATAGTCTTTATTAATTCAAGGCTCAGTCTGTATCCGTTACTCACACAGAGTAGATGCCATTCCCTAGTCCTAGTTCTCACGGGCTACATCTACACTGCACAGTTATTTCGGAATAAGCTATTCCAGAATAGTTATTCTGAAATAGCTTATTTCAAAATAGCACGTCTACACTGCAGGGAAGCCTCAAAAGTAGTCCGAGGCAGGCTTCCCTAATGCAGATGTGCTATCTCAGTTTAGAGCCCCAGGAGGAATAAGTTAGACTGGCCCTAGTGAGGGGCTATTTTGAAATAGCAGCAAGGGAGTGTCTCCACATGCATTATTTCAAAATAGCTATTTCAGAATAGGTGCAGAATATCATCGAAGTCTTACAACCTGACTAGTCACCAGACTATTACTAAAATTCGAAAGCGAGATTTTCAGATATATATACCAGGTTTTAAATAAGTCAGTTTTAAATCCATCTGTATTTTATGTAGCAGAAAACACTGACAACTGTATCCAATGGCATTTCCTACATATCAGATCTCAATTGGTGTGTAGTTTCTCAGAAAAGTATAAGGAATTAAAAGAAAAACAAGAATGAACAGTTGTATCTGAATGGAATAAGCGTGTGCTTCTGTTTCAGGGTTTTATGAGCTATTTATGAAAATAGGATTCTGTTCTGAATGTAACACAGCCAATTTCTTAAATCCACTAAACCAGTCTGACATTGGTTGGGAAGGTATGATTGAAATAAACGAAATGATATGAAAGGAGTCTGCCTCTGTCACAGCAACAAAAATACATAAGGCAAACTAAACTCAAATGGTTGGGTTATTTATAATTTATTTACAAATATGTACCTAATTTTTGTATGCAGTTACTGAAATTGTACAATTCCATACGTACTTCTTTTATACTCAGATCTCAAATGTCCATCCTTTTACCTAAACAGTTTTCAGTTTTAATTTTTAGAATTTAAGGCCCAGTGTAAGGAGAACATGTCCATTATACGCAGTGGACTAAGATATTTGGGACCTTTTCTCACACTCATCAGATGAGATTATTTCCCCTTCATGTCAAAAAAAAAAAAGGTATTATAGGTTGAATCTCTCTTGACCGGCACCCTCAGGGCCTGACCCGTCCCAAATGAGGGAATTTGCCAGATATGGGGAGGTCCCTGTCACTGGCCTCCCAGGTTGGTCCTTGTCCCTGTGGTTGGCTCTGCTCCAGCCCACTGCCACTGGGTGCCAGCCTGCAGGGCTTAGACTTGGAGCTCCCCTGCCTGCTGGAGCTCCCCAGCCTCTGTGGCCCTGCTTCTTCTCTTTTGACTGGGAATCCCTGCTGGGGACGGGGCTTGCCTGTCCTGCAGCTGCACTGCTGGCTAGAGCTCCTCAGGGATGGAGCTTGCTGGCTGCTCTGCTTTGGCCTCTCACCGGTCCCATTGCTAGCTCTCCAGCCTCCATGGTCCTGCCTCTCCCCTGCCTGACTGGGGCTCCCCATGGACAGGGTTCACACTCCCAGGTGCCAGGGCTCTGATCCAGCAACATCCGTGGTCCTGCTGGACCATGGATGTTGCCAGACCAGAGAATCCTGTATTTCGGAGGTTTAACCTGTACATGAGTTATGTCCGCTGGGCGTGAAAGAGTGGTAATTATCCCCTACTCCTCCAAGATTATGATGATTTAGTTACTTGGCTTTGCACATTCTTTCTGATCCTACAGGCCATTTTCAATAAGGCATCCTTTAAACACTTTGCACGTGCTTTTTTACACACTGAGTAACCCACACCCCTGAAATCAATAGGGCTAATCACAATGTGTACAGTTAAGTATGTGAGTAAGTCTTTGTGATCAGGCACTAATGGCAGTGTTACTTAGCAATTCAAAACAGCTGTTAGTAGAATTAGGTACAAAATCAGATTCCATTCTCACTTACACATGAGTAAATTAGGACTAATTCCATTCTCAATAAAGTAATGGGTATAAATGATAGGCTTACAGCAATTTTCCCTCTAATCTTTTCCATTCATATGCAGATTTTTTCTATCCATGTGCAGAATAAATTTTATGTGCAGCAAGGCATGTGCAAATGTGCACCACTGTTAGCAGAAATAATTCCTAGCTGTGGGTGCTCTGCTAATCAGTTGGGCAGCATATGAATCTCTCCTGAGTAGCTGCACACAGCTTACAGGGAACACTGGCTTACAGTATCATTCCCTGTGTTCAGTGAGTTAAATATCCATTGAAATCCAGGAGTCAGGTGATATCTTCACTTGGAACAATATCTAAAAATGTACCTGAGCTTGAAGTTTCCATAAATATGGAAAACAAATTCTTCTCTGAAGAACCAGATTCCATTGTACCCCCTTGGGCCAATTGTAAAATGCAAAAATAGCTTCTCCACTAAAGCACTTTAAAAATCTTTCCATTTGGCACAGATATATATATATAGATGCTTCTTAATGGGAGAGTAAAGGGCTTCCCAGCTTTCCTACATGGCTGAAAATATTTAAAGGGACACAATTAATATTCTATTGTAGATTGTATCATTCCTTGTATATAGATCACAAGAGTGGAATGTAGGCTTTTTATATCAATTTGGAAAGATTGATCTAGGTTGGAAAAGCATCAGGGTTAGAACTGTTTCATACCTTTATACTTTTTGCTATTACATATTTACTACATGTAAAGGTCACGTTGAAAATATTTATTCATAGATAACTGAAGGTATTTTTAAAATTAACTGCCATTGAATTTTATTTAGCCTGATCAAATGTGTAAATTTCCAAACAACTTTACCTAAACTACAGTATAAATGTTAATACCAGGATACCTGTCAATGGAGAAATTTATTTTACAATAATGTGGCATTTTTCAGTAGAAATCACCCTGCAAGATAGATAGTATGTTAAGTCTTTCTCAAAAGTTTCCAGAGAATACTTTTCCAGTCTCAGTGGATCGATTAAAATAATGCATCATTCCTCAACACATACACTGTATTTCATGGGCCAAATTCTGTTTTCAGTTACACCTGTATAAAACAGGTGTAAATGAATGGAAAAACTCTCTCTATATCATTCCTTTTATTTAAAAAATGGAGTAGCTCCATTGGGTCTGCTAGAGCAGTGTTTCTCAACCAGTGGTATGAGTACCCTTAGGGGTACTTGAGAGAAGTCTGGGGGTACATCAACACAACTGAAATTTGAAGAAAACTGAATTTTTGTTTTAAGTTTTACAGCGCTTTATTATTTTTGTACTTTTTACACCCAAAAATTTCATTGCCCGCCTAGCTACAATTAAGTTGTTTAAACAAATGTGTTGTCACGGTAGAAAAAATTTTGTGTTTCTGAAAAGTGTAGGTACTGGGTGGTACTTATAATTTTTTTAATGGAGTACTTTATAAAAAAAAAAGTTGAGAAACACTGTGCTTGAGTGTAACCTGAGTGCAGAATCTGTGCCAAGCACAGTGCTTGTATTTAGGAGCCATTCATTATTTTAATTGTTTTGATATCTCTTCTCTTTTTATCTCTGCTGCTCTATCAGTGTAGGAGAAAACCATCTTCTCCAATCACTCTGTTTTCTTCCTTTAACTAGTAAATTGCTCTCAGGGTCTTACCTAGTGGACAGAACAAAAACAGTGGAATTATTCCAGATATACCCTGTATTTGACACAGTGTATGAAAGCCCTTTCAGAGAAAATCAGGATCTTTAGGATAGTTTGCTCATCTAGCAAGCTACTGTTCTTATTGTGAATGCTTTAGTAACAGGATAATAGAAATTGTAACTCTGTTACTAAAGGGGCTGATTGCTGAACATGAAAAAATGTTAACAATTTCTCACCCTTGTATTCCCCAAGACAAAATATAGATATGTCCACACTATTACATTTTGTTGAGGATACTGATGTTGACACACAGAAGTCACCAAAAAAAGTCACCAGAGCCTGTTTATGCTCATTCCCTCAGTAGACAACTTGTGTCCACATTTTTGGCTCACTGTTGACAGCGGGAGCAATGCACTGTGGGTACGTATCCAACAGAGTCTGGCGACACCATCAATCACTAGGTGTTGTGGAGCCACAGAACAGAGTGAGGCATATTGGGACCTTGCAAAATGTTGCATCAGGCACCACTTTGTTCAGGGGCTTCTAGCGTGTTTCCAGCTGCCATTCTCTGCTGTGCATTCTGGCATCTGCAGCAAGAAAGAATGGATCCCACACTTCTCTTTCATGCTCTGTTAACTGTCGTGAGGGCCTCACACATAGTAGCAGAGATCATCTTGCAGTTACTGACAAAGGAAGATAACTCAGAGGAGCTTGACGGTGTGCATAGTATAGACAGCAGCAACCTGTCATTGCATTTGGCAGCCACAGAGCAGCTGCATAGGGATCAGCACTTTAGGACTAAGGAAACCGGCACTGATTGGAGGGATCACATTGTCATGCAGGTGTGAAGTGATGCGCAGTGGCTAAAGAATTTAATCCTTAAATAAGTGGGCTGCCTATGAAGCTGGGCAAAGCCCACAACCCTAGAAAAGTTGCGTCCTGGTTCACCTTGCTTACCATGAGCAGGGAGATGTCTGCCAGGATGACACCTGCCTGTGGAGAAGCTTGGCATAATTAGGACTACATTAGACACTCCCTCTGCCTCTGGAAATTTCCACTACATGCATCTGATGAAGTGGGTCTCTGCCCATGAAAACTTATGCTCCAACACTTTGGTTAGTCTATAAGGTGCCATAGGACTCCTCGCCGCTTTTGTCTTGGATCTGGCTCCCAGAACTTCTCCACCCTTGCAACTGCTGCTGGAGGTGCTCACCTTTCATTCTCCATTCACACCTCATTCATTTCAACAGGACAATTAAGGAAAGGAGAGAGCTCAAAAGACATTTTTTCTTACAAGATCTATATATATAAAAAGGAAAGTTTTTCTTAATACAATGTTATAGGAGAAATGTTACAGAGATTCTAAGAACACTTAACAAAGATATATCTAAAAGGACAAGATCTTAATACAAAATTATATGAGAATGATAATATTATAGAGATTTAACCACAATGACAGGATTATTCAAACACATGATATTTCGGGGCAAAGCTAAATGATGAAAATGTAGCTTAACAAATGCACCTTATCCCACTCAAATACAATGCAACTGGCATTATTGTTTAAAAATGTGTCTTTGAAAAGACTTTGCTGTATGCTTACGTTCTGATAGGCTACGTCTAGACTACATCCTTTTTTCAGAAAAGGGATTTAAATTAGACATATCGCAATTGCTAATAAAGCGGGGATTTAAATCTCCCGTGCTTCATTAGCATAAAAATGGCTACTGCTTTTTTTCGGCACGGAGCTTTGCCGGAGAAAAGCACCAGTTTAGATGCTGATCTTTCGGAAAATAAAGCCTTTTCCAAAAGATATCTTATCTCTCTTGAAATAAGGGATAAGGAATCTTTCGGAAAAGGCTTTATTTTCCGAAAGATCAGCATCTAGACTGGCGCTTTTCTCCGGCAAAGCTCCGTGCCAAAAAAAAGTGGAAGCCATTTTTATGCTAATGAAGCACGGGAGATTTAAATCCCCGCTTCATTAGCAATTGCGATACGTCTAATTTACATCCCTTTTCCGAAAAAGGGATGTAGTCTTAGACGTAGCCGTAATGTTTAATTAGAAGTTCTGAGCTCTCTCTGAACATAACATAAGAAATAAAAATGGTCTGAGTCAGACCAAAGGTCCATCTAGCCCAGTATCCTGTCTACTAACAGTGGCCAATGCCAGATGCCCCAGACGGAGTGAACAGAAAGAAGTAATCATGTAATCCCTCTCCTGTTATCCATTTCCAGCCCCTGACAAACAGAGACTAGGGACACCATTCCTACCCATCCTGGTTAATAGCCATTGATGGACCTAACCGTCATGAATTTATCTAGTCCTTTTTTGAACCCTGTTAAAGTTCTGGTCTTCATGACATCATCTGGCAAGGAGCTCCACATGTTGACTGTGCACTGTGTAAAGAAAACCTTCCTTTTGTTTGTTTTAAACCTGCTGCCTATTAATTTCATTTGGTGACCCCTAGTTCCTATATTATGGGAACAAGTAAATAACTTTTCCTTATTCACTTTGTCCATACCTATCATGGTTTTATAGAGCTCTATTATATCCCCCCCCCCCCCTTAGTCTTCTCTTTTCTAAGCTGACAAGGCTTCATAGGCTCTTTTCATGTGGCACCCGCTCCAAACCCCTAATCATTTTTGTTGCCCTTTTTTTGAACCTTTTCCAATGCTAATAAATCTTTTTTGAGATAAGATGACACTGTTCAAGATGTGGGCATATCATGGATTTATATAGAAGCAATAAGATACTCTCTGTCTTATTCTCTATCCCTTTTTAAATGATTTCTAACATTCTGTTTGTTTGTTTTTTGACTGCCGCTGCTATTCCTTTCTCTTTGGCTTCTGCTGCTTTCCTTCTCCTCTCAAACTCTGTTTTTAAACAATGACTCCATATACTGTTAGCTACTCCTCCTGCCCCCTCTTTTTCTTTTGTTTTCTTCCTTTTCTTTAAAGAGCACATTGTCTGTATTCCAATATGTGGGCATGCTGAAGATTCAGTTTGGGATAGAATTTGTCTTAACTGAATAGTCTTGCCTTTTTTTTTTAAAGAACTTATTATTTTGTCAGGTTTTGTGGCTTAACACTAGCATGTGAAAGATTACACTTTGCTTTGATCTTTATAATATGCATGCAGTGACACAATGATCTTCTCACAGGAGATGTTTGCATCAAGATGTTATTTTAACAGATGGACTTCTCATTAGATATTCACATCACATGCACTGTCACCTTTGGCTCAAGACTAAAATTTGATTCTAGCTGCAGATAATTACTCTTGGACTACCCAAGACCCTCAGATCAAAGATCAGCACTCAAAACATACCAGATCCTCCTCCTCCTCCTCTATCACTCCCTTTGGCATTGTTGAAAACACTAGTAAAATATGCTGCATTTCTCATCCATTAACATCTATACAGTTTCACATAAAAGTTTATGTATAGATTAAAAATGCAGAAATGCATAAATTTGGAATCTGTCTGACTCGGTGAACAGAGCACTCGACTGCAAGTCAAAAGACTATTTTTGACTCTGGCTTTGGGAAGATCATTTTTCTGTGCCTTTATTCCTGTCCCAGAACAGGGACAATTCATTATTGTATTATATTGCAAGATGTAGGACTAGCAAAAAACATGAATTTGTTCCATTCTCAGAGTTGGAAATTCAAATCCAAATTGTTGGTCAAGTCTTCATGAAGAAAGCACAGTTTATTTCATAAGTCATAACTGCATAGCTGCCTGAGTCAAATTCATATTTATAGATTTATGAATGTAAGAACGGCCATACTGGGTCAGACCAAAATTCTTTTTTGAACCCTGTTAAAGTCCTGGTCTTCACAACACATGGAAATTTGGATACAAGTGGGTACATGTAGAGCCAAAATTTCAAATATGGGCAATTAGGCATGTAAATCCCCATTTTGTCTTTCAAGGATCTGTTTTAAGTATTGCAGTTAGAGGCTGGAATATCCCAGTCAAGTGCCTGTGGTTGAAAGCTGAGCCTTAAGTCACTTTTTGCTATTTGTTGTTGAGGCTGACCTGTGTGTAGGTTATATGTGTGAATGGAGTGTGGGCCTGGTGGCACTGTGAGTTATAGGATGATCATTTTAGAAATGTTCAGAGCGGAAAGGAGTGTCATTTTAAGCAGGTTGGTTAGAATCTTTTTTGGAGTGGCTGTGTTCCATGGTGAATGGAAGGAAAGATTCTCTTGAGAAGTTGGGGACATTATTGCAATAAGGCTGAAACAATCCCTTACATTAACTTTTCCTGGTGCTCATTAACTTCTTTATTAATAGGTCTCCCTTTTGTACCCACCCTTGATTGGTCTAACTCCTCCTCCTTTTCCCTGTGTATTAGGCTTTTCTGATCATACAACTGTTTACTTAATAAAGGGGGAAAGTCCCGTAGTTATACCGAAATTTCCTTGTCACTAGCCTCTGCATCTCATTCCTTCCTTCTTTCCAAGTCAGCTTTCCTTGTCCCTACCTATTCACCCATCCCAAAATGACACAGTTGATCTACTAGACAGTTATATCCCTTCCCTCATTCTCCCTATAATCCAGATTGGAGCTACACATACCATTTGAACTTTCCCTGCAAACAAAACATTAATCTTAACACTATTTTAATGTGTTCCTAGGCTTTGACTAACATTTAACTCTTTATAAATAGTACAGTCCTAGAAGAATGATGTCCCAGGCTTGTCTGGACCTAAGGCAGGGGTGAGGAACCTTTTCAAACCAAAGAGCCAAACTACATCAAAATTGAGAACAAGCAGTCAACAAAGAACCATATGAGAATGCCCATTTGTTTGACTGAAAATATACAACTTACTATTATTGATAATTGACATGATGATTAATAGCATAAATGAAATATTATACTCACCGACTTTATTTAACGGGACATCTACTGCTGCATCTTTTTGCACATTTCTTTAAAGTTTACATCGTAACTGGTCAAATTCAGGAACTGCACACATTCAAGTTATGTGAGTAATTATGCATTTTTAAAATTTTGAATTTATTTTTAAAAGTTGCATGTATTTTGGAAATGACAAAAGAGCCATATTTGGTGTGAGAGATATACATTGCAGACCCCTGACCTAAGGCATGAGCCTGTAATGAAAGCTGAGTCGTTCTTCTCATTAAATAAATAACTCACTCTTTTGGTGTGTTTGCGGCTACAAAAGGGTAACATCTCCATCTTCCAGGTAGAGAGGCAGTCCCAGTTTATGATCTTAGTTAGGCTTGAGGTTACTCTTTACAATCTAGCATCATAATAAAGTTCTGGCTTATAATTACGTTAGTTATTATGAAAAATGTATCTATTTGTTCTTTAAATCTTGGTTTAATTTTTTATTTCTGTTTGTATTATAGCCCATTGCTAGTGAAGATAAATTTGATTTTGTGTTTTGTTTTGCCCTGTCATATGGAGAATTTAATTTTTAAAAAGTCTCTGTATACTCAGTGTATTAGGGGAGAGGTGTGCAAACGGCATCTACATGTACTGTCTTCAAAGTGTGCTAGCCAGTATTATATGGGGACCCAAGGGAAATGTAGCAGCTTAAAAATAAGGGTTAATTTGGTGGGAGCTACAATCCAACTTATTTTATTCCGTTTATCCCACATTAAATTTCATTGTGCAGCTTGCTGATTAGCTGTGGTCTAATTGTACCTGAGAGGCACAGTGTTGTACAGTGGGCCATATATCCTTCTTTTCTGTGCTTTTGCTATCTCCCTTTGGTATGGCTTACACTCCGAGGGGCACTGAAAAAAGGGATTGCTCTGTACTGCACTCCTTCCACCCTTGTTACAGGACCAGGCAGCATCTGGCCCTTAGGAATTAGAGGATCTAACATGCAATGTGGCTGATAAATCCTTAGATCATCCTAATTATGCCCTAAGTGTGAGATAATCAAACCTGGTGTTGTGCCCACCTCCAGAGAGGAGGCAGATACTAAAGATGCTTCTTTGCCACTTCATTATCACCTCCACAGTTTTTAGGAAAGCTCTGTGGATGTCTCTCTGTTGCTATAGAAACACTTGTTCTTGCTTATCTTTGTTTCTCTGGTAACAATCCCCTACTTTCTTGCAGCACTCACGTTCTCTGTTATTGCAATAGTCCCTACTGTGATTTAAGTTACATGCTAATTACTCATGTTGGGTCATCCCATACATTCAGGCTTATAGATTCTTCCTTGTCCTATGGGTTACAGGACAGCTTGTTTGGTATTTCAGAAACTACTGAGACAAGAATAGGAAAACTTACTTGCTACAGTTTACAAATGAGTGTGGCAGAAAAGCTATTAAGAGCTAGATTTCACAACGTATTGCTTCTTGTGTCATTTGGGTCTAGGATTCACTTAGGAGACTAGTCTGACATGGGTCAGAGTGACTAGAAGCCTTTAGGAGTTGTATACTTGAGGTATGGTTATTTGGGATTTCATGAGAACATCCAGACATATGCCCTGAGTTCCTGCAACTCCGGGTATGTCTAAACTACATGCCTCCGTCGACGGAGGCATGTAGATTATCCAGATCGGCAGAGGGAAATGAAGCCGCGATTAAAATAATCGCGGCTTCATTTAAATTTAAATGGCTGCCCCGCTCTGCCGATCAGCTGTTTGTCGGCAGATCGGGGCAGTCTGGACGCGACGCGCCGACAAAGAAGCCTTTCTTGATCGGCACAGGTAAACCTGGTTTCACGAGGCATACCTGTGCCGATCAAGAAAGGCTTCTTTGTCGGCGCGTCGCGTCCAGACTGCCCCGATCTGCCGACAAACAGCTGATCGGCAGAGTGGGGCAGCCATTTAAATTTAAATGAAGCCGCGATTATTTTAATCGCGGCTTCATTTCCCTCTGCCGATCTGGATAATCTACATGCCTCCGTCGACGGAGGCATGTAGTCTAGACACACCCTCCATGAGAATTGGCAACCAAAACTGAAGCCTTAGGGTCTGGGTTTCCATGATGGGTATTTAAAAACAAAACAAAACAAAAACTGGCCATATTAGACTAAATGTGAAGATAACAGGGTTATTGCTCTAAACAGGGACTATTGTCAATATTTGTAGAGGGTTACAACTAATGTTTTTCATGGTGCTCTCCAAGGTGCTGAATATTCAATCCACTGAAATGCTGCTCATGTCCTTTATTGTTAGAAACATTGGACCAGATAATCAAGTGTTTGTGTTGCTTTTCTATATTAGTGTCACCAGCAGAATCTGACTTTACAGCTGGTCTAAGGAGCTACAAGAGAGTAACTGCACTTGATGGAGATACTCAGGTGGTAAGAAGTCAGTGTAGAGAGGCCTATCTCACCCACCTCTGAGACTGGTAGAAAAGACACACCTGGGGATTCCTTATATTCCCACCCCCAGTTCCTAGCTGCCTGTGGCAGAAGGTATAACACTGGGGGGAAAGCCTTGAAAAATGCAATGATAAATGAAAAAGTGAGCTTTGTGCATTTCTTTCCTATCCTTTGCTGTACATGAGGGTAAGGTGAACAGGGTTTAAAAGGAGAAGGAATGTGATTTGAATATGGTTAGAGTTAGTGCGGGCCAAACTCTTCAAGATGAACTGAAATTTGATTAGTCTATAAAGTTCTCATGAATTTTAGATAAGAAATTCATTAAAGAATTATTATGAATAAGTTAGTAACTTAAAAGAATCTGGAGGAGTTTTTTCCTTTGGGTAGCAGACATTTTAGTGCCCTTACATCTCTTAATTAGCTTGCATTTTATGGACCTCATATTTAGGTGACCATTGTTAATGTTTATGAAAGTCATTTGTATTCATTTCATTGTTCCATTCTCTGAATTTAGCACAATGTCCTGAAAATAAAATACAACCTACTCTTTATGTTCCTATAGAGAAAGGCATGTTTACCTTCATGTAATTCGTTGGACTGTGAATCTTTTGAGAGATGAAACTACTATTTTTAATGTTTACACATAGTTTCTGTTTTAGCTCTTTTTTAATTTATGGGTGGATCAATAATTCATATTTATATAATTTTGCCTCACTGCTCAGTTTATCATTTAACACTTTTATCTGATTTAAGAGTAATATGCTATCTCTAATATCAAATCAACTTTGGTACCCATCGTATATGTAATAAAATACATGTAATGTAATTGTGTAAGATAAGAGTTTGTGAATTGACTTATTTAATTTACACAAAGTAATTACTTTATTTTCTCCATTATCAGTGTTGTCTATGCGTCTATATTGGATCTGTGTCCTGTACAATTACATAGACTGAATGATGTTATGAAGAAAAAGATAAGAAATGAACAAATAAGAGTAGCTACATTTGTTGCTAAAATAGAGAGATGCTACAAGACAATTGAAAACCAGCCATGCCAGACATTTTGGCTACACATTTGTATTGAAGTGAGTGTTACTACTTGGAGCAATAAGGATTACTTGCATAAATTTAGCAGGATTGTGTCGCTTTTAGGTTTTATATGTATTACTTTAAGACAATAAACTTAAAAACAAAAACTGGTCTGGTAGCACTTTATAGACTAACAAAACATGTAGATGGTATCATGAGCTTTCGTGGGCACAGCCCACTTCTTCAGATGACCGGAGTCGTCTTCGAAGTGAGTCACATCTGCTTATTAACTCAATATTGGTGTACATCAGAAAATTCCCTTCATTTTTTTCCCCACTCATGTAGAATATTGGCCAGGAGTCTTCTGGAATTGGGCTCTTGTGGTTAAATCAGGAGACCAGCCACTACAAGCCCAGAAGAGCAGAGGGGCTAAGGCAGACTCCTCCCTGCCCTGACCCTGGCCCTGTACCATTCATGGAAGCAGCGGGCATGTAGCTGCAGCCTGTGGGGACAGGGAATCATGGCCAATGAGAGGTGAGGGGGCAGTGCCTGTGGATGGTGGGAGAGAGGGGGTAGTACACAGAGTCACCTGGTCCTCTTCCTAAGAGCCACTAATGGACATTCCAGCCACTTTTGGGAGTGGCACAGGGCCTACATGGGGGTGAGTCTGCCTTAGGCCCACTGTGCCACTGCTGGAGAGCCACCTAAGGTAAGTGGTGTCTAGCCAGATCCTGAACCCCTGCCCCAGCCCTGAGCCCATCTTGCACTCCAACCCCCTGCCCCAAGTTCAGCTCAGAGCCCCTCCCCCGATCTGACCTCCTTGGCCAAAGGCCAGAGCCCGCACCCTCTCCTGAACTGCAAACTCCTGCCCCGGACCAGAGAAAGGGAGTGAGGGGGAGGGATAGCTCAATAGTTTGAGCATTGGCCTCCTAAACTCAGGGTTGTGAGTTCAATCCTTGAGGGGGCCAATCTGTCAAGGATGGCACTTGGTCCTGCCATGAGGGTGGGGGACTAGGCTTGATGACTTCTCAAGGTCCTTTGCAGGTCTATGAGATAGGTATATGGGTAAGGCTTGTATGTACAGCCATACTTGGTATAATTTGAAGCATTTTGTTCTTTTGTTTTTGTCTGTCTTGGACAGAAACAGAACTTTGTGCTAATAATAATGGCTCTTTTGCAACCCACAACTCATAACCAATATGAGTTGTGCTACTTGTAAGAGTGAACAGTAACTGAACACATGGTTACAATATTCTCTATTCAGCATATCTGTCTTTCACTTATCTTTATGAAGTCTTAATCTTCCATGCCTCTGTCCAAATTTTAAGCTGAATGTCAATTATGGAACACAAAATGCATACAAAAACATGCTCCGTGATGATGGATCTACCAAATGTTTAAGGTGTGGAAATGTCATCTCTTAAACTGTGGAATAAATTGGGGTTCCTGAGTGTGTTTTGCACAATGTCAAAGCAGCACTGCAATCTCTCCAGTCCTCCCCGTGCAGCAGCAGTTTGCTTGCTGCTGTGTTCTTAGGGCAGAACATGAGCATTCCAATTATTTGTTCTTGGAGTCACTCAGATTCTTCCCAGAGCTTTGAAAGAGGACAGGGCTCATGCCTGCAGGTCTGCAGAAATCCTAAAACACTGAGCAGATCCATCAGGGTAGGTATGGTGGGATACTGGCAGAGGCTAGTTGTCTCAAATGGCTTTTTGTCAACAATAAAAGGGGGGGGGGGAGAGACATCTTAGAGCTGGAAGTTTTTTGTCACCAAAGCTGAATGTCTTTCCCAATCAAGTCCTATTGCAGCGTAAATGCTCACTGTTTTGCTGATAAAAGGGAATTTTTGGCAACGCTGCCAGTATAGTCTAGGCCTAAATTAATAAATTGTTTATAGTGATGGTCAGAATTCCCAGTCTGGAGTGAGAATATACAAACAAATCACTATCCCACAGCAAACATAATTCCAAATGGAGACAGGGATGAGAACTGTGCACTGAAAATCATCTCATTGAGTTGGACCTTAGCAAGTTAGAGAAATGGTCAGAGGTAAACAGGATGAGGTTTAATAAAGAGAAATGCAAAGTGCTCCACTTAGGAAGGAACAATCAGTTCCATACATACAAGATGGGAAGCGACTGTCTAGGAAGGAGCATGGCGGAAAGGGATCTAGGGGTCATAGTGGACCACAAGTTGAATATGAGTCAACAGTGTGATGCTGTTGCAAAAAAAGCAAATATGATTCTAGGTTGTATCAACAGGTGTGTTGTAAGCAAAACTCGTGAAGTCATTCTGCTGCTCTACTCTGCACTAGTTAGGCCTCAGCTGGAGTACTGTGTCCAGTTCTGGGCGCCACATTTCAAGAAAGATGTGGAGAAATTGGAAAGGGTACAGAGAAGAGCGACAAGAATGATTAAAGGTTTAGAGAACATGACCTATGAAGCCAGGCTTCAAGAACTGGGCTTGTTTAGTTTGGAAAAAAGAAGATTAAGGGGGGACATGATAGCGGTTTTCAAATATCTAAAAGGGTGTCACAAGGAGGAAGGAGAAAATTTGTTCCTCTTGGTTTCTGAGGACAGGACAAGGAGTAATGGGCTTAAAGTGCAGCAGGGGAGGTTTAGATTGGACATTAGGAAAAAATTCCTAACTGTCAGGGTGGTCAAATATTGGAATAAATTGCCAAGGGAGGTGGTGGAATCTCCCTCTCTGGAGATATTTAAGAACAGGTTAGATAGACATCTGTCAGGGATGGTGTAGACGGAGCTTGGTCCTGCCTTGAGGGCGGGGGGCTGGACTCGATGACCTCTTGAGGTCCCTTCCAGTCCTATTATTCTATGATTCTATGATTCTATGATGCAGGAGGGAGGAGATATGGAATGAGCAGGACGGGGCCTCAGAGAAAAGATGGGCAGGATGAGATCTTAGAGGATGGGCAGGGGAGGAGGTGGGGCACAAGTATATGGGTTTGAGGTAGATCTTGGATAGCATTTAAATTCAAAAAGTGATCTTGTGCTTTAAAAGGCTGGAGACCATTGGTTTAACAGAACAGAAAGTAGAAGAGGTCAGCATATCTGCAGCTTTGTAATATTCAATCAGATTTATTTCCTTATAAATGATAACATTCTTCTGTCATTGCAAAGAGCAGGCATTCCCTTCTTATTCTGCATGCTGCACGGTACAGTATTTACCTGCTGTTGTGAATTACCTCTGAGCATATATTTTTGGGTCATCATGGCCTACCTACTTTTCCATGCCACCAGTCTTAAGTGACATTGATTTATTACATAGCAAATCATGGGAAGATGTTCTGTCAGCAGGTACGGCCCAAATACATCTTGGCTTTGTCTAGACTGGCAAGTTTTTCCGCAAAATCATCTGCTTTTGCGGAAAAACTTGCCAGCTGTCTACACTCACCACTTGAATTTCCACAAAAGCACTGACGATCTCATGTAAGATTGTCAGTGCTTTTGCGGAAATACTACGCGGCTCCCGTTCGGGCAAAAGTCTTTTTCCGAAAAACTTTTGCACAAAAGGGCCAGTATGAGATAGACAGCAGAGATTTGTTTTCCGCAAAAAAGCCCCGATCGTGAAAATGGCGATTGGGGCTTTTTTGCGGAAAAGCGCGTCTAGATTGGCCACGGCCGCTTTTCCGCAAGAAGTGCTTTTGCAGAAAAGCGTCCTGCCAATCTAGACGCACTTTTCTGAAAATGCTTTTAACGGAAAACTTTTCTGTTAAAAGCATTTCCGGAAAATCATGCCAGTGTAGACGTAGCCCTAAAGTTGTATGTTTGCTCTTCAGTGAGCAAAAGTAGCAGAAATCTTTGTGAAGTCCCTGGGTGCTGCAGATGACATCTCCATGATGTGAGCTAGAGGAGTGGAGTGTGGCCTGCTGCATGTGTACTTACAGATCTCCTGGGCCAAGCCCATTATTTTTCCCTCTACAAGCTAATGGTGACTGCAGCCCTTCTGAATGGACTTTCTGGCTAGCAGGGACTGAGGAGTCCCTCTCTCAGGCCTGAGATACTTTTACTTTGAGCAAAGCCCTTATACTGACGTTTGCTTCCATTACCCAGGTTCTGTTCTTAAGTGCAGATGAATTTAAGTTGCTCTTTTTACAAAAGCAGCCAAAGATGCAATGCCTGAAAATGCTACAGTGAGTCATGAGAAGACACTTTACAGCCACTGTGTATTTTAGAGCATATGCAAATCACCCTATTCATATTGCCACAACTTCAGCCCTTAGTAAAAGCAAGATCAGAGCATAGCTATTGAGTGAGACAGATGAGTCTCAAAACGCCACTTCCATGATTTTGAATCAGAAGGACAATTAAACTCAGCAATCTCTCCCAGGAATATATTTGCCTGCTCAGTCCAATCCAAGTATCTTAAACATGCCCTGGAGTACTGTTTCTGAGCGCAGACCCTGTAAAACAGTATTTTTTTTAAAAGAGACATTTGTATATTGCAAGAGACTCCTACAAAAAGGTGCAGTTGTCACAGTGGTTCATATGAATTTTGCAAAATTTGGAGACAGACTTAGAGTTTAAAGCACTTTATGAAATGCATTCTTTTAAATAACAGGGTCAGTGGGGCCTGGATTTCACTCTGCATCTTCCTGTAAGCATCTGTAATGACTTCTCCTTTTCTCCATTCTCATCAATGTGCTTGTTTGTATGACAAAAATTTATGTTTACTTGAGGAGATTAAAAAAAATTGGCTTGATAAGGCTCCTTTACACTGTTCTAGAGACAGATACAGGGGTCTTACAGTGGGGGCAGAAATAACTTATGACCACTTTAAGGTCTCCTTACATAGAGGATATAACAAGTTCTTAGTCCAATGAGAATCAATTTCATATTTCTTTATCTGATCCTTATGGAGCAGGATATTGTAGGCTCCTTATTGAGAGATCTCTTTTATACAATGAACTTTCGAATACTTACCAAGATACACTTGTGCACATATTTCAAATTTCTGATTTCACAAATATCACATCTGTCCCTATCCATAACAAGGTTTCACTGTATCCTCTCGTGGGTTCCAAGCTTACATATATCAACTGGCTTGAAATCTCTTTGGATTTTAGGGTTGTTTCAATTATGCAAGTGTTGTGAAGTACACTGCACGGTCCTTGCTGTCTGCAGTTAGAAGTCCCAGTTTATAAAGAATAATGGCTTTATCCATTGGAAATGTTGCTGCACTTAGCACAAAAAAAGTGTTGTTTTCCCCCATTACCCATATAGATTTTAAAGCCAAGTGACACAAGTAATTTCTAAGCATAATAGTGTGATTTTTGCAGACTGCCTTTCTTCAGAAGGGGCAGCAAGCAGGAATATATAAGCAAATTGAAATGCTGCTATTGGCCATGGACCATGGTACTCAGTATACAAGTCATATAAACAAATATTATATGTGGAACTGCCATGAAAAGCAATTTAAAGACCATATGGAAGATATTTCTCCCTAATTTCTTTTTAATGATAGTAATTTCAAAGTACCATGTAATATTGAGTTGTCACATATATCTATCACCACACTTCCTTTTCTCTGATGTTCTGGGTTGGAAAAACCCATTTTTTTCTCTGAGCAGTCATCAGAAAAAATCACAAATCCACATTGCTGAACTCTCAGCCCATCTCTGGTTTATTTTCATTACTTATGGGGTACCATTTCAGATTGGGGGAAACAGCTTTAACCACAATTCCATTTCAGGGGCGGCTAAGTTTTTTTCAGTTAATAACTTAGAAATTAGCTGATAGGAGCACTGTCCCTAATTCCTATATTAAGAAAGAAAAAATAACGCACCAATTAAAGCCATATTTTTTTATTTAAATGTAGAACAATAAACAAATCTTGAATTCTCAGTTTTGGAGCCTTAACACAGATATCAGAAACACAAGTTCGATACTTAGTATACTATCTTTAGTAGAGATAAATACACTCTGCTTACCCCAGTAATTATTGTTGGTTTTCAAATGCCTTATGGTCCAAATTGTGAAGAGGAAAATGAGATACTTAATTTCTTCCAGGAATGTTTAAAAGTAAATAGATTACTGAAAAGAAAAACACTCATAAAAATAGTTGAGGATTTCTATTGAATCTATTATCCACAGTCACTTAAACAAAAAGCAGTAGCCCCAAAGTAGCCCAATCTATTTATTTAAACAACTTTTATTGCTACAATATACCTCTAAAAAGAACCACTATTAAAGTATGATTAAATGATAGAGGTTAGCAACATAGACCTATAAAAAACAGATTTTGTCAGCCCAATTTTTACTTAGGTTTATATGCTCTGAATGGTTTATGCAAATAGTTCTGAATAAATATTAAGAATTGGAAGGTGGTTCTAGTATGTTACTATAAGGATGTTTATTCTCTCACCTCCATGAAATTCACTGAAGGTATACAAGTTTTTGAGACTGCCACCCTCACAAATACTGAAGATTAAGTGACCAGGAGCTCTAAGATTACCTACCTGTTGGAAGAGAATGACATATAGCACAGCAGACACATAGCTGTAAAATGGCTGGCTGCTTATAGCAGTATTTGTTTGTATGTGCATATGTAAAGGACCAACAACTCCTCCTCCTGGGAAAAACTCCTAGAACTGAAAAGTGCAACTGCTACCCTCCTGGCTCGACGGTCAGGGCAGTGAGTCCCTTATGACCGGCTGAAGTTCTTTTAAATTGTGCTTGGTTCTGTTACAGCAACTGAAGGAGTCAGGTTAAAGCTTAAACAGTTACTATTTTATTGTTACAGGGTAAACTTAGTTGTTAAATGCTACTGCTGTGTTACAGATAACACGGCCACTACAAAGGACAGGACAGAAATTAGACTAATAAGTCACTTACAGGTACCATGAAACCCTTTTGGTTCTCTGAGCTCTTATTAAATGCATGCAAAATAGACACCTAGCAGGTATATATGCTCACCTCTGTGTTCCAGGCTTGGCGTGGCCAGCATCTTTCTCTCAATCCCTCGGGAAGAAGTAGGGCGAGGTTGGGCGTCCCACAGACCTCGGGAGACAATCAGTACCTGCCAGCAGGTATAGATGATTGGAGCTCAAATGGGGTGGGCTACTAAACCCTCTTTATGCCCCTTGGGTCACGTAAGCTTCTTCCTGGTCTCAAGTGGCCAATTAGGAAAAATGGCTTTGAACACCAAATTTCCCACAAAGGGTGCAAAGCATAATTCACACCTGGGAAAATGCAGACAATGGGCACCTCTGGTATACGATGGGCGAAGATTCCTCTTCTGGGACAGTGCAGGCGTGTCAATTACTGGTACTAGCCATCAGGACGGCGGGAGGCCCCGGGTCATCAGCTAGCCCATTTACTGTCTGGTTTCTGTTCATGGTAGAGTCAGGGACAGGCAGCACACCTGTGTTCCCAGGGCATCAAAGGCTGACTGCCTTTCTCTTGCTCTCGGCAGGGGGGGGGGGGGAACCAAGATGGGGTTCATGTCTGGCTACAATATTTCAGTCTGTATTTCCCTCCTGGGAACCTGGCCCAAAGCTCATTGTAGGCAAAGGAAAGACTCTCACACAGGCCTGTGGGCAAAGGAGACAATTGCCCAGGGGCCTGGCATTTCAAAGGGGCCTGGATCTCCCGACTGCCACTGCTGCTACTGGAGCCCCAGACCCTTTTGAAGTGTCTCTGAAGCACTGTGCTGGGCTCTCCACATTGTTCCAGGTGGGGTCCGGGTGGAGCTAAGGGCTGAATGCGCTCAGCCCTGCCCCTTGTGCCTGAGGCCCCACCCCTTCCATGGGCACAGAACCAGCCTCCTCCCTTACTTTGTCCCCTGGCTTGTGGTGGCTGTTGGCCTCGCTGGTCTCACGGATAAGTGGCACCAAATGGCCAGCCTGGGGTATTGCCATTCCCCCCAGAATTGGAGAGTTGGAAAAAATGGGAAAGTTCTAAGTGTAATTTAAGCAATGCTTGTGGTGTGACGCCTCATCTTTATTTCTTGGCAACGGGGAAAGATCCCAGCTGGTCATTCTTTAGCTCTGCTGCTTGTGCAGCGAAGCACTGAAAAATCCACAGCTGCATTAACCGGAACGTGCCTGGGCAGCAGCCCCTGCCCCCGACCTGAGCAGCTCTGTGTGTATTGGTGTCACAAGGGGCTTGCTCTTCCCAGCCTTTGCAACAGATCAACATGTGCAGGTAAGGGGAGATCATGATGAAAGCTGCTGCAATCATCTTCTGACCTAAGCACAGTGTACCTTCCCCACCACTCCCTGATCCTGCTTGTTTCAATGCGTCTGAAAGAAGTTCTGCAGAAGCTCCCAGCCCTGCCATTGGATATGCCAGATACACCTCTACATCCTTACTGGGAGAGCAAAGAATTGCCAGCTCTGAGGGACAGCAGGGGAAGAAGAGGGAGCTTCTGAAGCACTTCCTTTGCAAGCCATGTGGCTGAGGGGGGAGGGGAAGAGGAACAGCAGAAGAGGTAGCTTTTGGCTGGCTCGAGTGCAGAGAAGAGTAAGCCGAGGGAGGCAAGCAGCATGACTGCTCACCTTTGTGCTTTGCCATTTGCTGCTGCAGCAACTTTGTTCTTGCCCATCAGGAGATGGAACCAGTATCTCAGCACTCTGATTCCAACACAGCTACTCCTGAGTTTAGCTAGGAGTTTGCATGGGCTGGGACTTTTGTTCAGCTTGGTAAGCCTGCACTTCTCTCACTCCTGTGAAGCGGGGGAAGGAGTAAGCAATGCAAACAGGCCCATCAATGTGGGATGAAAGGGGGAAATTTCCTGGGGCCCTGGTGATTCAAAAGAGCTTGGGGCTCACAGCCATCGACACTGCTAATGCAGCAGTGGCAGCAGCCAGAACCTTGTACCCTTTAAATCACCGCTGGAGTGTGGAGTTGCGCGCTCAGAGCGGCTCTGAGGGCTGGAGGGGGATGAACTATGGTCCAGGCAGTGCTAAGGGAAGGCTGTCTTAGCTCTACCCTTTCTGCCTGAGGCCCCACCCCATCCTGGAACATAGAGCCTGTACTCCTACACTCTCCCCAGGGCATGCAGAGGCCTTCTGTTTTCCTGAATGCAGACTGCCTGCATTACTCTCACTCCAGGCTAATGAGGGGAGGCAGGAGATAGCATCCTGGTATGGCAGAACACTTATGGGGAGCGGGAGAGCTGCCTCCTTCAGCCCCCCCTGCTCCGCCGGCACAAAGATGCCAGAACATATCTGGAGCAGGCCAGCAGGGAATTCCTAAGCCAGTATGCCTGTTTACTGTGAGTTTTACTGCCCTGAGGGTCCACAAATCATTTACAGTAACTAACTTCACTTTTAATGATGATAGTTCACTAAGTAATATGGCTCTTCATATCTCATGAAGTCCCTCATGATGGTTTCCACTGTATAAATTAGTGACTTTCAACCAGGAATATATGTACCCTTGGGGGTACATAGAAGTCTTCATGGTTTCATAACAATCTATCTAAAATGCACTCGCAAAGCCAATACAAGCTAACATTTCATACAATGACTTGTTCATACTACTAAAATACTACACACTGAATGTAAATACAATATTAAATTATATTCCAGTTGATTTAATTTATACTTATATTGTAAAATAAAAAACTAAGCAATTTTTCAGTGATGTTGTGCTGTGACACTTATATTTTTATATCTGGTTTTGTAAGCAAGTAATTTTTAAATGAGGTGAACATTGGGGTTGTACAAGACAAATCAGAGTCCTGAAAAGAGTACAGTGTTCTGGAAAAGGTTGAGAGCCACTGGTATAAATCATTCAACAGAGTGGTGATTTCCTTTGTGGAAGAATCTTAGAGAATGTAAGTGATTAAATCAAAAGGATTCTACATAAATTAATTGTGAATCTATAGAAATTGCTCTAAAACCCAAAGAATGGCATCCTTTCTGTAAAATGTATGTCAGGGTATAAAATTATAGACTATTATACTCTGCTATACAATTCAATGTTAGTAGGATTTTTCTAGAATGGTTTCCTTTCTATTGTATATTGTTTCTAATCTCTTTCCTTGTCCCATGGTGACTTCAGAGTACAGAACAGATTTCTTTGTTAATCAACACTGGAAAAGAAGACCCCTGTGTTCTACACATTATATGTCATCTTCTTTAATTTTAAAATCATATTCAGGGAAGAGGCATCAAAACAATCTTTTAAACCAATTAAATTCCTAGACAATACAAGGCATATTTCTGTAACAAGTAGCAAACTGAAAGCATAAGTCATTATCAAAGACAGACTGTCAGTCGCTTAGGTTTATAGGACTTGTAATATAACAAGTACTGACATCATTGCAGATTGGAGTCTGAAATAGATTTTTTTTTTAAATGCGAGGATTTCTTATGATGGAACAAGCCTATACCGAGGCACTTGACTTATAGAAAAAAAAGGTTGCTAAAGATTTAACATAGTGGGTATTTGGGTATATCTCCAGAGGGCTTAATTAACTATCTTTTAACCTTTTTATTTTTAAATCTCTAATTCTGCAATTTGATCCACATGGGTGGACATATGGTTAGGTACAGAGCACCATGTACTGTGGTGAGATTCTGTAGGGAATGAGGGGCTCATACATCTGGATCCGATTGCAGGGTCAGGGCCTATTGATGAGTCTGAAATATGTTGAAAGAACGTGGCTTGCAGAAGCCAATTGGCATCACTGACAATGACATGAGTGAGATGCAAATCTATTAATGATACTGACTGCAGCTTGTGTGGGAGAAAAATCAAATAACCCCAATTGTGTCTAAGAGAGGACTGTGCAGGAAATC
Organism: Pelodiscus sinensis; assembly: GCF_052426305.1. Lineage (NCBI taxonomy): Eukaryota > Metazoa > Chordata > Testudines > Trionychidae > Pelodiscus > Pelodiscus sinensis. Next base: position 23,278,125 of record NC_143063.1, on the reverse strand, counting down.
AAAACTCTCTAAAAGAAAACTGCTGTAAGGGTTAAAAGTTTTCTAGGCCTCTTTCCCTGTAACAGAGAGAAATCATCTTAACTCTAATCAAGACCATTACAATGCCTCCTATCTCAACTTCATGAAGACTCCTAGTCTGTCACAATTTGTTGTGTAAACCCTTATCTTTATCACAATTTGCCTTGTAAACCCCTCGCTCAGGTTCTCATGTGCCTTTGTACTGTAAACTTACTTCTAGCATACTTGGTGTAAACAGAAACCTCTCAGAGTACTTCTGCTGAGACTTTGATATGTTAAAGAAAACAATCAACAACTAAACTGTCTGAACATACTGTATAAAGGATCCCTGAACCTGTCTCTCAGGGCTGCTGCTGCTCTCACTCTGGTAGCTGTCAGCCTGCATGCATGCATAATAAAGTTTTCCTTCTAGATTTCTCTCCTGCCTCACTGCTTTGACCTCAGGCCTCAGACCCTTCTGGGGACACTGTACCCCAGGGGAGTGAGATTTCCCCAACACTTGTTTGTAATTACGTATCAACATAGAGTTGGATATTTTTCAAGGGCACTTAGTGTTCACTTAGCCCTTCTCTCATTCAAGTTGAATGCCGCCACTGATGTCATTGGTAAAAGTGAGACAAATGTTTTTTGGAAATTTCATCCTTTATGTTCTGTTTAAAATCTATAAGGAATGACCAGAAGTGTGAATCAAAAAGGAAAAAACAAAGATAATTTTTAAAAATTAACTCATTGGTTTGCTAAGCATGTATGTTAGGGCAGGACCTTACAGGGAATTATTTTGAAATTCAGTTAAGATCTATATGACTATGTCTAGATTGAGGCTTCTTTCAGAAGAAGCTTTTCCAGAAGAGATCTTGCAGAAAAACTTCTTCCGAATGAAAGCATCCACACTGCCAAAGTGAATTGAAAAAGCTATCTGCTTTTTTGAAAAATAGCGTCCACACTGAACAGATGATATCTTTCATTTAAGCTGTGATTACAATGGATGGAGTGGCCACCAGGGCACTGGTATCTTTTCCTCTTTCCTCTTCTTTCAAAAGAACTCCTTTTTCCCTGTCCACACACACCTTTTTCTGAAGAGCTCTTTCAGAAAAAGGCTTCTTCCTCATAGAAAGAGATTTACCAATGTTGGAAAACCCCCTCTGTTCTTTCCATTTTTTTTCGAAAGAACATGATTACAGTGTGAACATAAGTGAAGATTTTTTTTGAAAAATGGCCATTTTTCAAAAAAAACCCTCTGCAGTGTAGACATACCCTATGTTTGGCTTTCTCATTAGGTTTCGTTGATAGACAATCAGCAGAAATTCAATCTAACCTGAGACCTCCAGCTGTGATTCATTTGATTTAATGTTTTGAAAGAGACTTCTTATCTGACAGGGATGATTTTAAAATCCAAATAAGAGCAATTGAATCAGTCAAGTTTGGGTCTCAAGGTTGCAATCACTTTAAAAAGCCAACCATAGCATTAAAACAGCTGAAGTAAAATTACTTGTGCTGAGTTTAATGCTGGTCTTTTAATACATTTTTGTCTTGCTTCTTAGGAAAAAATTAAACCAGGAAAATAGCATTAATAGTGAGCAAATATCCCTATATCTTTACTAAGGATGCATATCCCTGTATCTTTACTAATCTCTCTAAAATTGTACTTCTCTGATTCTATCCATGGTAGCCTACTGTAAAGTGTTCCTATTAAGCTTTATGACTATATATTGTAGTGTGTGTGTGAGGGCGGGTGGGGGAGGGATGTTTAAGGCCAGAAGAGACACTAGATCATCTAATCCAGTGTTTCTGAAACTTTTGAAGACCGAGGAACACCAAACACTAATTTATTTTTATGAGGAACACCAAGGATTTTTGGTTGAACAACAAAAAAAAGTTCAACTGCCCCTTTAAGGGCAGCCATTCTGAAATCTGTTATTCTCTGTAGCACACCTCCAATAGCCTCACAGCACACCGGTGTGCCATAGAACACAATTTAAGAAACACTGATCTAATCTGATCTCCTGTGTAGCACTGACCAGCAGCACCACCTCACACCCACATCCCAGCAACTAAAAATAAGCTAAAACATTACCACCCACAAGAGATTAATCTATAATGTGACACAAGCAGAGAGCAGGCAGGGCCAACATTCCTTGGTGCCTGAAACCTCTGAAATGGCTGGTAATTAGTGAGAGAGATCCTGATAATCCTGACAAGTGACCCACAATCCCTGTTGCAGAGGAAGAGGAAGAATCTCTCTACCCCACCATCACTGCCAATCTGATGTGGGGGGAAATTCCTTCCCAGCCCTACGTAGGGCAATTGGAGCCTGAGTATCTGTACAAGCGCCAGTCATCTGAGCAAATGAGAGAGAGAATGCTCAGTGTCCTGTCAGAGCACTGGCTCAGCCCATGCAATGCCTCTTGTCCAACTGTGACCATCTCTGATGCTTCAGAGGAAAGATACTTATCTCCCCACCCACCAACCCAGAATACATTGGGTGCGTTTAGCTTGCCCTGACTTTATGCAGCCTGGAGGTCACTCAGGGTATGTCTACACTACCCTCCTATTTCGAAATAGGAGGGTAATGTAGGCATACTGCAATTGCAAATGAAGCCCGGGATTTGAATTTCCCGGGCTTCATTTGCATAAGCGGGGCGCCGCCATTTTTAAATCCCCGTTGGTTCGAACCCCGTGCCGCGTGGCCACACGCAGCACGAACTAGGTAGTTCAAACTAGGCTTCATAGTTCGAACTACCATTACTCCTCATTCCACGAGGAGTAACGGTAGTTCGAAATAGGAAGCCTAGTTCAAACTACCTAGTTCGTGCTGCGTGTGGCCGCGCACGGGGTTCGAACCAGCGGGGATTTAAAAATGGCGGCGCCCCGCTTATGCAAATGAAGCCCGGGAAATTCAAATCCCGGGCTTCTTTTGCAATTGCGGTATGCCTACATTACCCTCCTATTTCGAAATAGGAGGGTAGTGTAGACATACCCTCAGTATTCCCAGTTCACACAAGCTCCCTAAAACTCAATGAAAATACCAACCCCTCCTCCAAACAATTCACAATCCACCTCATATCAGGCCCTAGAAACCTCTGGCCTACTTAAGTCTTTGTATTCAGAGGTCTGCTGCCTCACTCTCTTCCTCCATCAGATTTATAAGAAAACAGACATCATAGGAATTGGATATGACCTTCTCATAGCTGCTGGTGTGTTAACACCTATTATTTATTTACCTGTCAGGGAAATGTTGAAGAGGAGAAGGAGCGGACTACAGTAGTACAAGGATAATGTAGTTGTTAATGCTTCCACGACTGGTTTTATAATTAAAACCTTCTCTATTGTGGGAAGATAATCTGCATGCATACTGGTTTATTTCATCAGAAAATAAGTCATCACAGTGCAAACTTTATAGAGTGTTAATTCTACCACCTTTTACCCAGTAAACCTCTTTCCTTGCTGTTGGTCTGCAACATTTACTTTGTCTGGAATATTCTCCTGTCCACTTTTTATCAGATTCCTTCTAGTTTATATTACCTGTAGATAAATATTATCTCTAGAGTATCTCATGTTATAGTGGTTTTACTCATTTGTAGATCTGTATGCCTTTCTAAAAGATTATTGTAACCTACTTTTTTAGGTAATACATTTTTATTATAAATAGTGTTTGACAAAGTTGATAGTAGTCTCTGGTGATTCCCTGTAACAGCAACCATATGGAACTGTAATTTCAAAGTCCCACAGATCTCATTTAGTTTTATGCTGTTGGATTACATGTCAAAGTTGTCTTTGTGCCATCTGTAAGATTTCTTACACTCTGAATGGCTTTACTCTAGATTCTGTTATCTAGAGATTCATTCTTTACATCAGTTACCAAGATTAGATTCCTTGTTAAAAGATACTGTACAGCTTAATTTATTCCCCCATCTCTAGTCCTGCAGACAGGGTTCTGGAATTTATGTGAAAATCAGAGAGTCTCCAGAGATGAGTTAACAACCAAGTAAGTGAATTTGATAAAAAGGAGCAATTTAGTTATTTTAACTCCAGAACATGTGGGTGGGTGGGAAGAGAGGAAATGTCATTCTGGCCTATTCCAGTGCAGCACTATAGTAGAAGTTCACTTCCCCTTACTGCATAATTGCTTGACTTTCTCCATCTGTGGCAGTTCATTCTCAATGGGATAGAACTAAAAGTAAGATCATCATTAACTAGGGAAAAATGATGGAAAAAGAAGGGCAATCAAATAATCTCAAAAAGCCTAATGAACTTTTTGCCTTTTACTTTGCCTTTAGGAAGTGAAAATGAAGTGTTTGTCGAAGTCAAGTGAGTCTCACCTAATTTTTTGGTTTTGCCCAATTAACCAGTCTTTTATTAAATGTTTAGGAAGTTTTGGAGGAAGGAAGAATACCTCTGGGTGCTTAGAAAACTTTCAGGAAAGTGTTATTTCTTTTTTACAATGGCTTGTGAAGAGTTCTGGAGTAAAAGGTCCTGTGCCAGTCTTCCTTTATAAGTTCTCGGAACCAGGGCCGGCTCTAAGCACCAGCAAATCAAGCACGTGCTTGGGGCGGCACATTTCCAGGGGTGGCATTTCCAGGTAAGCAGCTGCTCCACTGATTTTAAAGGACCACAGGAGCTCGGCTCTGGCTGCATGTCCCCAGGAGCTGGTTGCAGAACGTGGCACGGCCAGGCTCCACACCGCCCCATCAGCTCCAGTCCTGCCACGGCCCTGGCCCCCTTCGCCGGGAAGAGACGGCTCCCTGCCAGCTGCCCAGCTCGCTGCGCCCACCCTGCCCCACCCCACACCCCTCTGGCTTTGTGCTGCCTGTTCCCTGTGTTGCCCCTGTGCCCTGCACCCTACTCCCCTGCACTCCGGTCTCCCTGTGACTCTCTGGATCTGCGCCACCCTTGCACCCCATACCCTGCTCCCCCTGAGCCCTGTGCCCCTCTGGCTCTGCGCCACCTGTTCCCTGTGCCACCCCATGCACTATGGTCCCCGTGCCCCTCTGGCTCTGTGCCCCCTCTGCACCCCACAGACCCTTTTCCCTGCACCCCTCTGGGTCTGTGCCCCCATTCTCCATGCTGCCCCTGGACTCAGATCCCTCTGCCCCTCCCAATCCCCTTGTCCCATTCCCCATGTCTCCCCTGTACCCCCACACAGTTCCCTGCACCCCTCTAGCTCTGTGCACCCCAGCATCCCAGTCCCCCTGCTTCCCCCAGTCCCCATGCCCCTCTGGTTTTGTGCCTCCTATTCCCCACAGTGAATCCTGTTCCCCATGCCCCTCTGGTTCTGCGCTGTCCCTGCACCCTGCTCCCCCTGTGGGTCGGGAGTGAGGGGCGCTTGTCCATAGGGAGGGGCTGGACAGGGAAAGGAAAAGGCTGCTGTGACCCAGCAGTGAGTGAAAGGGGAGGGGGAGTTTACTTGAAGCGCCTTTGCCTTTATGGAAAAAAATAATTACAATTATATTTGCTATTTATAGGGCTAAAATGCCGGGACGAAAACAAAAAAATTGCAAAGTGCAAACGTGTAAAAGCCAACAAAAAAAGGGCTTTTACAAAAAAAATTTTGCTTGGTGCGGCACAAAACCTAGAGCCGGCCCTGCTCAGAACAGGTATGGTTCAGGAAGTGGCAATAAATCTGCTCTAAATATCCAATTCAATGCATCTTAAAACTCTCCGGAGGTGAAAACATAGATTAGCATGTTTCCAGGCAAATTAAATCCCTGGCCTTTCTGCTGAGACACTAGAAAAGGGGTCATTTGTGAGAGTGGGTTTTGTAATATGTATGCCTGTGCAGCAGGGACAGGTGTGAGACCGCAAGCTCATTTAATGGGAGCCAATGAGCAGCTGCCGGCTGGGGAAGATTTTTGGTCCCTATCACCTTGTTTCTATGTGAAATGCTAATCTGCAAGTTACCATCTATCCCATAAGCCACACAGTGTGTTGGAAGAGGACTGGTATCTGAAAGAATGGAATAAAGATTTTTTTCCTCCCAAAAAATACTTGAAAATCCCTTCAAGGTTTCACAAAACAATGGTAGCTAGCCCAAAGGTGCTAACAATTGCCAGCACATGCTCATGTCAGTAGGGGTAGAAACTCAGACTTCTGACTTGAAAAACACTCTGCTAATACCATTATTGGACCTAACCAACTGAGTTATAAGATCAAGAACACATATTCCTGTGCATCCAGAAATATAATCTATGCTATCATGTGCCGAAAGTGTCCGTCTGCTATGTACATTTGACAAACGTCTCAGACACTTCGCCAAAGAATCAATGGCCACAAAACAGATATTAGACAGGATCACAAAGAAAAAACAGTTTCTTGCCATTTCAACCAGAAAGGGCATTGTCTCAACTACTTGATTACCTGCATCCTGCTTCAAAGACCTTTTAACACCAGACTTGAAAGAGAATCCTCTGAACAGTCATTCATGCTTAAATTCGACACTTTACACCTCCGTCTAAACAAAGACATTAATTATCTTACCCATTACAAAGATAGCCTCCCCAATTATCACTGCTAATAGCATTAGCTCACAGACATTTACCTCCCCCTGTCATTCCCCTTCTATTCTGAAATTTGATTTGTCCTTTTCAGATGTGTTCTTTTTTTTTTATTGTATACTTTGGTATATATGGTTGTGCCAATTTTCTTCCACAATTTGATCTGAGGAAGTGGGTCTGGCCCACAAAAGCTCATCACCTAATAAACCATCTTGTTAGTCTTTAAAGTGCTACATAGTCCTGTCTTTTGTTTCAGCTACACCAAACTAACACGGCTACATTTCTATCATCAGTCTTGTAGTTTGCCTTATGGATAAGAAGAGATGGGCTTGGCCGCAGTGAATGCAGATTATTTTACTGGACATGCACAGCTTTTTGTTTTCTAGTTTTGTGCGTCTGTCTAAACTCGTCCTGCGGTGCTCAGTATCACACAATGTATCCCTAACAGAGCAGTCCCAGCCCATCGGAAGTGCTAAGCATGAATATTTTATACCCCCAACATAATGAAAAGCAAATGGGGGGGCCCCCTTGAGCTACTTGGGTCCCTGTGCCATTGTTTACCCTGCTTATGCCTAGTGCTGAATCTGCTCCCTAAATCCTGGCCTGGGCCATGCAATCATAAAAAGGGCAGCTCCTGCTAGTTCATGCCTCTGATGTGGTTATTTTATTTAAGGTCACAATGTACTTGAAACTGAAGAGGACAGAAAATCATGGAATCGTAGGACTGGAAGGGACCTCAAGAGATTATTTTATGGCAGGACATTATTTTTTAATCTAAATCAGCTCTGACAATTTATTCCAGTTTTTAACCACCCTGATATTTAGGAAGTTTTTCCTAATGTCCAACCTAAATCTTCCTTGCTGTAATTTAAGCCCATTCCCTCTCGTGCTATCCTCAGAGGTTAAGGAGAACAAATTTTTCTCTTCTCCTTTTAACAACCTTTTATGTACTTGAAAACTGGTATCATGTCCCGGCTGTCTTCTCTTCTCCAGACTAAACAAACCCATTTTTGCAATCTTCTCTCCTAGGTCATGTTTAGGTCATGTCTACACCTTAAATCTTTTCTGTTGCTTTTTTTCTGGACTTTATAGATTTGTCCGCATCTTCCCTGAAATGTGGTGCCCAGAATTGGACACAGTACTCCAGCTGAGTCCTAATCAACACCAAGTAGAGAGAAAGATATACTTCTTGTGTTTACAATGCTCCTGGTAGTATATCTCAGAATCATGTTTGCTTTGTCTTGCAACAGTGTTACACTGATGACTCACATTAGCTTGTGATCCATTATCACTATTGCAGACCATTGCACTGTTCTTTCTGCTTATGTTATATCCTCTCCCTCCCACTCTGTGTCTATTTTCTCTGTTTAGATTGTGAGCATTTTGGATCAGGAAATGTCTCTTACTCTCTGCTTGTCTGGTACTACAATGCTGCCTGTAGTGACTCCAGAGAATAAGTATCAACCTCAGGGCAAATTGTGAAGAACCAGAGCACAAACCCCAAATTAGTTGTGAGTTCTATTGGTTGCAAGAAATAAAATGCCTTTCCATGGCTATCTCCCATAAATGCCACATTGCTTTTGAAGGGACAATTTCCCAGTGGAACTCCCATTCTAAACAGGAAGATGCTGAATGTACCATCCACTGTTAGTGCTAACATTCGCAGTGAAGAGGCTAAAACATCTCATCATGCTAGAATGGTGTTCATTTTCTGCATTGCCATAAAAAGAATTTGGTTTGATTTTTCCAGTTTGATCCTCCTGTTCTGAAGTCTAAGAATGCAGTAGAAACCCTATTTAACTCAGGAGTGTTGTTTCCTGCCAGTTAAAGCATGGTATTAAGGCTTATCAGGAAGATCCTAATGCAAGGTCCAAGAAGGTGAGGCTATTCAGGTGTGGGAGGATATAATCATGATTCAGTGGGAAGCATGAACCCTTTGAAAGGGAAATTAACCTTTTCTCCAGCACTTGAAAGATGTGACTGTTCTTCAATTGTATATATTCATCCCAGATCTTTTTGAGAAGCTTATTCGTGCCTTTATTTCCCCTAGATTAAATTACTGCAATGCTCTGCTTGCTCATATACCAAGTAGCTTGATGATTAATATTCTGCTTGTGCAGAATTCTACTGTGAGGGTAGTATTTCATGCAAGAAAGCACAGGCATATTTTTGCAATCTCTGTGCCTGCTGCCTATAAAACAAAGGATTGATTTTAAAATCTTTATGAACCTCAGTCTCATCACTTTCAGTAGACTTTCAGTACATTGGGTATGTAATTATGAGAGAGGACCATTCTAAGTCCCTGTGGTCTGCAGCTTCCCAATTATTTCCAATTACAATTACTTGGCAATGAATGTGGGATGACAGGGCTTTCTGCCATCTGCCCCACAACTCTGAAACAAGTGGCGTGTCTGTCTGGGGGCTGTTATGCCTGGTTGTGAATGTAATTCGAAGACATTTCTTTATTAGTATGATGGAGCCTAGTACCCTTCAGGTTGTTCAGTCCTGTTTTCACAAAGATTCTTGCTAGTCTCACTGGAACACTAATTAGGGAGGGAATCTTCATCCTGACCTATTAAGAGGGAATAGGGTATGGTCTTGGTAAGAAAGAGTGAGTATCTGTTAAGGATTAGGAAACTGAATAATAAATCTGAATTATACCAACATCGGTGCTTTTCAACAAGTTCCAGATTATGCTAATATCGAACTTCTGGCCATACGTGGTATGAAAACCTTTGTGCAAGGATGGGGTATGTTGCTGGTCCAGAAAGCATAAGGTTGTTAAGAGTAGATCAGTGGACACCTGACTCAGTGGATTTAGCAAAGGAGGGCAAACAACATTGAGCTACAGAACTGACAACCAACCTGAATGCCCCTTCTTCCTCATCCTACACATTACAGATAAAATCGAAGCTGCTGTTGTCAATCTTCCAGGGTTCAAATTAGTGGGTTTAGTTAAGACAGCTAATTTGAACTGAAAGGGCCGACGATCATTGTCAATCGATGTCAACATCTGGTCCATGTCACTTGTGCTTCCATGAGGAGTAAGGGAAGTCAAAGGAAGAGTGTTCTCCCTTTGACTTCCTGCAGGGTGGACAGTGCGGAAAGCTGAGTTAAGCTACTTCAGCTATGCAATTAATGTAGCTGATGTTGCGTATGTTAATTTGACATTGTCCCGTAATGTAGACATACCCTTCGAGAGAAAACCTACCTATCTGCCTGTTATCCGTCCTTGTATGGAAAGATCCTGAAGCTTCCAGCTGTCTTACTACCAATGTTCCCTCTATTATTTATGCATTGTGTATCTCTCTTTCTCCTTGCTAAGTGACTTCTACACCCTGCTACTCCCTCCTACTTCTTCCGTTCCCTCCCTCCCCCGCATGCATTTCATGTTCTAGCTGAAATAGCTGGCAAGATAAAAGAAGGGCTGGGGAAGGTACTATATGTGCTTGCACCTCTCTGAAATGTAAGGATCTCAGCACTGAGCAACTCCCACTGTCCTGGGTAATAGCTGCTCAAACCTGAGCTCTTTTGAAAATCTAACCCAATGTAAGCAGGATCTGAAGGAATGCTTCCCTTGCAGCTAGCTGGAAGGGAGGAGAGACCCTGCCTGAGGCTATTTAAATATAGTTCATGCCTGTTTTGCTTAGATAGGTTAGATATTCAGCAGATGGAGTGGTATTTCACCCATGTAATCAACTTGATTTGTGACCCAACACCAGCTATGTTCATATTAAATGAAGAGAAAGCTGAAATATGGTTACAAATGTGTGTAATTTTTATGGGAATACAGAAAACGAGATCAGTGCTTAATCTGTTCCAAAGGAAAGCGCTCACAGTTAGCAGAAAGAACCTTGCTAAGCAGGGACTTGACTTTCAGAGCTCTATGAGAAAAGAAGGAGGGAGGGAAAGCTATTTTGGTCAGAAGGCTATATACCTTCCCCTGCCTGTTACTCCCCCACACATACACTGTTCAAAGAAAAGAACAGCAAGCAAATGGTCTGGTAGCACTTTATAGACTAACAAAACATGTAGATGGTATCATAGTTAGTCTATAAAGTGCTACCAGACCATTTGCTTGCTGTTTTTCTCTTTGAACAGTGTTTGTGTGGGGGAGTAACAGGCAGGGAAAGTATATGTAGATGGTATCATTGTTAGTCTATAAAGTGCTACCAGACTATTTGCTTGCTGTTTTTTTCTGTAACAGACTAACTCGGCTACCCCCTGAAGCTACTGTTCAAAGAATAAAACTAAATAGGCATCATTAGGAACCTCTTTCTTATGTTAATTGTGGTGGAGCTCTCTTTCTACCCTGCCTGCTAAGAGCTGAAATCACTTGAGACTGAATGGGCAGAAGTCACAGCCAAGAGGTGAATGGCAGTGGATGGTGACTAACAGCCAAAAGGTTGGTGCCAGAGAGGCCTGACAAGTGGCCAGAGGAAAGGCAAGTTGAGAGGCCCAGCCCATAGGGAAGCTGTGGAGAGAAGGGGGCAGGCAGAAGGTGTGTGAGTAATGGAGTAAGATGCCTCTTTGCCTCCTCCCATCAGTGACAGAAGGTGAACTCTGCAAATGAGCTTCTGAACTCAGGGTCTGACCTGACCAAGGGCAGCAATTGTGACTGGGGTGCAGAGAAGGGTTGGGCATGTGAAGGAGACATTTTGATTGACGGATTTAAGAACACAAGACACTGCTTAATCCACTGGGGGGCAGAGTGGGTCTTTTACTTGTGGTTTTATGTTTATGAACCCTGTCTGTGGTGTTTTCCCAAATTAACATGAAGTTACTTCCCTTCAGTTATTAAAAGCTTTCTTTCTATGCTCAGACTCTGCTTGTGAGTGGGATGTGTGAATTTCCCAGGTTACCAGGTGGGAGATCGAGCTAGTTCTGTGTTGGATGGATGGAGAGACACCCCTAGATATTGAACCCAGCCAGCGGCGGATTTAGGGCAGGGCGAGCAGGGCGGCTGCCCTGGGCCCCGTGCTTCCTGAGGCTCCGCACATGCCCCTTGGCACCACGGCGCATGCTCTGTGTCAAAGGGGGGGGGGCTGCGAAATTTTGCTGCCTGGGGCCCCGCGGCACTGCCCTGGGCCCCGTGGCACTCTCATCCGCCCCGAACCCAGCCTTGGATGTTGCTGCTCCTCCTGGCAGAAGGGTTACCCTAATATTCGGTACATTGTTTTGAATGTGGATGTGCCTGTTGTAAGAAACATTGAACTGAAAACAAAAGGTGAGACATTCACTTTCTGAAGGTGAGTCCTTGCATTTGGAATATGTGAGAAACTGACTTGCACATGACAGAGGAAAGCTCATGTTCCCCATTCTCTGCATCCAAATACATAGTTAACACAAGAATTTCCTAAGAAAATGAGATATAAACAAACCAAAAATATCAGAGTCAAATGCTGTGTCCTGCCCAGCCATCGGGCATGAAAGGCACTAAAAGCTGCACTGTTTCTCCATGGCACAGCCAGGTTGGGGAGAAGGTTTACATGGACCATTGAGCAGTACTCTGCATCAACTGCTCTGCTCCAGTGCTTGTGAAGAAAGTTTAGGTCCTAGGTTAACCACACCCAGGCTATGGTCTTGGCCAGTGTTCCCTCTAAGCTGCCAGGCAGCACAGCCACACAGGCAGGCCCGGCCTTTGGGCATGGTGAGCAAGGCAGTTGCCTAGGGCCCTGTGCTGCCTGGCTCCCGCCCACTCACTCGCTGCCCTGACTGGGAGCCCCCTGGCTGTGTGGCTCAGCCAACCAAGGCTCAGTGTTGCCTTCGGCCCCACAAAATTTTTGTCTAGGCCTGTTCACGGGTGATTAATCAGCCCCGCCTAGTCAGTCAGCTCTATGCACGGAGCTTGATCTTGGCCTGTTCGTCCACCATAATTAGGGTGTAATGGCCAAAACCTTTATACACAGCGGGAGACAAGAGGCAGTGCTGTGAATGGTTCCTGGGTTAGGGCATGTCTACGCTAGGAAATTATTTCAAAATAATGAAATTTGACATCATAACTCCCAAGTTAACACAATCGAAATAACGTGTCCCCGCTATGGGGAAGCATCGAAATTAGAATTATTTCCAAATAGCCCAGCCACACTGATTGGAGCCTGCCTCAGACTTAGAGCCCCTGGTAGCCCTCTTGGGAGGGCACCAGGAAGGTGGACATTTCTTGTGCTGCTTGGTCAGGCAAGCTGTGACCTGTGCTTTAAGAGGCTACTTTCTATGGCCGTGTCTCTCACACCACTCCTCCACTGCCTCTCCTTGCCCCACCGGACACGCAAGGGATACAGTGTGCTCTGGTTTTCATTGTGGATGTCACAGCACTCGCGCCATGGAGCCAGAGCTGCTGCAAAGCTCCATAGCTCAGTGCTTCCAGACTGCCCGCATGTGGGTCCAGCAGGATGAGGAGCAGGACCTGAAGAATGAACTCCCATGTGAATTACAGGCCCTGATCACCCAGGCCCTGGTGCTCTTCCTGCTGCGCATGCTCCTCCATCCCTTGGATGCCACAGAATGCTGCTTCTGGTGGGCAGGAGACGAGGTCGGACTGGTGGGATCACATCATCCTGCAGGCATGGGATGACCATCAGCGGCTGCAGAACTTCTGCATGCAGAAGGCCACCTACCTACCTTAAGTTGTGTGAGTGGCTCACCCTTGCCCCAAGGTGACAGGACACCCGCCTGAGACCCACCAACCCCATGCAGAAGCATGTGACCATTGCACATTGGAAGCTTACAATGCTAGACAGCTGGTGCACTGTTGGGAACCAGTTTGGCATGGGGAAATCCAGAGTCAGGCTGTGCTCTCTCAGGTAGCCAAGGCCATCAACCAGGTGCTGCTATGGAGGGTTGTCACTCTGGGAAACATGGACAGCATCATCGATGGCTTTGTCACCATGGGCTTCCCCAACTGTGGGGATGAAGGGGCATACCATAGACGGCACAAACATCCCCATCCTGGCCCCCAACCAGCATGCCTCGGACTATATAAACAGGAAGGGGAACTTCTCTATAGCGCTGCAGTCCCTTGTGGCTCACAAGGGACGCTTCACCAACATCATTGTTGGCTGGTTGGGAAAAGTGCGTGACACCCGCATCTTACAGAACTTCTGCCTATTTTGAAAGATGAGCCCCGGCACCTCCCTCCCCCACCGCACCATCAGAGTTGGGGATGTTGACATGCCCATAGCGATCCTTGGAGAGTCAGCCTATTCATTGCTCCCTTGGCTCATGAAGCCCTACACAGGCAGCATGGACCCCACCAAGAAGCACTTCAATGCTAGGCTGAGCATGACATGGTCGTCAAATGTGTGTTGGGCTGTTTAAAGGGGAGATTCAGGAGACTCCTCACCTGTCTGGACCTCGGTGAGTGCCACATCCCCTCTGTGATGGCAGCCTGCTCTGTGCTCCACAGCCTACGTGACAACAAGGGGGAGACTTTTCTGCCAGGGTGAGGGGGCAGAGGCTGAACAGTTGGCCAGGGAATTTGAGAAGCTGCATGCCAGCCTCATCAGGAGAGCACATCAAGTCAAGCCCCCCGTGCCGTCTACAACCCCTCCCCTTCTGCTAGGCCCCGTCCCTCCTCCTCTCTCCCCAGACATGGGGTAGCACAGCATGCCATGCATGTGTTCCTCTCTTTCAACCACAGGGGGGGGGGGTTAGGGCATGGGCACTCACTCACCACAGTCTACCTAGCAGAAAGTGCACCTTGCCACGTGGCCTGGCCAAGCCCAGCCCAGAACATCCCAGCTCAGCCCTGCCTCATTGGCCCAGCCCAGCCCACCCTCTCCAGCCCTGGAGAAGGGAGGAAGGCATGCCACGTGGCCAGACCTGGCCTTTGCAGCCCTGGAGCATCGGCAGGGTAGATGCTGGTGGCAGCAACACTCTGCCCCTAAAATGCCTATAGCAGGCATTCTGGGGGCAGAGTGTGGGTGAGGCAAGGCTGGTGGTTTGGGAAGGCTGATCTTTCCCTGCCTTACGTACCGGATCCTCATGAAGCCTAGCCCTGATCTCTGAGCTGACATCAAAGGTCATGGTTCAGATGATGGCAATATGCTTTGAGCAAGGCCATCTGTTGCCTAGACAGTGGGCACTTTCCAGCAGGGGCACAGATGTCCCAGGGGAGCATGGCAACACCCATGGCCCAGAGACAAACAGGCATGGGAAGGTGCCAGCCAGGCCAGGCACTGTGGGTAGGAGGGGGGAACAGGGAGGCTCAGTTTCCTTCTGTGCCCCACATATGCTGAGTCTGGCACTGGCAATGTCTTTCAGAGAGAGAATTGCTATCCCTGCCTGTTGGAGGAGGGTGTGGTGTTGAGGGGGGGAGTGAGCAGCAGATGCCTTTTGCCAGAGAGAGTGCTACTGAGTTCCCCTCCTTTCCTTCCCCCCAGCAGGTTCCCATGCAAGTGATCGGTCTCCTCTGCATCACTATGTTTGACTGGGAGCGGATGCTGCCTGAGTGCGGGCATGACCCTGTGCCATGTGCGGTGCTGCTGTGTGGATCCATGACCGCAGACTCCTTAGCGGTGGCTTGTCATGGGAAGGTGTCCCACTATGAAGGCAGAAGTAAGATAGGCCTCTCCAGAAACCTTGTGAGAAGGACCGAGGGGTTGCTGTGTGACAGCGTCATGAGGCTGAGTGTTCCAGCTCCATGTGCACCCATGTGCACAGGCTGTCGTGCAGCCCCCAGGCCAAGCAGGCCAAGAAAGGAGTGTGCAGCCCATCACCTGCCACAGCATATAGTTAGGGAAAGTTATAGAACTCCCCTGAAGTGCATTCCCCAGGTTCGTCCAAAGCCTGGAAGACATCCTGGGAGGGGAGCACTGGCTCCAGGGTGAGGAGCAGGTCTTTGCCAGCAGACTTGATCGCCTCGCTGGCTGCCGCCAACTCCTTCTCCACCTCCTCGTCCTTTGCCAGCCCACACACCTCTGGAGAATGACACCGGGCGAGTCCTGGCTGGAGTACACAACAGCCGGGGAGGGGAGGTGGCAGAGAGTTGACTGACCCTCGTCCTCCCAGGATGGCATCCAGCTGTATGTAGTATTGGCAGCTGTGTGGTACCACCCCGGAGCATCCGCTCTGCTCCTTGGCTTTGTGGTAGGCCTGCTGGAGCTCTTTGACTTTCATTCAGACCTGGTTGAGGGTCCAGATGTGGCCTTGGTAGGCCAGGCTGTCAATCCAGCTGTAGACCTCCGCATTCCTCTTCCTGGTGTGGAGATCCTGGAGGCTGATTTCCTCCCACCAGACCTTGATGAGGTCCAGGATCTTCACACCAGTCCATGCTGGAGCTCTGCTTTGTCCTTGACCAGTGGCAGCTGAGGAAGCCGCAGGAGTGCTGGCAACTGTTGGAGGCTCTGAGGGAGCTTTGGAGTTGCTCATGTCTCCCATGTTGGCTGCCGTCTCGTACAGGGCTTGCATAGCTAGCCACATGCAAGAAGCCCTTTTCTTGCTGCCTGGAGTTTTAAACACCGCAGGAAAAGCAGAGCGGTAGAGATGCCAGTTGTGGCCAGAGCAGTTAGAGCTGCAGCTGTGAGAGGCCTTCCAAGGCCAATTATTCCAAATTAGCAGTAGCAGAGTGTCCACACTATTTTGAAATAACTATTTTGAAATTAGCGTTATTCCCCAAGGAAAGCAGGAGAACAGATTTCAAAATAACCAACTCATTATTTCAAAATAATGGGCTTGGTAATGTGGACGTTCCACATATAAATTTGATGTAAGGGGGGTTATTTCGAAATAACTCCCTAGTGTAGACCAGGGCTGAGTGTAGCATCACTGTGGCATGACTCTGAGTATGTTCACCTGCCTCTGTACCAATTCTTTCAAAACCAAAGTAACAACACAACTTTTTTCAAGACTGAATACCTTGCCGTTGAAACAATGAATTTGGAAGACAGTTAAGTGTCACCTGGTGATGTCTGCCATAACAATATCATGGACCATTATATAGTATGTATGTATTCAAATGCTAGCCATAAAGCATTTGTTAAAAATATAATAGTAATTACTACAGACAAGTATGGAATACTGTTGCTGACTGAAAATCAGAATACAAGAAGTTATGTATTGTTCAGGGCTGCAGTCTCTGGTACACAGTCCTTCACATGTCCACAACTCTGAGGAGAACATTTTCCACATGAAGAGAATGAAAAAAAAAAGAGTCAGAAGAGTCAATGTGATTGCAGAATGATTCATAGGTCTAAATCCTTGTACGGCTACATTTATTACCTAGTGACAGGACTCACTGCTCAGTCACATCCATACATACTTCCAATAATAAATGTCAATTTTTCAGGAGTTAATGTGTCTCAAACTAAGTGCTTCAGAGTCCTGTAAATTAACATTCTTGGTTGAAATGTATATGATTCCACATGATTTAATGAAATTAATAATATCACTAAACTACCTACTGATACTATCTTCATGGAGCATTTTATTTTATTTTTTCAGTAAATGGTAACTGCTTCCAATAAAAAGGCTTTTTAATCATGATTGTTTTGTTCCTTAGTGCTTGCTATGCCATGAAATGTTACATTTCACAGGAAAAACAGTATTAGTGCATAAATCAGGAATTTCTTCTGCTTTGTTGTGTTGTCCTTTACACCCCTAGGGAAAAACCAAGGCTTAAGACATTCCACAATGGAAAAAAGTTAATTCATAAATTCATGAGACACATGCAGAAAAGCATGGGTAATACAATAGCTGTTATCATCATCTAGCTTCAGAGGGGTAGCCGAGTTAGTCTGGAACTGGAAAAACTAAAAAAGAACAATGAATAGTCTAGCAGCACCTTAAAGACTAATGAAACATGTAGATGGTATCATGAGATTTTGCAGGCAGGACCCACTTATGCAGGTATCTGTCCCCCATTTCTACACACCAGTTGATCACATTGATATTTCATCTGAAGGCAGAACTGCCAGGATGGAAATAGTTCTGTTCAGCAAAGGGGAACAAGTCACCCTTCTCAGTAAGCAATGGAGTGGTAGATCATAGAACATAGCTGGAGTTTTCAGATTTGCTGAAAATATAAAAGTTGATAACATAGCAGTAAAACAACCCTCTGTTCTATGCTGCGGATATCCCCCGCGGATTTAAATAAACATGTCCGCCGTTTTTTTTCCGGCTTGGGGAAAAGCCGGAAAAAAGCGTCTAGACTGGCGCGATCCTCCAGAATAAAGCCCTTTTCCGGAGGATCTCTTATTCCTACTTGAATAAGTAGGATTTCCCTATTCTGACTTACCTGCTTTGTATGACTTTTCCGGAATTTGGGGCCAGTGTAGACGTAGCCAGAAAGTTTATGGACCTCCCTAAAATACTTATTTAAGAGAGGTTGGAAGTGAATCAGAGTTGAAAGGTATTTTAAAGCATCTCCCTACACCTGTCTCCCAATAATCTAATGAGCTGGCCAAAGTAAAAAAGGGGGGGGGGGGCTCACCATCAAAAGGCTTTTATATCAAGTAGAGATGCTGTCTTTGGTCTTTGGGAGGCCCCATAATGGACGCCTCAATCATCATATGGACAGGAGCCAAGGGATTACCTGGAGGCCTGGCAGAGGGTGGCACCAGGGATTGCTCCCCCCCCAAGTCACCCACTCCTTCCTCCAAGCCCCACCCCTCCTCTGCTCTGTCCCACCCCACTGCCCTCTCTCAGCCTGCTGTTCTCTGCTTTCTCCATGAACCACCACCACAGTAAGTGCAAGGGAGTGGGGGGTGACCCTTGCTTCTACCTTGTGCCAGGCCCTCAGTTTGCATCATGCACGGGAGTGGGAAAAGGGGCAGAGCAGAGGTGGAAAGGGGTACTGTGGGGTGGAACAGGGCCAGGGCTTGAGGAAAAGGGTGGAATAGGACAGTGTATAGGTGGAGTAGGGGTAGGACAGGGCCTGTGGCAGGGGTGGAGGTATTCCTGGACCCCATGCCTGGAGCCTATGGAAGGCCTTGGTCATGGTACTTAGCAAACAGCACAGCCTATAGGCAACTTTGTTGTAGTGGGTAGAAGGTGGCATCATCTTGTCCAGTAAAGAATCAAGATAGTGGCAGTATCCAGAGTTTGCAAGATAACTTATTTTGATAGTAATTTCAAGATGCTCCTCAATTGTTCACTCCCTACCCTCTCTCTCCTGCTTGAAATGGGTCAGAAAATTACAATAGGCCCAGCTGCCTTTAACCAAGAAGAGATCTGAACTACAGACTATATCATCACCCTGAATTGATGAAGACAGGCATGAGTATAGTTGTACCATGGCTGCATAGGCTCTTCCAGACCATCTTGTGCATTAATGATATGATCCTAGATGATTGGAAGACGGGTGCTGATCTCCCTGTGCTCAGGGAGAGTCTTTGCTTCTCTGTTAATTCTCAAATCAATAGTGTGCTTCATGGTAAAGGTTGGGATGCTAAGTGAAGCTCTAGACCCAATCATTTCACTGTCCACCAGATCTTTACCTTGAAAAAGCTCTTGGAAAAGACTGTTGAATTTAATAAGGTGACTTGACAGATAATTCTCCATTGCATTATGCACCACTTCTGTCAATGATGTTATTTTTAGGTTAATGGTAGATACACAGCACAGTTTTCTTCTTCCACAGGAGTTAGGCAAGGCTGTGTTCTGTCACAGTTGTTGTTCAATAGAGGCATTGATAGGCTGATTACCTGTGGGAATAAGTTTGAGGCGGCAGCTGTTGATGGCATCTAGCCGAACTCCATTTTGCTCTGAGATCTCAAACACGCTGATGCTGTTCCCGTGTTGTCGCAATCTGTGAATTGCTGCTGCAGATGTCCAATTTGGTCAGACAAGAAGCAGCTTGTACCCATCTGGTTATTAATCCAGATAAAACAAGAAGCCCCTTGCACTAGATTATGCCTTGATCAGTATTAATCTGTGTGAATGAATATTAAGTTGGTGTCAACTGTCAAATACTTGGGAAACATCATTGATAGAGCTGGAAGATGTGAGATATGAGGATGCTTCAGTAGCAATAGCTACTACCATGTTCTAGGCTCTTCAGCGGCCTCTGAGAAAACATTGTGACATCAAACTTACTGCAAAGTTGGAATTCTTTGGGACTATCTGCTCTCTTGCACAGAGAGCACATTCACCGAGGAAGGCTTGAGAGCATCATATTGACGTTTTTTATTCTTGTTGTCATTGCCAGATGCTCCATAATAAGTAGCAGAGTAAGATCAGCAATAAGCCATATTTGAAGCCAAACCCACCTACAATCTCCATCAATACTGGTTTGAATTCGGTGACTTCCTTAGTAAAAAAGTATTATCTAGGAGCAATTAATTGCTCAATGTGCGTGCTGAGGAATGCCTTGAATTTGTCAGTGATTATGTGGGTATCAAACTTAAGAACCGAAGTTGAGACTGATCTGAGTGGTGCTCAGTTTGCAAGGAGGTTACATCCTGTTTGAGATTTGGCATGACAAAGTTGATGAGTAGCTATAGTTGTGAGTCCCCTAAATGTGTTACTGCCCATAAGGGGGAACATGTTTTTTGAGGAAAATCAGTGAAATTTTTGCAAGCTTGTGTTTCCTCTGTCCAACTGGGATTTATTTGGACTGTTGCCTCCTACAGGGCTCCTCAATTGGACAAAGACAGAAATATACTGGGTTGACTGTAACACTATAAAACGTAGTGAAAACTTTCTGCAATCTCAGACTTGGTGCCACATCTCCATGGAAGCTGCATTGCTGGAAAGGAGAGGGGTTTTTGGCCATTTATCTACCGCTTGAAGTTCAGATGACTAGTTTTTCCCCAGAAGATCATTCCCTGCTTTAAAAAAACAACACATAGTTCCTGCCATGTCTTTCTGTGCCAAATGTTCTCTCTGCTTGAGCACACAGATTGTAACTACCTTCTCAGATTTGCATTAGAGCAAATGAGCTGTGACGCTGCCTGCCTTTTTTTTAAATAAGTTGAGCAATGTTCCTCTAATGAAATGCTAAAGAATGCTGTGCCCATAGGAAATATGCAGGCTCCACATGGAAGGGTAGCTAAAAAGAAGAATATTTTAAAAATAAATATGATGTCCAAAATGCAGTGGAAGTCAGTTTAGGTACCTGTAGCTTAGATTTGGCAAAGTCCAAGTAACTGTTTTGGTTAGCGCTAGGAGAGGTCTCAGCATCTGAAAATCAGATCCTGGTTGTCTCAAGTAGGATACTCAAAATTAAGGGACACTTAAATGTTAATGTTGACATTAATCTTACTGTCTTAGTTCTCCCATTTATGAAATAGGGAAAATAGCCATTATGTAACTTGCAGGCTGTGAAAGGATGCATTAATGTTTGTATGGTGCTTTGAATATCAGCACGGTTTCAGTAAATCTGTTTTAGTTTCTATTTAAATGTCATTCAATCAAATGAACTGAAAATTCATACTTCATTGTGTAAACTTTGGTTGATGACCTCTAGTTGTTTAATGCTGGTCTTGGTGCTTCTGTAGTCTCTTCTGAACTAGAGTCTCATTTTTAGATCACTTGAGATGATCACCTTATTCCTCTACATGTGTTTGGCAACTGCTCATTCTGGTTTTACATTCTCATTAATCTTTCTACGTTATTTGGAGGTCTCCTGATAATTTGCCTTAGAGCATCAGCTCATTTTTCTGCATGAATACAGAATATGATGCAGGCCTGATGTCTTCCTAGCAGGGATGAATCACTATTTTAGGGCTGCAATTGATAGCTGACTCCCATAATATGCAGGTGGCTAGTGTGAAATGGTATCTTATAGGGTGTCATACTGGTTACTCTCTGCAATGCAATGTGGCCATATACAATCACACGGAATGTGTCTTTCCTTTGGATATATAATCGTGTCTTATGGTTCTTATGCCCCTGGCAATATTGCCTGGAGCAAATGATATTTTGCCGCAGAAAGGAAGAGGGATGCAAATGATTAATTCTGTGCCAGCAAGTGTTCTTAAAGTTGTCATGGGTTGTGAAATGGCTTAGATAAGAATATAGAAAGTGTGGGGACCCATTTATATATTCATTGCTGAATATTTTGACTTTGTATGTGAACTTTTCAGAGAGATCTGCAGAGAGAAAGTACCAGAGCAATAGAAATTTTCTCCTGTCCACAAATTAATTAAGCTTCACAATAGTCTTTTGTGATAGGATCCCATTTTATATAGTCACTGAGGCCCCAAACAATGCGATGATTTGCTGAATTTTACCCAGCAAATTGGTGACAGAGTTGGGAATAGAAACAAAAGGTCCTTCCTCCCAAACCTCTACTGTAAGCAAAACACCACACTGCTGTAAAATATGGCTTTAAAAAAAAAGAGAGGCAGGAATTAGTGATGTGGGCGGGTACAAGCCTAACGGGATTTGGGAATCCAAGGACTTTCATGGACGAGAGTCAAGTGAGTAACTTTGTGTAAATGTATGAGAGTATAATGTTACTACATTGTAGCATGACATAAGAAGTGGAGAGATGCCTCAGGCAGCCCATATAAAATCTGTGGAATTAACAAGATAAATGTATATCTACAATAAAAGCTCTGTCATCCAGCACTTAATTCACCAGAAAACTCAATTAACCAGCATTTCTGGCATCTCCCAATACAAACCTTCAATTTAGTAACAGTGGACTAGTATACTGCCCAGCACATTATGCATTGCACATGCTGCACTCTGTGCAAAAGAGGCAGAAGACAAGGAAGCAAGATGATATCAGGGATTCATTCAAAAAGCATTTTCCAAGGTGTGTCATTGGGCTGAATCTCATACACCTATGTCTACAGTGATAATTGGTGTTGATAATGATAACCCAGAGGCACTGCAAGAACCTGAATAACCTTCTGAATCATCAAAGAAATATTAAATTATGTTCAGAATACTTTTAGGGTTAAGGGTATGACTGGGGGTATGTCATGCACTGCAGAAAGTGAATTTTAGTGTCATAAGATAACCTATGGAACAGAAAACATCATCTGTATACACATAGGCAATGCATGGAGGACATGAGGGGTCATGTGCCCCAAATTCTGTGGGCAGGAGGGGCTGGCAGATGACTCTAGCAAGGGGAGAGGGTCTGGCTCCCTCCGCACTCACCAATAGCAGTGGGGAAAGCAGAGAAATTGCTTCTGCTCCCTCCTCTCTTCTAGCCACATCGCTGAGGGGAGGGGAGGGACCGCACACACACTCTCACCCATGGTAAGCAGAGTGATGTGACTAAAAGAGCACAGTGAACTGGGACCATTGCTCTGCTTCCCCCCAGATGGAGGGGGCAGATGAAGAGGGCAGACCCCTGCTTCCAACATACCAGATAACAGAGCTTTCACTGAAATCAGTTGAAACGCTTTATATTATTTGATCATAAGGGGGTTGGAGATTAAATGCAAGAGAAAGGGCTGCAACCATATCCCTTTGCCTCACGTGTAAATGGGGCATCAGTCGTGATAGGCACAGCCGCTAGGAACTGATGAAGTAGACAACAACTGAAAGAGGACACAGGCTGCCATGGTTATGGTTGTATATTGCAGTCTGTATTTCTGGCTCTCCTCACCGCTACTAATTACAATATACATTTCCTCTGTCTAGCGTCATCTTCCTTGATAATAGAAATGGTTGGAAAAGATCAAAATAGGAAGATTGGAGTGAATCTCCTTGCCAGATTGCTTATCTGATCTGTGGCATGGAACTGGGAGGTCATGTGTTGACAGCCACTGTGTTCGAATACTGAGTGGAAGTAAAAGTTTGATCCAAAGCGATACCACTTATTTCTGTGAATGATTCAGCAGAAATATCCTCTGTCAAAGAAAGAATTAGAATATAAAGAAATAATTTGCTCTGATGAGCCCCTTGACACTGATCTGACTTTGAGTACTCCTAGCAGGTAAAATTCTCAGAAAGGGACTTTTTAAGCTGTTTGTTAAATTTTCATTTTCTGACAGATTGTCTGCCTCGCCATCTAGTTTGCAGAATGCCATTGTCTTCATTGGCATTAAACCAGCAGCGAACTGGGCCCTTTAGCTATGGCATTCTTGAGTATTTAGTTGGTAACTGACTTAAATGATACATTGAATTAGCACTTATTGTATTTTGTATTTAATTTCCTAGATGTTTTTAACAGGGAAGTGGGAAGTTTATAAGTATAAACATGCCATGAGTAGTTTTAATGAGAATTGTTCCAAAACATTACAGGTTGAACCTCTCTAGTGTGGAACCTTCAGGACCTGACTGGTTGTGAACAAGAGAATTTTCTGGACCATGGGAGGTCATATTGGCTAGCAGTATAACCAAAACTTCCACTGTTTAGTGTGCTGTTAGAGGATATTTAGGGGGTAAATTAGAGCTAAATAACAGCACAGAACACTGAGAGCTAGGACTAGTGGCTGTAAACAAACTTTATGGGACCACAGGAAACTTGGCCACACCCATGAAAAGTGGACATCTGGCAAACTAAAATCATTCTGGATGACAATTATTTGGAGACCTAATAAGTCTGTGGAAAAACAAGGGTTTTTTTTTACTGAAAAGAGTCTTGCAACCTTAAATGTAGCAGATGTTGTTGGCACCCATCCTAATAATGCTTTTATATGAAAGAAAAACAGATGAAGTCCCTGCAGTCACTCATATGTTGACTGTCATATTCAATAGACAAGACTATTATTATTTTTTGTTTGTTTTAAAAAATTATAAGTATGAAAGAAATGTTGGCTATAATCCAATTGGATAAACCAAAAGCCGGGGTGGAAGAATTGGATGGTATTTAGAGAGATTAAGGGTAAACATGTTGTTTGGCCTTATCAATTACATTTCATGCTGCTACTTTGGTAATTTAACTGATTTTGTAACATAAAGAGGAATGCTGGATAAAATATAATGGGATAAAGCAATGTAGGGTTAAAGGGGGAACAAATAGGATATGGAAACAGCTAGGTGAGAAATTATTGTATTCCTAAGGTTATGAAAAGCAGACATCAGTACATCCAACAGGATCAGCAAAGGCCAATGTGAATGAACAAGGAACTGAAAAAGTAATCAAAGATAAGAAAATGACATACGAGAGGTTAGGTACACAACATCAGGCATAAAGAAAAATGGGGAAATGTACGGAATGAAGCTAAGAGAGTGTAAAAAGTGATAAGCAAGTTTAAAATAGATAACGTAAAGGAAATTACACAAAAAGTAATAAGAATGTTGAACTACATTAAGAAGAAGAGATTAGTAAAATTAAAACAATTAAACTAGTCTGTCAGGTTTCTAAGGGAGAATTTTAGAAGAGCTAATTTAATGGAAAGGAAGGCATGGCAGGAAATGTAAAATAATTCTTTGTCTCTATATTCACCAGGGAAGATGAAGGACTGATGCCAGAAAATGAATTAGATTTTCACAATTGGAAAGAGACTTGTGAAGGAACTTAGGGATCACATCTGAAAATTTGATTCAGAAATCAGACCTAGTAGAGATTGTTAATGCATTGGGGTTAGAGAGGGTCTCTCGGAATTCTGAAGTTGGTGTGTAAGGGGATTTTATTATCAGATATTTGAAACCTCTTAAGAAATGGGGTGACACAAAGGAGAGGAGGGAAGCTGATGAATTCTTTTTTAAGGTAAGGTCTGGTACAGATTGATGAAATGCAGTTTGTAGCTCTCACTTCAGAAAAAAGAAAGTACTAGTGATCTTATCCTCATCTGCGCTGAGAGGGTTTTGCTAGTATGGTTATACCAGAGTAGTCTAGCTGGCAAAAACTTCTAATCTAGATGCAGTTATAACCACTTTCAGATCAATATACCAATATAGCTTATGCCAGTTCAGGAAACCAACATATGGAATTATACCAGTATAACTGCATCTACGCATATACCAGTATAACTGCATCTACACCAGAATAACTATATCAGTTTTAAAAAATCACATCACTAACCAACACAGCAGTGCTGGTAAAAGTAAGCATAGACCAGGTGTGTCAAGGCTAAATCCCCACTCTGTCACGATGAATGCAGGAGTGGGGGCCTGCAAAAGTACTTCAAAACATTATCTGTCCAGGCTTTGGTATAAAGCTTCCCCCCATAATCTTAAAAACCTAAATTTGGGGGATAAAAATCTACTGCCACCACCCAAGTAATGGTAAGGAAATCAGGGAAGAGATCACTTGGGAAATCTCAGCCCTAAAGTAAAACCAGGACACAAAAATTAACCAATACCAAGTTAATAAAAAAAGAGAGAAAAAACTTTTATTATCACCACAATACTCCGGTTATAAGCATACTGGCTAGATGGAAAAGTCACCAGTTAATATACTCATGGGCAGGGCTCGACAATTTACGTAATCTACTCGCCATGGGTGAGTAGGTTATAGCCTGGCACGGTGCCACAGTGCAATCAGCGCATGCGCAGCATAGTTTGCACATGCGCAGCATGCTGACCTGCGTGCCTGGTGAGCGGGGTTCGCCGTGGCTTGGCGAGTCCTGCTTATGGGGGACCCCACATGGGCCAAAAGCTTAGTTACAAAGGAGTGAAAAACCCATTTTTAAATGCACAGACATCAGATCCCCGTTCCCAAACTATAAAACAATAAAATGGAATGGAATTATCTACACTTTGCCCTGCTTACAGATAGTGAAGAGTCTGTTCTTGGAGAGAGACATTTTATTTGTGTCCCTCAGTATCTGGAGAGAAGCTGCTCAGGGATAAAGGAGAAAAAAACCAAAAATTCTTGTGTCACAGTTTGAAATTCCTACTTTCAGTTCTATTAGCTGACCACTACCTGGCTAGGTACAGTTAACCCATTACTCCCCAGGCTTCTGGCCATCCCCCGTGGTCATGACAAAGTCTGAGACAAACTTTCCTTCATTTTACTTCAAAACTCACTTGGGCCTGGTCTACACTAAAGGGGAAGGTCGACTTAATATATGCAACTCCAGCTACACTAATTACATAGCTGGAGTTCACGTATCTTAAATCGTGTTTTTGGGCTGTCCACACAGCGGGAGGTTAATGGGAGCAAATGCTCCCATTGACTTCCCTTAGTCCTTGTGACAAGTGGTACTACTGGCACCAATGGAGCACCCTCTCAGTTCAAATTAGTGGGTCTTCACTAGACCTGCTAAATTGAACGCTAGAAGATCAGCCTCTGGAGGGTCGCTCTACTCGGTAGTGTAGACAAGTCTCTGGAGAAAGCACTTGCGGGAATAAACCTGAGTGCCTTTTTTAGTGACATTGCTAAAACCTTGTTTACACACAGTTCTTGTACCAGCATAACTATTTAATTTGAAGGGTATGATTTTTTTTTTAATCAGTATCTTTGCAGAGATAGTTATGCCAGTATGAAAGTGCCTTGTACCAGTATAACCTTTTCCTCTGCCTGCATGGGAAGAATACTGTTATATCTGTGGTAGGTAGGTCATTGTTTTAACTATACCAACAGCTTTTGTTTGTTAAGGTGACAGTGTTTGTTTGTTAAGATGCTATTTGTGATGAGAACTGAGTAACCTATTCAATATGAATAATTTCCTTGATAAGTTTTGCCTTATACTTTGAAGAATTGCAAGTAGGATATGTTGTGTTTTTATCAAATTTATTGTGCACATTTTTTTGCAGATTTCTTCTTGGGCTACGGATTAATTGAATACAGTTATGTGCAAATATTTGATACTCTATGGCTGTGACTAGACTGGCAAGTTTTTCTGCAAAAGCGTCTGCTTTTGCGGAAAAACCTGCCAGCTGTCTACACTTGCCGCTTGAATTTCCGCAAGAACACTGACGATCTCATGTAAGAAATCAGTGCTTCTTACGGAAATACTATGCTGCTCCCGTTCAGGCAAAAATCCTTTTGTGCAAAAGCTTTTGCACAAAAGGGCCAGTGTAGACAGCTCAGATTTGTTTTGCGCAAAAAAGCCCCGATCACAAAAATGGCGATCGGGGCTTTTTTGCACAAAAGCGCATCTAGATTTTTTGCGGAAAAGCGTCCGTGCCAATCTAGACACGCTTTTCCGCAAATGCTTTTAACTGAAAACTTTTCCGTTAAAAACATTTGTGGAAAATCATGCCAGTCTAGACATAGCCTATGGGTACATCTACACAGCAGGGCTAAAGTCGAATTAAGCTACGCAACTTCAGCTATGTCAATTGCATAACTGAAGTCGAAATAGCTTAATTTGGCTTTTGGCACTATCTACACATCAGGAAGGCAAAGGAAAAACACTCTTTCTTTTACGTCTCTTACTCCTCATGAAATGAGAATTACCATGAGTTGAAGTAAGAAGTCCTCCAGCTCAACATTATTTCGAAGTAAAGGCTTGTAGTGTAGATGCGCACCATGTTATTTTGGAATAACACTAGTTATTCCAAAATAAAGCTGTTGTGTAGATGTGCCCTATATAAGAGCTGTGATGTATCACCTAAATTGCACATAATTGTTTATTTTTCCTGATTAGATGAACATAACTTTTATAATCTGGCTTTCATTTGAATATTTTGATAAGCAATCTTCAAAATTGTTTTCTGTAGTTGTTCATGTGTGAGAGAGGAAAATTCATGCTCTGTGAGTACTTGAAAGAGTAAAATCACTCATTCATGTACTTATATACAGTAAACAAAGAAGAGTCAGAACACAGTGGAAATGAGTCTGTTTAAATTCATGTAAACATTCACAAAATATTTGTGCTTTCCCATTCTTACTGTCCTGAGGAAATTGTGTTCCACTGCACACATGCTGAATTCATGTCCCTCACAGGTTTTTTTTTCTCTCCAGCAGAATGTATTTTCTGTAGAGGTACTGCAGTTACGCCTTTTGTCCACTGGGACTGTTGTGACACCAGAAAAGAAGGTAGCTTGTGGAGCCAGCCATAGCAGTTGATAGGGTTAGAGCCAGTGTTCCTTCTGGTACCCTGCCCATGGAGCTAGGTGAAAAGGCATGAGATATGGAGAGGGACCCGGACAGAACAGGGCACCTGGGTTTGCAGGAGGTCATATAAACTGGAGTTCAAAAGGATTAGTGGTTAGGAAATTTTGGGGTAGAGAAGATGAATGGAAGTGGGGGTACAGGGCCCCTTGGAGATGGGGAGTGGGAGATGGCTGAGACAGGGTGCAGGACATAAGAGATAAGGAGTTCACAAAGTGACAGGGGCCAATGTGCCTAACTGAATGGAGGAGGCTAGGAGTCAGCCAGGGTACACATAGGGGATGCTCTCCAAGTCCCTAACAACCCCTCTCCTCCCCCCTAAAAAAAAAACCCTGTTCCATATTTCTCTCACCTGCATCCAACAACCCTCCAGATGCACTCCTGGCTCCTTCTCAACTCTTACTTCCCTATCTTTCAGCTGCTTCATTACCCCTAACTCCTCCAAGCATTTGCACTGCTTCTGGGGGTTCAGGAAATACATTTCTGTATTGTGGTTTTAGTGAACTATTACTCAAAATTATGTATTTATCTGTCTAGTAAGGAATCTGTTTGAAAAAAAAAATCCTCCTGAATTTTTATTGTTGTGTTGTTACAGATATAGTTGTTGACCGATATTAAATACATTACTAAAATAATCAAAATTGATATGATTATATTGTATTATTTCGACAAATAAAATGTGAGTTTTGCAGAATTTTTAATTTTTGGCCAGAATTCCCCCAGGAGTAATCTTTACTTGTGATGTTCGTTCTTGCTTACTAGGAACAGTAACTATGCCACCAATTTATCTCACAAAATGTTTCACATACTCATTGAAAGATATTTGGCCATTAATAAATGGATTTAAATTGATGGCTTAGGGCCAGATGCAAAGTCAGAAGGAATCTTTCTTTTGACTTCAGTGGGCGTTGGATTAGACACAAGATAAAATGTTTCATAATTCTTTACCAACCTTCCAAGCTTTTCAGTTCTCCATAAATCCTTTTCATAAAGTACCTGCCTCTGTCTATTGTTGTAGCATGTATTCATTATCTCTGCTCTTGAATCACAAGTATGCTTAAATGTTCTATTCATCTTTGTATGTAAATTATTTCATTTGCCGTCTTGTAGTTTATGGAATGTGTTAGTGTATGACATGTATTATTCTGTGATTAATAAAGTTATAGCATGAAAGGATAGAAGGAATGCCTTTGATATAATTTTATCCAACATTGTCAGCATGGATACCCAGAAAGAAGATCATGTCTAATATAGAATTTATTCATGAAGATCATTTACATGGGCTTTAAGCAAGTTTGTTACAAAGTATAAAATGTATATAGTGAGCAGTGTGGTAAAAGGGCTCAGCTACTTGTGTGTTAAAGGAGTCACTTGAAGACTAATATTTAAGGTATTTGTTTGTTGGAAGAGGGTAATGTGGGGATCCTCAGAAGTATTTAAGAGCAGTTTTGTTCACTCTCTCTACTAAAGATCCAGTGCAGAAAATCTGGATCCCACACAAAAGCCAAGTAGCTTGGCTGGTCAGTGGTGAGATGCATGGTGATGGACAGAGAGGGAGAATCTTACCTCTGGGTCATAAGGCAGTAATGATGCTGTGTTCTGTTGCTGAAGAGCTGTCAACATTAAGCTGAAGAACTCAAAGTGCCAGTCCAATGGCTTGAAAGTCGAACAATGGTGATACATTTTGGCCAACACCCGCAGTGAGATCCAAACCCAGTTTACCTTGCTGTGGTGTTGGATAGATCATAAATGTACCACGCTCACTTGAGGAAGATAGCAGCCAAAGTCAACACTCAGAACAACCTGCTCAGAAAATTGGCTGATGCAAATGAGGGTGTGAGTGCCTGGACTCTAAGAGCACCAGCCCTTGCCCTCTGCTATTCAACAACAAAGTACTGTGCTCCTGTCAAGTGTCACTTGTCTCACATGAGGCTGGTCAATGTAGAGATTAACAAAGCCATGTGTATTGTTATCAGGGCTTGCAGGCAATTCTGTTGCCATGCCTACCAATGCATAGGAACATAGCACTGTTCCATATTCCACTGCGAGAAGGCCGCTGCTGGCTACGATCTGTGAGAATAGCAACCTAGCTTTGTACACAGACCTCTTCAACTACCTGCCAGCTCTCCTGCCTTCTAGTCTAGACATCCTTTATAGTCATTTACGCCCCCCACAGGACAGGACAGTGGAATTGGCTTAGAACAATCAGTGGTCACTGACAGCTGTCTTTAATCATTCTCTCATCGCTGACTCAACCAATTGTCCATCAGGTAATTGCCAAAGCATTTGTGATCCTCTCTAAACCTGGTTTGAACAGGATAGGGCAACACTGCAGCCATTCTCTTGTTTTTAATGATCCGCAATGCAGCTGCAGTAATCTTAATACTAAGCTGAATACCCTTGGTAGTGCCTGCTGACTTATTTCAGCGTTGGGCTACCTGGCTGATGATGATGCAATCAAATGGCTGAGCACATTCCATGTACACTGATATAGGGCAGTTGTGCAGCCGCTCCTTAAAGGCTGCATAGGGATTGCCACACTGGATCAAACCAGTGGGCCATCTAATCCAGTATCCTCCTGACACTAATGGTGGCTGACCCCAAATACTTCAGAGAAAGGTTCAAAAAAGTCCTTCAGTAGGAAGTTACAAGAGAAGCTATCCTTGTCCTTATGAGAGAGGCGGTCATTACAGAAACAACGAGGAGTCCTGTGGCACCTTAAAGACTAATACATTTATTAGGGCATAAGCTTCCATGGGCTGCAGTTTACTTTGTCAAATGCTGCACCCCACAAAAGCTTATGCCCTAATAAATGCGTTAGTCTTTAAGGTGCCACAGGATTCTTCGTTGTTTCTAGTGAAACAGACGAACACCACTACATCTCTGAAACCGGTGATCACAGTTACGGCTCTGATGTAGCAAAGCATTGAGCAGGTGCTTCATTCTACACTTATGGAGTTCTGTCTTTGTACAGCGCCATGAACAACGGAGTCCTGGTCCATGACTGTGGCTTCTTGGTGCTTCGGTAATACAAATAATTAATACGCCGTGTAACTTTAGCCAAAAAAGAATGGATGTGGGGGTTATCATTGCAAAATCTTATGGAGCTGATTAAAAAATATGTAAGCACATTTCTGGGATATATAAATTGAAGGTAAGGCAGGATATGTTTTGTTGGCAACATCTGAATCATAATTCACTTATTAATATTTATTGCCTGCATCTAAAGTGCAACAGAAATGAACATCAATTAATTATGGCTAATAAATTCTTAGGAGGTAGATAAGTACTGTGCCAGTTTTATATTTGCCTGTGTGCTGGGCCTGCACATCACTTAAGTCCCTTTTAAAGCCTGTTTAAAGGCTTTTATAACATGTAAGCAAAATGTAAGTCTTTTACATGCCCTTTCAACAGGGATGAATCTACCCAAAAGTTTTTAAGCCTTCTCACTTAAGGTAATACAATGATTCCATGACAGAGGTGGGAATAGAATCTTCTATTCCTTACTCTTCATCCTTTCCTCTAGATAAAATTCCCTGTCCAACAAAGACCAATGGGGCCTGATCTGGAAAATTGCCCTTATCTATAGTTTGTATACAAAAAGTATGGGAGAGAGCAGAAAGAATGACAACCAGAATGATTTTTGCATAAAAAAGCACAGAATAACTGTGATCTCTCCCATGCTTTATGAAATAGGCTTATGGACACAAATATACATAACTCAGATGCTTTGGACACATTGCTTCATGTAACCTATCAGACTTCATGTCATAATCCGCTGGATATGTTTATCTTATGTTGGTATATGCATTGTTCTTGTGTGTAAAATCAGATGTATAGAATATGGAATATTTTGTGGTTTTAAATGTGCAAAGGGAAGCCATCAAGGGTGTTTCCAATGCTGAGATGCCTCAACGTCTAGGCAAATCATATGTAAATTGCCTTTTGTTCTTAAGACTTAGCAGTGGTTGGTCTTAGGAAGTCATATGACCTCCCTAACTAGTAGTGACTGGTCAGGTAACTTCCCAGGCAAAAGTGGGAATACTTAAAACAATAGGAAACTAGCAGATCTTTGTCTTTGTCTTCGGCACACCGAGGAGAAGTGAACCAGAGATCCAAGGGGAAGAAGAGATTTCCCTGGTCTTGGAGGGTTAGCTGGATAAGAAAAGCTTTAGGGTGAGTTTATAATGTTTGTACTGAGGTTTTAGGATTAGAATTAGCTAAATGTTTTCTGTTATTTTTAGTCTGTAATCTACTTTTCTCTGCCTGTTCTCACTTATAACCACTTAAATCCTACTGCTTATACTTAATAAAATCACTTTTATTTTCTTTCAAGTCCAGTGTAAATAATTGTTACCTGGGGAGCAATCGGTGTGTATATTCTCCCTTTCATTGTTAAAGGAGGCTTACCTATATAATTCATTTGGGGTTCTGATCCCAGTTGGCGAGCAATATCCCAAGAAGGGGATCCAAAACTGCATTTTCCTTGGACATGAAGAGTTTCAGTGTCTGCATTGCTTCTTGGGGGGGCGGGGATCTCAGCTCTGTGCTTTGGCTGGGGGAGACCAGGGGATTGGCTCAGCAGGACAGAACAGTGTGAAGCCCCAGAGGGCAGGAAGGTGAGTGTAGTGGCCTTATCAGCACTCCAGGAAGCCCCCCCACGGGATCTTATGTGACCTCAGCCCATCATAGTAACTACATAGCAGTCCTAAAGAAAGGAGAATGAAATGGGGTATGAATTCTTTGGAAAAGGTATGACTGCGGGAGAGCTGTTTACTGTGAAAAAATCTGAGGTGAAAAAAAAGGATCATTGCAGCAAGACTGTTTGAGATGGTAGCCAACATAAGTACAAGAAGGGTGCACAAGGGAAGGAGCAGCATTTCTTTCATAGAATAGTTAGTGGGTGCGGGAGGAAGAAGTAGGAGTACATGGTGATTTTAAAATGAAGCAGTTCAGGAGGAATGCAACTGCTGATTCAATAGACTGGGTTGAATAAATTAAATAGTCTTTCATTTATATAATTTCCTGTCTTCTCATTGTTTTCCATGGGCCTAGGAAATACCATTGGCATGACTTGTCAGTTTCCTGACCTTAGATATTTTTTGTTCCTTTGACTCTTAGTTTCTTAAAAATCAGTCATTATGTGACTTGCCTGGAAATTAGGTTTGCTGGAGTTGGGGATTAAATACTAGGCAACACTTCCCCCCCATTCTACTTAATAGGAAATATTCATCTAAGTGAGCACAACCCTTAAATAAGAGAATGTTTCACACAACACTTCTTGCATGATTTTAGTGCTCACTCCCTTATTGAGGTATTGTGAAACTGAGCTCTATGCACGGTAGCGAATATTCCTCAGAAGTAGAAACAGTTCTTCACGAATATCTTTTATGATATTCAATATGTGGTGGGACTATGTGTATGGCAGGAGTGGTTTTGGCATGATATTATTTGCTCTGAACCTCCACAACTCTGCCCTGCTGATCTCCATGTCAAACAAATCTGGAGATAGGTTTTGCTATACTTAGGAAACTTCAGAAAGAAAGGGATGAATTAAGTGTACAAAAGGTGGGGGTACAAAAATAGAGCCAGTTCCTTAGCATGTATAAATTGACATACCTCTGTCATGGATCTGATCTGCAGTCCTGCTCTCTGAATTAGCTCATCAGTTATAGTGCTGGGTGTAATCTTTCCTGTGTGGCAAATCTCATTGACAAGTTAGTGTCAGGGAATCATGGGTATTAGTTGGAGTGTTCAGAATTCCTTGAAGACAGATCATTTTTGTTATGCCAAAAAACTTTTTTACCACTACCTCAGTGCTTGGGTTTTAAACCTTGTGATTGTTGTAAACAATCTATACCTGTGAACGATCCACATAAGTAGTGGTCTCGGGTGCCTTGGTGAAGGGAACAGACGTGGCAAATGGCACATCCTTTAAGCAGGGACTAAAAGCATGAGATGGAGTGGGTGCTCATTCAGGCCCTTGAGCAAAGGTCTGATTTGGCACCTAGAGCTGTGGCGTCGGTGCATAGTGCCCTGCAGGCACCCTCGATTAGCTAGTTCTGTTTCCCATCCACAGGCCAAGCCAGGAAGCCAAAGAAGGCCGGCAGGGAATGGTCTCCTGCTCTCCACAAGGAGAAGGACAAGGTTGAGGGTGAGCTAAGACCTGCGCTGG
The DNA here is from genome assembly GCF_052426305.1 of Pelodiscus sinensis. Taxonomy (NCBI): domain Eukaryota; kingdom Metazoa; phylum Chordata; order Testudines; family Trionychidae; genus Pelodiscus; species Pelodiscus sinensis. The sequence continues at coordinate 23,243,594 of NC_143063.1, read as the reverse complement.
GTAACTTATCCCCCACTTTGAAAAGCTGGGCTTCAACTAATGGCCAGTGATGGAGCCCACCCTGTTCCTTGCCTGGAATCCTGGACATGGAAGAGGGCATCAAGTGCTGTTGATACTTGAAGATCTCCAGGCTGCACAGGAGGTTCTGATGCTCCCGATGCTGCTCATGCTGCTGTGCCCAGATATCAGGGTAAGTCCACCGTAAGACCTTCCCATCTCTTCTCTCCCCAGTGGTGCTGCTCCCCATCACAGGGGGACTAGCACCACTGTTCACATACTTGAACACAGACCTGTCAAGGCTAAATCCCCACTCTGGCATGATGAATGCAGAAGTGGGGGCCCGCAAAAGTACCCCAAAACCTTATCTTTCCAGGCTTTGGTATAAAGCTTCCCCCAAAATCTTAAAAACCTAGATTTGGGGGATAAAAATCCACTGCCACCACTCAAGTAATGGTAAGGAAACAAGGGAAGAGATCACTTGGGAAATCTCAGCCCTAAAGTAAAACCAGGACACAAAAATTAACCAATACCAGGAAAATAAAAAAAGAGAGAAAGAACTTATATTATCACACCAATACTCCTGTTACAAGCATAATGGCTAGATGGAAAAGTCACCAATTAATATACTCATGGGGGATCCCCATGGTCCAAAAGCTTAGTTACAAAGGAGAGAAAAACCCATTTTTAAATGCACAGACATCAGATCCCCATTCCCAAACCATAAAATCTAATGGATTTATCTAAACTTTACCCTACTTACAGATGGTGAAGAGTTTTTTCTTGGAGAAAGAGACATGTCTGTTTCCCTCAGTATCTGGAGAGAAACTGCCCATAGACAAAGGAGGGAAAAAACAAAATTCCTTTGTCCCAGTTTGAAATTCCTACCTACATTTCTATTGTCTGACTACTACCTGGCTTAGGTACAGTTAACCGTTTAGTCCCCAGGCTGATGCCTAACCCTTGTGGTCATGACAAGACCTCAGGGCTGGGGAGGAAGATGCAGCAAAGCCCTCTGTGGTCACTGTACCCTGGCCACCAGCAGTAGGATTCAAGGCAGATGTTGCCGATTACCTGGCACACACCTGCACAGACCAACATACATGGTCTCTAGCAGGAACATGGGGACTCGCCCTTTGTGTCTCAGGGATGTGGTTACAGATCAGAAGAGCTGGCAATGATCTCCAAGATGGGTGTTTCCATATTTGAGAAGATTCCCTGGCAGCCAGTCCACGTTACCTGCAGGTTCCGCTCCTCATCCCAGTACCAGTCTCAAAGTACAAGATATGGCTCACCGGTTTTCCATTGTGGATCCACTGAGTGGTGATGATCGATGAGACCCCCAGAGAGGTACATATTGGTCCTTGGCTTGGTCCTTATCCAGATGTGATGAAGAATACTCCCAGGTGCAGAGTCAACACTGCAGTAGCCCCTGGTCACTGGGTAGCAAAGTTCTGAATATGTCTCTGGTATGGAGCAAGGCTCCAGATCAGTGGGACAGCCTCTGAAACAGTCAGTGCCACATAAGTCATAAGCACTGAAACCTGCCCTGTCATGCCAGGTTCAGTGGTTGGCCCCATGGCACTCATGCACCCCGTGGTAGTTCACCCCACTTTCTCTTTGTCAAGAGCCTCAGACAGGCTGGTGGCCTCAACAACCCCACCCTCAGTTTTCTGTTAAAAGCATTTTCGGAAAAATCGCATCTAGATTGGCAGGATGCTTTTCCGCAAAAGCACTTTTTGCGGAAAAGCGGCCGTGGCCAATCTAGATGCGGTTGTCCGCAAAAAAGCCCCGATTGCCATTTTCACAATCGGGGCTTTTTTGTGGAAAACAGTACTATGCTGTCTACATTGGCCCTTTTGCGCAAAAGTCTTTCGGAAAAAGACTTTTGCCCGAACAGGAGCAGCATAGTATTTCCGGAAAAGCACTGATAATTTTACATGAGATCATCAGTGCTTTTCCAGAAATTCAAGCGGCCAGTGTAGACAGCTGGCAAGTTTTTCCGCAAAATCATTTGATTTTGCGGAAAAACTTGCCAGTCTATACACAGCCTGTGTGTCTTTAAAGAAAATTCAAAGACTATTGTTCACCAGGCTGAAGCAATTATTCTGAGATATGAGTCTCTCCCTTACTGTTTTTGAACCTCTCACATTTGCAGTCTGGGACAGACCTGAGTTTTTAGAACTATAAAAAAGTCATAATCTTCATAAGTCAAAAAAAAATGAGGAAACCATATCAGAGATCAACAAGCCAGAGTGAAACATGCACTTGAAATAGTGCTAATTTACTTCTCAGTTCAGTTTAATTTTAAAAAACCCACAGGACATAATAGGGCTGTAGTGTTAAATTTAAAATACGGGGTGGGGATGCTTTTTTTTTTAAATTGTGAGAATATTACTGTATTTTTAAATGTGGGTTTTTTTTGTAATTTGATGTTTGTTCCTTGACAAGTTATCTGAAGATCTATGGACTGGCCTTGAATTTTTTAAGTGACTAGAGACTTTTTTATTGGTTTTTGTCCAAAATGTCCTGTAATGTTATTTTTATCTCTACATTTTGTGTAATCTAGCTAGCTAGCTAGCTGTCTATAATATGTGGCTCTTTGCACTCTATCCACAGCTATTTTGGCTCTTTGTCTCTAACTGGTTGGCCACCCTGGAATAGAGCTCTTCCATACTCTTCCAACTGCAGCCAAATGTAATTGCTTTTGTATTAGGATACAGTCAGCTATTAGTTTTGCTTTCAGAATGTGCCTTTTGACATTCATTTGGGGCTTATATTTCTCCTGTTAATGTTCCTTGAGCGTGAAAGTCTATGCTAATATAGACACATTGTCAGAACATATTTTTAAGCACCACATAAGACGACTTCGCTGTCACCTTCACTTTTTTTGGTGTTTCATTAACTTCATTTTTGTTTATGTGGAACACACTATGCTCTCTGAATACTAAAAGCAAACTTAAATAGATTTGTTAACCATTAATTACATTTAAAAATCACAGTTAGTGATAAATCGGCAGAAAATTATGTATTTTTTAGAACCAGGCTTTTGTTCAAAAGAGTGGCTTTAATGAAGTGTTTTTAAACTTCACAATGTATTGTGCAAAATGTTACCCCTGAAACTTACCAGTAATCCAGTCTGAAAAGATGATATTCTCCAGTGAACAAGATAAAATGCAAATACTTTTGTTGGTGCATAAATTTTCATTATTGGCTACATTCAGAATATGGCAGGTGGCTGATAAAGCACTTACTGGAATTTTCCATCTTTTTGTTATTTGCGGAGTTTTTCCTTTTTGAACAGTATGTTTTATGTCAAAGAATTTATGTGCTCTTCAGACTTCTATTTAATCTTGTCTATTCTTAGATGTGAAAATGCAGCTTTTGAGTCTTCATCATTTTATGTATTCATTGGTTATTCAGTAAATGCTCTGTCCAGCTTGAACACATTTTCTGGAGATATAACAGAATTTCACCCTCTAGTGCTTTACCTTGTATATTTTTTCATCCAAAAAAAATGCAAATTAAGCTAAAGATTTTTGTTATAGTTCATTTCATGTCATTTTCAGTGCCCATCTGAGTGAATTAAAAATATATATGTTTAGTATAAGCACCATGAATAAAATTGATAATGAAATAAGGAAACAACAAATAATTTATAGTTGAAATACAATGTTTGTTCCAATGGCTTTTGAATTTATAATACATTTTCTTCCACTGAAATGCAGTGTGTCACTTCCATTAATGATGATGTGAGCTAGGTTTAGAAATAGAAAAACCTCAAGAAGTCAAAAATATTTTCAAAGATAAAGGTCTAATTCTCAAAATTGCATTTTTTGCACACTCTTAATAGTGAAAAGCGAAAGGATTTTATTTCACAATAAAAGCCACAGTGTGTCCTCGGATATGATGATCTTAATGGATTGTTCACTTTCAGTCCTTTGGGTACGATGTCCATCTTCTTGCACTTGGATAGAAAGATGATGTCTGTCTGTATCTGTGCAAGTTTCTTCATATGGTTGATGGATTTCCATTCCAAACGGCTAAATGTAGTGCCTTGCATATAGAATAGTAATAGAAATGTAGCCGTGTTAGTCTCGTGTAGCTGAAGCAAAATGCAAAAGAAGATGGACATCGTACCCAAAGGACTGAAAGTGAACAATCCATTAAGATCAACATACTGTACTGACTACAGTGAAAGACTCTGCCTCACACTATCCAAGAAATTAAGGAATCACCTGCTAAGTATTTTATACAAGAAACAGAAAAACATCAGGAATGACATTTCTAACTTAGAGCGTCTCATCTCAAGACAAACATCCACACCAACTGACACCTTGCAAGACTTTTGTTCCACCAGACAAGAGATCTACTATACACACTTCTATTCCCTACAACAAAGAAAAGACAATAAATTTTCTAACATGCTCCATACCACTGGCTACAACAGCAACTACCTCAACCCACCGGATAATATTGTTAACCTCTCCAGCTACAAACTCAATCCAGCAGAAGAGTCTGTCTTGTCCCGGGGTCTCTCTTTCTGCTCCACGTCCCCCACAAACTGGATACAATTTTGTGGTGACCTTGAGGCTATTTTTCGCTGCCTCCGCCTCCGAGAATATTTCCAAACCACCAATGAACATCGATCTGACCTACCAGATCCCCCCTATCAACACCAAAGGAAAAATAATTCTATATGGACTCCCCCTGACAGTTGGAATTACAATCTGGATTTCTATATACAAAGCTTCCGCAACAATGCACAGACTGACATTATTCGCAAATGACAACAAGCGACACACAATCTTAGCCATGCTGAACACCATGCCATCCAGAGTCTCAAAAACAACCTGGACATTATAATCAAACCAGCTGACAAAGGGGGTTCTGTGGTCATTATGAATAAGGCCGACTATAACCAGGAGGCAACCAGACAACTCTCGAACACCACATTTTACAAACTTCTCTCCTCTGATCCCACCTCGGAATACCAAAAGGAACTACACTGTCTCCTTAAAAGCCTCCCCACAGCTACTCAGGAACAAATCCACACAGAAACACCTTCTGACCCCCGACCAGGATTGTTCTATCTGCTTCCCAAGATCCACAAACCTGGACACCCCGAACGTCCCATCATCTCTGGTATTGGCACGCTCACTACTGGTCTATCCAGCTATGTAGACTCTCTTCTCAAACCCTTCGCAACCAACACCCCCAGCTATCTCTGAGACACTACTGACTTCCTAAGGAAACTACAAAACATCGATAACCTCCCCAATAACACCATCCTTGCCACCATGGATGTAGAAGCTCTATACACCAACATCCCACATGAAGACGGATTACAAACAATTAGAAACACTATCCCAGAGGACACCACTGCCAACCTGATAGCAGACCTATGTAACTTTGTTCTCACCCATGATTATTTCCAGTTTGAGAACAACTTATACCTCCAGATCAGCGGCACAGCCATGGGTACACGCATGGCCCCACAATATGCTAACATCTTTATGGCTGACCTAGAACAATGTTTCCTCAACTCCCGTCCCCTCTCACCCCTTCTCTACTTACGCTACATCAATGACATTTTTATGATCTGGACGCATGGCCAAGAAACACTGGAGATATTCCACAGAGATTTTAACAACCTACACCCCACCATCAACCTCAGCCTGGACCATTCTACATGAGAGGTCCACTTCCTGGACACCACAGTACAAATCAACAATGGAAAATTAGACACCACTCTCTACAGAAAACCCACTGACTCATACAGTTACCTACATGCTTCCAGCTCCCATCCAGAACACACCATACGATCTATCGTCTATAGCCAAGCCCTTCGCATCTGCTCTAATCCCACTGACAGAGACCAGAAGCTTCAGGATCTCTACCAAGCATTTATAAATCTCAACTACCCACCCAGAGAAATAAAAAAGCAAATTGAAAGAGCCAGACGAATACGTAGAAACCATCTACTTCAAGACAGACCCAAGAAAACCAACAATAGAACACCACTTGTCATCACCTACAACCCCCAACTTAAACCTGTCCAACACATTATCAATAAACTACAACCTATACTGGAACAGGATACCATACTCCAAGAGGCTCTGGGAGACAGACCCATAGTCTCCTATAGACAACCACCTAACCTCAAGATGATTCTTACCAACAACCACAGGACATACCATACTAATACCAACCCTGGTACCTTCCCTTGCAACAAACCCCGTTGCCAGCTTTGTCCACATATTCATTCTGCTGATACCATTATTGGACTTAACCAAGTGAGTTATAAGATCAACCACACATATTCCTGCGCATCCAGAAATATAATTTATGCTATCATGTGCCGAAAGTGTCCGTCTGCTATGTACATTGGACAAACGTCTCAGACACTTCGCCAAAGGATTAATGCCCACAAAACAGATATCAGACAAGATCACAAAGAAAAAACTATTTCTTGCCATTTCAACCAGAAAGGACACTGTCTCAACGACTTCACCACCTGCGTTCTTCTACAAAGACCTTTTACATCTGCACTTGAAAGGGAATCCTCTGAACTGTCATTCATGTTAAAATTCGACACTCTCCGGGGGGGCGGATTGAACAAAGACCCCAATTGTCTTACCCATTACCAGGATAGCTTCCCCAATTATCACTTCTAATACCATTAGCTCACAGACATCTAACTTTCCCCACCTCTAATATCATTAATTCACAGACACTTACCTTCCTTCCTTCCCTCCCCCCCCCCGCATACCCCTTCTGTTCTGAAATGTGATTTGTCCTTTTCATATGTGTTCATTTTTTTAATTGTATCCTTTGGTATATATGGTTGTGACTATTTTCTTCCACTATTTGATCTGAGGAAGTGGGTCTGGCCCACGAAAGCTCATAATCTAATAAACCATCTTGTTAGTCTTTAAAGTGCTACATTGTCCTGCATTTTGCTTCAGCTACCCCAGACTAACATGGCTACATTTCTATTACCAATCTAAGTGTTCATCTTTAGCCTTGTTACTTGGGGGACTTAGGTAAACAATTACTGTGGAAGCCAAAACCTGTAGTAAAGCCTAAGGCAGGTTGCCCCCCTTCCCCACAGAAGCCAGATTCGGCCTGGTGTTACGTATCTAGTCACTGTTGGATTGGGTAACCACAAATCAGGCGAGAGCCCAATGTTTAGGGCCAAACCATATATTTTAAACAGTAAAAACACAGCACCATAACAACAACAACAAGGCTACGTCTACACTGGCTTCAAAGTAGGAATAAGATCCTCCGGAAAAGGGTGCATTTTCCGGAGGATTGGGGCCAGTGTAGACGCTCTTTTCCGGCTTTTCTAAAAGCAGGAAAAAAGCAGCGGACATTTTTATTTAAATGCCGTGGGGGGTATTTAAATCCCCCACGGATTTCCCTATTACGATCTCTGAAATTAACATGCCCCTTCTGGAAAAGGGGCCAGTGTAGACGAGCCCCAATAGTATAAACCCACCCTATCCCAGAAGAGAAAGAAGATAGATAGGTCCCGAATACACAAGGGGATATACTTTACAATGTCAGAGGCGGCGATTGAGGCCTGCGACCTTCTACCCCGTGGCTAATGTGAAGCCTTAGGGGAGGACGGCAGGGTGTCCCTCGCCGACAGGGGATGGTCCAGTTGAACGATCCTCCTGTAGATGGGCCCTCGCCTCTGGTGGATAAGGTAGATTCCCTCTGGGGTTGGCACCTGGTAGTCCTTCGAACCACAGTCCAATCCAGTAGGTAAGGTGATGGTAATACAGTCCAAGTCCACATGGCAGAAGCCTGCAACCAATCCAGTGGGGAATTCCCACACTCGCGGTGGCTATCTCCCATGACTAGAGCTGAAACCTTATACCTGTGTCCACGAACCAAAATGGAGTACCACGGGAAACAGACAAACACTGACAGGACTCTAAACAGCAGACAGTGACGGACAGACGATAGTACAGACGGACAGTGGCGAACCCGAACCTCTCTTTGGTCAGGGCTTATAAACCCTTCAAGGCAGGAAAAGGGTAGTAAGGGCGAGGTGCACAGAATGGTGCGTGTGTGCAATCGTTCTAAGAGGGAGGTGTGCTCAGTTTCTGGGTGGTGTGCAGCTCATTTGAGTGCCTAGTGCACAGTTTTGAGCTGAGTGCATAACTACAGGGAGGGGTGCACATAGCATAGGGCGGTGTGCACTTAATGTTTTTGCGGGAAAGGTGTGGTAAAGGAAGAAGAAAGGAGGACAAAACAAGATGGAATCTGAAGAGACTCCATTTTGAAAAGCAATGGTTCTAATTATCCTTGCTCAGGCAACAGCCTTAAATGCTTGAATCCTTAGCATATAGTTTTAAAATAAATTATTCAAAAGACCAATCTTATCTAAAATACACATTTTAATTTTAATTGCTCTAGAACAAAAAACTTGATTCCAAAGTCATCTTGTCTTTCCTGTCCTCTCTGCTGTAATCTTTCTCCCTTCATACCTTGCTGAAGTAAGCCCTTAATGTGACAAATGACAATAAAGTTTCCCATTTTTACTTCTATTTGAACTAATTTTAAGAGAGCCTTCCACCAAAATTAGCACCTGAGTCAAATATAAAATCCTTTGTTATGTCTAAAATCCTTGGAAACCTTTTTTGATATAAACACAATGACATTTCATAAACACGTCTATTGTTGTGGCGATCACACAAAATAAATTAGTGTTTGCTTTTTTTAAAAGCAATGAATTTTGTTATGAACACACTAAACCACTCTGACTGATTAATTTGAAATAATGTCCTTGTATCAGTGCAATAAATATGCAAGAATGTGGAATGATTACTTTATGAAGGCTTAAGAGTACATTTAAAATATAAAATCACCTTAGAAAATACTGATTAAGAAAATGTAAAACAGAGCAGATCTGTATCATGTATTCCATAATATTTAATGTTGTATTCAGCAGGACAGCTGATTAGCTCTTACTACAAAGTTTTTGCAAATAAATCTTTGACAAACTTCAAGGTATATCGGAATACCACTGATTGACATTTTTTATTCCAAATTTAGTGCTTTTAATTAGGTATGTGTGATGGGTTGGGAATACCCTGCACTAGAACGGGAGGTGTGAGTGGAGGAAGTCCCGCCCCTCCAACCAGATTGGGCATGCTCCAAGTGCTGGGGCAGTATAAGAGGCCAGGGAGCAGCTCAGTCTGAGTGGGCCAGTGAAGGGGAAGGTTCTCTAGGCAGAACTCCAGCACTGTTACAGCCCGCGGTCCAGATAGAGGGAGCTGAAAGACCAGGAGGCAGAGACTGCTCAACCCCTGTGGAGACCCAGGGAGAAACCGCAGCCGGAGAACAGGCAGACCCAATAACTACATGGGATGACGCCCTGACGGGACCGGAAGGGTGCAGGAACCGCCCCTTCTACCCAGGTATCTTCGGTGTGTTTCAGAGGGCCCTGAAACATGCTCATAGGGCCCTGGGTCAGGACCTGGTGGAGCAGAGTGGGTCTGGATCCCCCTACCAGGTGCAAATCCTTGGCTCATTGACTCTGGTCATTGGGCCCCACTGCCCTGAGGCAAGGGTGCTTACTGACTCTGACTGTTAGGCCATAGTGCCTGGGATCCAGGAAGGCTTATTGACTTCGGCCTGTAGGCCATGCTGCCCGGTGGGTAGGACTACTAATGGACTTAGAGTTGCATCCACCTCTGGAATAACCCCATTTCTGTGATGGGGTGGGCATATACCGCCACAGTACCTTTTGCATGTCCAGTAATCTTCACAATCTGGCTAGCAGTGAAAAACATGCTCCATTTTCTTTAGAAAAAGTTTAGAAGAGTGTTATTTTCAAATGCTGTTTGCTGCACTTGAGTTCAGGGATTTGGCTAGAAGAGGGTAAGCAGGAAGGGAGAAGGAAGAGAAAAGGGAGATAGTGGGGAAGGGCCTGGGGGGCAGGGGAGGGGTGGAGTATTGGTAGGGCCACAGGCAAGGGAGCTTGCCTCCCCAAGTAGTAGTTTAAACCTTGGCCATGAGTGGTAGGTGATCTGATGCGGAGCCAAATTCTGCTCTTGGTTACATCTTTGCAATGCTGGATTAACAGACCTGCATGGATGTAACTATGGGCAGAATTAGGCCCTCAGTATGTAGCTACAAATTGCAAACATTGGCTTTGAAGTCTGGTTTTGTATCATACAATAGCTTCATTTCAAGCAGTAATCAATTGAAAATATGGGCCAAAGGTCTCTACTCTCAATTACTTAAGATTTATGTTCATGTAAGAGAACAGAGTTTATCTCATCATCTCCATTACTCTGAAATGCACAGGAATCAGGTGGTTTTGAATTGGACAGAGATTTCTGTACTTATTATGATTCTTGTGCTGCTAAAATTCAACTTGCATAAAGTCTCTGCCTTCACATCGTCTACTGTTGATGTCACTGGACACATCTGCTTGATAGATCAAGAGGCACATATGATGGATTTCCACATGCTGTAGTAAGGAAAATCCATTTTGTTTCTCCAAAGATAAATTTATTGGCTCTGAGTTTCATTCGTGGTACCCTATTGCTTTATGGTGATGGAGTTTTCAAAGTGAATTCCACTAAACTGATAGAGATGAGGAAGCCATTCCTGGATATAATTCATTTATATTTCATCACAGAAGGAAACTCAGATAGAAATGGAGGCTGGGATTCCAATTCCTTTGGCTTATTCATAGAAGCATTTCATTCAAGAAAGCAGTTGCAATGTGATGACCTGCACAATCCATGTCAAATGAACTCTTGTAACGATCTTTTGGCTTTGATTTAGTTACAACCTTGGAACTTATTTGCCACAGTATTCATCAAGTTCTATTCACCGTTTGATGAATTCAGGGCCCTGGAGCATGTTTTGGTTAAACTTAGGGAGAGTTTTAGAGGGTGGGATGGGATTTGTAAGCACAGGAGGAAACTAGGGGCTATGGAAATGTCATTTACAGGATAGCATCAGTGAAGGTGTATATGTCAGGTCCTGCACTCAGAGCTATGATGGATGTGTATGTGGGGAGAGGGGCAGGATTAGGTCCTGTCCTGGTTGGGTGAAGAAGTGAGGCCCTGGGATGGTGTAGTAGGCCAACTTCATCCTGTACTCATCCCATAGTGGCTTCTGACTCCTCCCGATTCCTGGCCCTAATACTGCTAGATACCCTGCATTGAGCTGAATTGTGGCTTCTAATAAGTGGTCAGTCATTGTCCAGATGCCACACCCACCACCCAGGGTCTGCAATATCTGGAAACCATAGGACACCAAGGGATTTATGTGACTCTATCAGAAAAACATGGCAACAGAGATTGAGTTTCAGTTTCTCAGATTGTTTTGAACCTGAAATCAAAGGAAGTGTGAATCCGAACAATCCAAAATTTTTAAAACAAGCCACTAAACCAAAGCCATAAAACTTTGCCCAGCTCTTGTTCTAAGGCTGTTAGGCAATAAGAGCTAGAGTGTGTGAAGAGGATGAAAAAGGAGAGGATGTTTTGCAGTCAGATATACTAACAGTGTGGGTATATAGGTGCATGAGGCTGTTTGAAAATTTTTCTTAACTGTTTCAGAAAGATATAATGAGCAGAAATTCGGAAAATAATGACTTCTTGTCTGCATTACTTCCCTATGATCCTGAGCCTTCTGGCTTGGATGTCCTTTAATCTAGGCTTCTATCTCGGTTTGGAAGGAGAAAGAAAGTGGTTCTAGAGGTCATCCCAATGTCACTTTTCTCTTCCCTTCCCTTCCCTTATTCAGTGGCGCTAAGGAGCCCCCACTGCACAGGGGTGTGGTGACTTTATTTGTAGACTCTCAGGGCTGTGTCCAGCAGAGCTGGAGAACACTGCTAGAAGATTTACCTGGTGGTGTACTAGGCTATACTAGAAGATTTGCCTGGTGTTGCTCAGGTCCTTAACTCAATTAATTTGTGTTTATCTTAAGCCATTAACACCTAAGTAAACTTTGTTTGAAATGGAATCATGCAAATGTCCTGGTGCACATCCATCCCATACAGCCTGCTTCCCCCCAACTCAGACAGAGAGGACTGCAGCTAGTCAGGGACACCCCCAAATAAACTCACCTATCACCTACATCTCACTGCACAGATGTCAGCACTCACCCATCCCTTTTCCCTGATATACCTCTGTGAAATCTGCTCCCCCCACCAATCCAGCTGGGGGCTAGGATAAAATCTTGCTTCTCAAACTAGCAATCTGTCCTGTTCTAACTCCAGCTAAAGCACAAATAGATTATTCACACCTTCCCACCTCACAGCACAAATTACCTCCACTTCCACCTCATCCAATATCAGCACCTACCCCATCCTCTCTTTTCCCCACCTACCTCATGCAGTCAGCCTTTTATCTCCCCCTCCCCAGGAGGCTTGAGAGTGCTAACTTTCTTCCTCTCTCTCCTCAAGCAAATGGGACTCTCCAAACTTCTCCCTCCCCGACTTCCCCTAAGCCAATTAATTAATTAATTAATTCCTCCCTCCCTCCTCCTCTTTCTCCTCCTTCCCACAGCCACTTATTCCCTTATCTCACTTTTTACCTGCTCTGGGAGCTGTTGAGTTTCAAGCACGTAGCAGCTCCATTTAGCTGCATGCTTGGCAAGACGGTGTCCCACTCCCCACCAGTCAGTTGAGCTCCCTGTCTATGCGGGAGCTTTGAACTTCTGAGCAGAGCTCAGAAAATAGCTGCACAGTCGCCCAGCTGCACAGCTTGCAGGGAACTTAGGTCATGAGCCCCTCCTCTTCCTGAGCCCTCTTTCAACATTCACTCAGTTATGTCAATTTTGAGGACTGTACTTGATTTGGTGATTCTATCTCTTCCGCTTGGTTTTATGAGAAGCAATCCCATTCCAGGCACATCCTGTTTTCCTGGCATGACCAAACCCTTATGTTGCTTTAAGCGATGATAAGAGAAAGCTGCACACTGAATTTGGTTTGGTTATCCTAGTTATTACCATTTAGATGCAGTTCTCGAACAAACCAGAAAACACACAGACAAACTCAACTATCTCAGAGAGGTGGCATGAGACCTGAGTCTGTGAAAGGGAATTGACCTGGGTCTAGAGGTATGAGACCTGAGTCTGTGAAAGATGATTGACCTGGGTCTAGAGGTGTGTGTGACAGGGTGTACCAGCCCCACCCTGAATTAATAGGGTTTAACCAGGTTACCCTGGCTGAAGGAGCCCTGTCAGGCATGCTCAGACTGTAGCTCAAGTATAAAAGCCTGGGGGAGAGGCTTAGTCTGAGCTGGCAGGCAGAGGAGAAGGACCTCCGGTTGAAGCTCCTCAGCAGCAGCAGCAGCCAGCCACCTGAGAGGAGAGCAGTGGATGCTCCAATGCCAGTTGAGACGTAACCTCAGCAGACCACCAGGGAAGGGTGGCCCCTTAGGAGTCAGAAGACCCAGCTAGAACGTGGGAATTCAGCCTGTTGGATCAGGTAGGACGTGGCCCAGGGAAGGTGCAGGAGTGGTCTCTCCCATCCAGAGATCCCTGCTGCATTTAGGTTGGATTTGCTGCCGAGGGAGTGGTGGGCCATTCTGCCACTCACAGGGCCCTGGGCTTGGACCCGTTGGAGTAGGGTGGGCCTACATGGGCACAGGCCTGGTGACTGGCCATTGTGCTGTGCAGCCCTGTCTTCAAGGGCCAGTGATTGACTTTGTGTTACTGACTCTGGCCATTGGGCTGTACAGCCCCATCTTATAGGGGCTGGTGACCAACTTTGACTCACTGACTCTGGTTATTGGGCTGCCCAACACTGCTTCACAGGGCCTACAAGTGATTGAGCTTTACTGACTCCGGATACTGGATCATTCAGCCCTGCCTTAAAGGGCCAGTGTTAGACTGTGGTTTACTGCCTCTGGCCATTGGGCTGTCCAGCCCCGAGGGGAGGGGCCAGACTACAGGTGGTTTACCGGTTACGCAGGGCATGCTGTGTTCTCATATAGCTCAGGGAAACAGGACCCTACCCCCCTTCAACAATGTGGAATTGGAGCAGGGAAAAAGCAGAGCCTGGGAAGGAGAAGTGGAGCTGCAGATTCTGGCAAGAAAAAAGGGATGCAGAATTGGGGCTGTAGAAACAGAAACAAAGTTTAAGAAAAACGTTGGATTTGGGAGGGATGAGGGGAGGAGATGAGATTAGCAAGGATGGGGAAGACAGGAAGGAAGGGAGACTGAAGATGAGAAAATGTGAGATAAGCTAGCCATGAAAGGATATGGGGAAGGAGGAAGAATACTAAGCAAACAAAGGAGAAAGAAAGAAAATGAGGAAGAGAGAATAAAGGACAGTGAAGAACATGAAGAGATCCAAGAGAAGGAATGGAAAAATGGGATGGAAGAGGAGTAAGAGCAGCATTACATGAAGTATCATGGTTTAGAATTTTTTAAAAAAATCATTCAATAGAAGGCTGAATGTCAAACATTTCAATACAATAAATATAGGGGATGTCCAGCAAATTCTCAATTGTTATCCAGCCAGATATTTTATGAAAAAACAGTTCAATAAAAAATAGCAGTGACTAAATTTTAAATCAAACATTTTCTGTAAGGGGGAACATTTCTGTAGTAAGTAACATGTATTCCCAATTCTGACCTTGCTGGCTAAAATTCCCAAGAGAAAATAAGAAATGTCAGTTTTGTAGAATGACGGCTTTTATACAGCTACAGTCAGTAATGCTTATGACCTGTATTTTCCACAAGTGTTTGCTTCAGTAATAACATCAGGAGATGGAAGAAATTTGTCTTAATTCAAGGAAGGCAGCTAATTTAATTTGATAGAAGAATGATTGCATTAGGTAGTTTAGACTTTTCCCTGAGCTGAAAGCCATGTTTATCTTTATTTTCAGTTGATGCAGATTTCAGCTATCAAACATTATGTGATAGTAAAAATCTATTGTTACATTAGTGCATGAGTTAAGGCAACAATTTAGCAGCAAATCTGACAATAATAATATAAAGTTGTGCATTCCTCAAACAGATCTAATTTATTATTTTAACGATAAATCAATATCAATATGATAATCTAGATGTATTCTAGTATTTTTGATATACCAGCTGATAAAGTGAAAATAATAGCAATCTTCCAAAAATATACAAGTGCTGTAGTCAGTCAATAAACTGTTAATTTATAAATGTAAGTATTAAAAACTTTCTTCCTTTACATAGACTTCAAGATTGTATTGAGTAAGGGAGTTGATCCTTTTGAATATCGGAATGTATTTTACACTGATGGGTCAAAGGCACATCGACATGGATGATCCCTGGCCTTTGATTAAGATACAGATGCTTTCACTGCATCCCACAGTAAGTATTTATAAAACCAGCAATAGGCCTACACTGTTTTTTCAAAATTTCAGTCTTTTAATAATAATGGACATCCACCTCACCCTTATTCACAGGGAATGAAATTAGTGCACATTGTAAGTTTATGTGGAAAAGCAATCCCATCTAATGATCATTTTAACTGACTAAATTAAATTGTATGTCTGTTCTCTTTGGACTTCCCAGAGTAAAACCACTTTATTTCTATCTAGCAGGTGGCAATGCAAATTATTTTGCATATTAATTTTGCTTCTCCATTCAGATTTTGTTGATTTTTCAGTACAGCAACTTTTGACCATATTTGGATTCATTAGAGGGAGAATGACACAATTTAGGAGAATCATCACAGCAGACGCTTTTCAGAGCTTTGGCCAATTTCCATTCCGATATTCTGGTGTTGTGAATGTTAAGTGACAGGCTCCTCCACTCTCTCTTCTCCCTCACGGTTATTTAAATTTCAGTTTAAGTTTTTAAGTGAATACAGAGTTTCTGAAAAATGCCAGGTGTGACAATGTGGGAACTCAGCAAAATATGCACAGCATGACCCTTACGAGTGATGTCTTCCCAGGTGACATAGTACAATTTCCCAGCCTGGTTAGAGCAAAGATTGGCCTTTCTATTTATCTAGTGCAAGGGCTCGGTCCTATGTTTCATGCAGTAAAGTCAGTAGGAGTCTGGTTAAATGTGAATGTGAGATTAGTCCCTTAGTCTCTAAATGTAATTATTGGAATACTGATGTTTTGTCTAGTAGAAGATAAAAGGAGATCACCCACCCACCTAGGAACACTGAACAATTAGAACTGGATTACCATACCATACCATACCAGCATCATACCATACTGACAACAGCAGGCTGTCTTGGAACCAGATACTTAAGTTACATGTTTCAGTGCCAATGGCTTTTCCAAAAATGTAGTGGAAAATAAAATAGTGTAATGATTTAGATCTTCGATATGTATTGCAATCTGCCTGTTACATTGGTAAACTGTTTTCAGGGCTGCTGTCCCTTCCTAATGACGTTCTCCTGATCTGAGGAACCTTTTTTTGTTGCTTTTGAAAAAATATTTATATTTTGTGCCATTAACTTTTCTAATTCATGCATAATCATAATGAAACAGTAGTTGGCCAAGAATTGCTCGATTTCGGCTCAGAATGCTATTGCAATTATCTCATTCATGGCTGAGATTAAAAAAAAAATGCACAATTGCCTGTGTCTCCATCTTAAATGTAAATTCTATTATCATTTCCATCAATCTTCAGAATATCCCTTCTTTTGCAGTAGATATTTCAAAATATCTAATAATGATTTCATTGTCTCCTTTCTTCTCCTATTACAGAATACAGGAATGAATTGCATCTGAATCTGGGTTGTCAAATTGTAGGATGTTGTTTCTTGTTCTGACAGGATTGTGATTTTTTTCCCCTCCCCCTCTTTTTCCTCCCCTGGGAAATATGTCTGTTTCCAGCATATATCTTTCCTTCTGTGTGAACACAGAGCTGAAAAATCCATTTAATTTAAAGCAGGGATGTAGCAAGAATTCATTGCAGCTGGACACAAAATTCAATCTTAGATTTGCTTTATAAATAAACTTGCACTCCACTTTATTCTGCAGGAAATTCATCTGAAGAGTGCCTTGCCTTTTCACCTATTAACTGTGAATATTTAATGTGAATCAAGTAATTAAAAGGAGATATTCCCCTCTGTCGACTACAATTCCTCATAGAATCTTTCCTGTATCACACAACATTTCTCATTCTTTCTCACTCCCTCTCTTAACTGGTCTGTACAGTGTGGTTTTTGTTTGTTTGTTTATTTGTTTTGGTGTGTCTATATTAGAATGTAACCTCTTCTGAGCAAGGACTATTTTCTTTCTTGTCCATGAACATTCAATGAGGATAAGGTTGCCAGGTATCTGGTTTTCAACCAGAATGCCTGGTTGAGAAGGGACTTTGCAGTTCCAGTCAGCACCTCCAGCTGGCCGTGAAAAGTCCGGTCCAGGGCTAAGGCAGGTTCCCAGCCTGCCTTGGCTCTGCTTGGCTCCTGGATGCAGTGGTATGTCCTTCTTCCTATGCATAGAGGCAGCCAGGGAGCTCTGCTCACTGACTCCCCAATGCAAGCACTGGCTCTGCAGCTCCCATTGACCAGGAACCATGGGGCAGCCCCTGCAGATAGGGCAGCACCCTGAGCCTCCTGGCCACACCTTTACCTAAGAGCCAGAGTGGCAGAAAATCACTACTTCTGGGAGATGCTTGAGGCAAGCACCACTTGGAGCTTGCTCCCTGACCCCCTCCTACACTTCAACCCCTGCCCCAGCCCAGAGCCCCTCCTCCGCACCATGCACACTTTGAACCTCCTGCCCAGACCCTCTCTTGCGCTCCAAATTTCTCATCTGCAGTCCCACACCAGAGCCCTCAGCCCCAGACGGAGCCTTCAGCCTGATCCCCGCAGCCCAGCCCTCCCAAACTCTGATTCCCCTTCTGCCCTCTGAATCACTCAGTCCCAACCCAGAGCAATTTCCTACATCCCCAAACTCCTCATCCCACTGCAGAGTCTCTACCCTCAGCCAGAGTCCTCATCCCCCCATCTCTCTGTCCCACCTCAGACCTGTTCCTACACTCTGAACTCCTCAGCCTGGAGCCCCCCCTGCTGCACCCCAAATCCCCCATCTGGCCCCACACAAGAACCCACACCTCAAAACTAGAACCATCACCCACATACACTCCAAACCCCTGCCTCAGTCCGGTGAATTGACGAAGTGAGTAAGGGTAGAGAGAGCAAGACACAGAAGGATGTTGGGTGGGGGATGAAGAGAGGGAGAGGGTTGGGGCAAGGGTGTTTGGTTTTGTCTGAGTAGAAAGTTGACAACCCTGAAGGAGGATTATATTGTGACTAGCCTTTTTGTGGGGCACAAGTGAGAAGGTGTTATAAATCCCTATCTCAAGGACCAGTCAAAAATCATTACCTCTCCACTCTACATTGGCTATGGCGAGCAGAGGAAAATACATCACTAGTATAATGGCTGCATTCCCCTTTAGGTGGGTTGATTCTGCCTTACACTCAAGGCTAAGCCTCCAATGTGTAAACTGAGCTATAGATACTTCATTATAATTTGACTCATCTGCCATCATAATTTTACTGCAGAGACCTGATTAGTGACAGAAACAATTTTGGAACCCAGTATAGCCCAGATTTTCTTCTGTCTTAACAGTCGGTTAGTGAGCAGATAAACAATTTTATCTTAGAAGGTAAATGTTGCTCAATATTGCAAAATAACATGTACTAGTGATTGTTAAATCAAATTCTGTTAATACTAGACTGGATGGCATCTGATGCTAGACTCTTTGCATTTGACAAGTGTTCCTTGACTCCCCCAGTTTCTTTTATCCCACAAACAATTGTAGGTCCTTGAGGGCTAAATTCCTTCCTTGGATGTGTGTGTATGTAATACCTACTATAGCTTATGGGAGCTGTGCAGAGGCACTTCAGAGCAGAATTTGGACCTTTTTCGTATCTCCCATTTATCTTTATAAGTGTGGAACAACATCACCAATAATGACATGGTTGTGAGAGTAGATTTGAACTTCCTCTCTTGGCTTTGTATTACAAAGGACAAAAGCCTGTTGTTGAACCTACATATATAATGAGTGGGGGGGCTTTAGGGGGAAATTGAAAGAGAGATATATACTATGTATTTTGTAAGAATGTCCTTAGCAGATAACATTACTTTTATGGTAGGTCCAATTGTGGACATTTACTACCACAATTTAATAGTGCCAGTCAGGTGGAACTGCTACCTGTTTACCACAGTAACTGAGGCAGTGGTCACAGTTCTAAGTTTTTTTCCATCTCCTTCATCTAAACTACAAACTATGTGTAGCCTTCTTTTTCAGCAGTTCTACTGTGGGGACTTGAAGAGCTATGAATATTGGTACCTACAAATCCCCGTATTTTTTTATTTTTGGCTGGACCGTGAGGTCACATCCATACTTACTAGCAGATTGACATTCTAGAGGTTGATCTTCCAGTGTTCTATTTAGAGGGTTTAGACTCACTAAATCTAATGTTGAGGGTGCCCCCATCAGCGCCAATACTCTTACTCCTCATGAGGAGCAGGGGAAGCTGATGGAAGAGTTTCTCCCATCGACCTCCCACTGTGGGGATGATGCCAAATTTCGAATCAAGTTACGTCGACTCCACTTATGCATAGGGATGCTAGTTATTGGTTAATTGAATAGTTGATTCACTTAGCAGTTAGTCAACTATTCTATAGTCCTCAGGGGCAGGGCCGGCAGCCAGTGCAATCCAGCCCCACTCCTGGGGAGCCACCTGCCACCCTGCACTGCTGTCTATCAGAGGCAGCAGAATAGGGTACCAGGCGGGAGCCAATTCATGACAGGACCTAATTTTAAAACCAGCTCCCCTTGCAGATTGGCTGCCGGAGCAGCTCCCCTCATAGTCCAGCTGTGGACTAGTTGATAAAGACAGCAGTGGGGGGCGGGGTGAGCAGAAGGCATGTGGCAACAGGTTCCCCCCAGCACTGGCTCCTGCTTCTCCCCACTCCCTGCTGCCTCTGTTACAGAGGCAGCAAGGGGGGAAATGCGAGTAGCCAACTAGATTAACTGATAAGCCTAGGTTTATCGGTTAATTGACTAGTTGACTCCTCATTCACATCGCTAGCTATGCAATTAACATAGCTGGAGTTGCATATCTTAATTTGAACTTATCCCCTAGTGTAGACCTGGCCTGGGAAACTTCAAAATTCGCGGCTGCAAGTCCTGTTTTGAGACCTCTAGGCCAGGAGTAGGCAATAAGTGGCACTTTTTCAGTGGAATACAGCAAATGAACTGGAGGCCCTTAATTCTCACCTGTGACTAAGGAGTGCTCAATTCAAATGATGAAATGGGATGCCGATATGGTTTAAAATATACTCATCTGATCCTGGGACACCTCTCCACACCTAGGTGCTGAGGGATGCTCTGACTTATAATGGGTGTCATGATATGTCTACATTGCAGCTATGAGCATGCCTCCCAGCCTGGGTTGACAAAAGCATCCTAACAAATGTCAGCCATTTGTCTACATACCCAGCACATAGCATGGGTGCATTCAGTGCCACCTCCTGTGTGCAGTGTTTACACTGCTGTTTTTAGTGCACTAGCTCCAGCAGAGCTAGCACATCTGTCTCTCCAGCCTGGGAAACATGCTCCCAGCTGCAGTGCAAACACTTTCAATGCCCCCAGCTGGCTGTTGTGGAAGCTATGGATCCTTAGGGCGGGAGGTCAATCTAGCCATATCCTCACGCTGACTGCTGGGGAAGCATGAGTGCTATTGAAATGGCTCGTCACCAATCAGAAAACCCTGTGTGCTATGAAGGTTCATCCTTCCGTGGCTGCCTAAGTTATCTTAGTTTCTCTTTGGAATGTTAGCAACAACGTTGTCTCCCCTGATTGCAAACCCAGAAAGTAGCTGCACCCCTTATGACTATTGTGCATCAGAAGAGCTGTGTAATGCATCTGCTGAAGCTGCTCTATTCTGATGAGAGAGCTCTCTCCTGCCGGAATAGTTACTCCACCTGTGTGAGAGGAGGAAGCTGTGTTAGGGAGAGAGCATCTCCTGCTGAGGTAGCAGCATTGAGAACAGTTCTTAGGTTGCTGTAACTTGCATTGCTCTGGGGAAGTGGCTTTTTCGCACCCCTGGGTGGTGCAAGTTACATTAACTCAAATGATAGCTAGACTTACTCCAGTATTTTGAACATATGTTATCATAAAACTTTATGAGTTTCAGAGAATGTTTTTTCCCCCGAAGCACATGAAAACCATTTTGGCTATAAAACATTTTCAAAGAAAAGCAAATGGAAATATAAGTATTTTTCTTCCTTTAGCTCTAACAAAAGAAAGATTTCTTTGTCCCTCAAAGGGAAACAGAAATTCGCCTTCAGCAACGTTTATGTAATCACTATGTGTCTGTCCATATTTGGTGGTCAAAAGGCTAATGTGTTTGAGGAAAAAATAAGATTCAGTTGAGAAAAATGCATTTTATAGAAAGAAAGCTTTAGGGTATTTGACAGAATTTTCAGAGTGGAAAAATGAGTTTGACAGTATGTGTTCTAACGGAAGAAGCTTACAGCATTTCAAAAGTCAATCATTTCTGGCTTTATTCTTCCTGCATGTTAAACCCTAACTGCTCAAGTCTGTTTTGTAGTACTACTTATGCATACATACAGTTTTTCTTCCACAAATTTCCTAGTAAGATTTAAAAGGGGTAGTGCTGTTTTATATTCTGCACATCAGCATCTGAAACCGCACAGACTGTAGATAGATCAATAGAATGAACTGTGAATATAGTCAGAGGGATTCTTTGTATCTTTAGCATGTTTAAGAAAAAAACCAAATTCTTGAAGGCAGGGATGCAAATCTTGTAAATCGTGGACTCGCTGTAGCTTTAGAATAGTGGCACAACCACTTCCTATCTTAATGTCGTCTTTTGCAATTGTTTAGGTAACCTGGAGGTATTTTGAGGATTCATTAGAATGAATGCCAAGATAATACAAAGAAAAATTGGCACATAGGATCCCAGACATTAACCTCCACTCCACCCTTCTCACCTATAACCCTTTCACTACCAATGTCCTATTGCCACATCAGTTTATCAAATCATGGAGGACCATATTGAGTAAAAACTTAAAAAACAACAAATAGTCTGGTAGCATTTTAAAGACTAACAAAACATGTAGGTGGTATCATGAGCTTTTGTGGGCACAGCCCACTTCTTCAGATGACATAGAAACATAGATAGTTGGGTTTGTGATGACTGGGAGAACCATATGGTCACTTGCCTGCCTGGTGTGAAGGTTGCGGATCTCTCGAGGCATCTAGATAGACTTATGTGTAGTGCTGGGGAGGAGCCGGTGGTTGTGGTACATGTAGGTACCAATGACGCAGGGAAGGGTAGGAGAGATGTCCTGGAGGCCAAATTTAGGCTGCTAGGAAAGAGACTGAAATCCAGGACCTCTATGGTGGCGTTCTCGGAAATGCTTCCAGTTCCACGCGCAGGGGCAGGTAGGCAGGCAGAGCTTCAGAGTCTAAATGCGTGGATGAGATGATGGTGTAGGGAAGAGGGGTTTAGATTTATTAGGAACTGGGGACACTTTTGGGAGAGGGGGAGCCTATACAGGAAGGATGGGCTCCACCTAAACCAGGGTGGAACCAGACTTCTGGCACTAAACATTAATAAGGCCGTAGAGCAGTTTTTAAACTAAGAGATGGGGGAAAGCCGATTGGTGCGGAGATGCACGTAAATAGGAGAGAGACTTCTCTTAGAGGAGAATCCGTTGATAGAGATTCTCTAAGCTGTAGTCGGAAAGAGAGGAGGGGAGAGGGCAAATCATGGGTCAGAGCTGACAAACAACCGCATACAAAGGAATCCAATGCATCAGGGAAGGGCAGACAAATAACCAGTGGCAAATTTTTAAAGTGCTTGTACCCAAATGCTAGGAGTCTGACTAATAAGATGGGTGAACTAGAGTACCTCGTATTAAATGAAGAGATAGACATAATAGGCATCACTGAAACCTGGTGGAATGAGGAAAATCTGTGGGACACAATCATACCGGGATATAAAATATATAGAAAGGATAGAGCAGGCCGGGTGGGTGGCAGAGTGGCACTGTATGTGAAAGATAATGTAGAATCAAATGAAATAAAAATATTAAGTGAATCAACATGTTCCATAGAATCGCTATGGATAGAAATTCCATGCTCCAATAATAAGAAATTAGCAGTAGGGATATATTACCGACCACCTGACCAGGACAGCGATACTGACATTGAAATGCGGAGGGAGATTAGAGAGGCTACCAAAATAGAGAACTCTATAATAAAGGGGGATTTTAATTACCCCCATATTGACTGGATACATGTCACCTCAGGAAGAGAAGCGGAGATAAAATTTCTCAATGGCTTAAATGACTGCTTCTTGGAGCAGCTAGTGCAGGAACCCACAAGGGGAGAGGAAATTCTCGATTTAGTCCTGAGTGGAGTGCAGGATAAGGTCCAGGATATAACCGTTACAGGACCACTTGGGAATAGTGACCATAATATAATAACATTCAACATACCTGTGGTGGGAAGAACACCTCAGCAGTCCAGCACCCTGGCATTTAATTTCAAAAAGGGGAATTATGCAAAAATGAGGAGGTTAGTTAAACAGAAATTAAAAGGCACAGTGACTAGAGCCAAATCCCTGAAAGCTGCATGGAAACTTTTTAAAGACACCATAATAGAGGCCCAACTTAAATGTATACCCCAAATTAAAAAACATAGCAAGAGACCTAAAAAAGAGTCACCGTGGCTTAACCACCATGTAAAAGAATCAGTGAGGGACAAAAAGGTAACTTTTAAGAAGTGGAAGTCTAATCCTAGTGAGATAAATAGAAAGGAACATAAACACTGTCAAATCAAGTGTAAACATGTAATAAGAAAAGCAAAAAAAGATTTTGAGGAACAGCTAGCCAAAAACTCAAAAAGAAATAACAAAATGTTTTTTAAGTACATTAGAAGCAGGAAGCCTGCTAAAAAGCCTGTTGGTCCCCTAGATGATCGAGCTATAAAAGGAGCAATCAAGGACGATAAAGCCATTGCGGAGAAACTAAATGATTTCTTTGCTTCAGTCTTCACGGCTGAGGACATTGGGGAGATTCCTGAATCTGCACCGTCCTTTGTGGGTGATGAATCTGAGGAACTGTCCCGGATTGAAGTGTCATTAGAGGAGGTTTTGGAACAAATAGAAAAACTTAATGTTAACAAATCTCCGGGACCGGATGGCATTCATCCAAGGGTTCTAAAAGAACTTAAATGGGAAATTGCTGAGCTGTTATCTGTGGTTTGTAACCTATCCTTTAAATTGGCTTCCGTACCTAATGACTGGAAGTTAGCCAACGTGACACCAATATTTAAAAAGGGCTCTAGAGGCGATCCTGGCAATTACAGACCGGTAAGTCTAACTTCAGTACCAGGCAAATTAGTCGAAACAATAGTAAAGAATAAAATTGTGGAGCATGTAGAAGAACATAATTTGTTGGACAAAAGTCAACATGGTTTCTGTAAAGGGAAATCCTGTCTTACTAATCTGTTAGAGTTCTTTAAAGGGGTTAACAAACATGCGGACAAGGGGGATCCAGTAGATATAGTATACTTGGATTTTCAGAAAGCCTTTGACAAGCTCCCTCACCAAAGGCTCTTGTGTAAATTACATGGCCATGGGATAAGAGGGAAGGTCCTTTCTTGGATTGAGAACTGGTTAAAAGACAGGAAACAAAGGGTAGGAATAAATGGTAAATTTTCAGATTGGAGAGGAGTAACTAGTGGTGTACCCCAAGGGTCAGTCCTGGGACCAATCCTTTTCAACTTATTTATAAATGATCTGGAGAAAGGGGTAAGCAGTGAGGTAGTAAAGTTTGCAGATGATACCAAACTGTTTAGGATAGTCAAGACAGAAGCAGATTGTGAGGGACTCCAAGAAGATCTCACCAAATTGAATGATTGGGCAACAAAATGGCAAATGAAATTTAATGTGGATAAGTGTAAAGTAATGCACATTGGGAAAAATAACCCCAACTATACATGCAGCATGATGGGGGCTAATTTGGCTACGACAAATCAGGAAAGAAATCTTGGAGTTATCTTGGACAGTTCTCTGAAAACATCCACACAGTGTGCAGCGGCGGTCAAAAAGGCAAATAGGATGCTAGGAATTATTAGGAAAGGGATAGAAAATAAGACCCAGAATATCTTACTGCCCCTGTATAAAACTATGGTATGCCCACATCTTGAATACTGTGTACAGATGTGGTCTCCTCACCTCAAAAAAGATATTTTGGCCTTGGAAAGGGTTCAGAAAAGGGCAACTAAAATGATTAGGGGTTTGGAACGGGTCCCATATGAGGAGAGGTTAAAGCGACTGGGACTTTTCAGTTTAGAAAAGAGGAGACTGATAGTGTGTCTAGACTACCGAGTTTTGTCGACAAAAGTGGACTTTTGTCGACAAAACTATACCAGTGTCTACACTACCGCTGAGTTCTGTCAACATAACGTCAGCAGTTTTGTCGACGCTGGTATACCTCATTTTACGAGGCATAACACCTTCTGTCGACAGAGTTCTGTCGACAGAAGGTGTTATTGCCTGTAGGGTTGCGTCCAGACTACGGGGTTCTGTCGACAAAGCAGCTTGCTTTGTCGACAGATTTCAATGTGTCTGGACGCTCTTTGTCGACGGACGTTTTGTCGACAGATACTGTCGACAAAACGTCCGTCGACAAAACCCGGTAGTCTAGACGTACCCTGAGGGGGGATATGATAGAGGTCTATAAAATCGTGAGTGGTGTGGAGAGGGCAGATAAAGAAAAGTTATTTAGTAGTTCACATAATAGAAGAACTAGAGGACACCAAATGAAATTAAAGGGTAGCAGGTTTAAAACTAATAAAAGAAAGTTCTTCTTCACACAGCGTGTAGTCAACCTGTGGAACTCCTTGCCAGAGGAGGCTGTGAAGGCTAGGACTATAATAGAGTTTAAAGAGAAGCTGGATAAATTCATGGAGGTTAGGTCCATAAAAGGCTATTAGCCAGGGGATAAAATGGTGTCCTTGGCCTCTGTTTGTCAGAGGCTGGAGAGGGATGGCAGGAGACAAATCGCTTGATCATTGTCTTCTGTCCACCCTCTCTGGGGCACCTGGTGCTGGCCACTGTTGGCAGATAGGATACTGGGCTAGATGGACCTTTGGTCTGACCTAGTACGGCCGTTCTTATGTTCTTATGTTCTTATGACCAGAGTGTTGGAAGTCCAGAACCAAGAATATATAATGGAAGGGAGGTGGGGGGAAAGGAAAAAATGGGAGGGGGGAAGAGGACATTGGGTAGATAAGTTTCAAAGGGATAGCCAAGACAGTCTGTAACAGGAAAAACTTAAAAAACAACCAATATTCTAGTAGCAACTGAAAGACTGATTACAGAGCTCTGCGACTTTGTCCTCACCCACAACTACTTCCGATTCAGAGACAATTTGTATCTTCGAGTCAGCGGCACAGCCTTGGGCACCACAATATGACAACATCTTTATGGTTGACCTAGAACGTTTCTCGCCCCCTAACACCGTTACTTTACTTACGCTACATTAATGACATCCTCATCATATGGACCCAAGGGAAAGAGACCCTCGAAGAATTTCATGGGGATTTCAATAATTTCCACCCCACCATCAGCCTCAGCCTAGATCAGTCCACTTCCCTGACACTACAGTACAATTAAAGGATGGACAAATTTCCATCACCCTTTATCAGAAACCCACCGACTGCTACACTTATGTTCATGCCTCTAGCTTTCATCCCAGACACATTTCTCAATCTATTGTATACAGCCAAGTCCTAAAATACAACCAGATTTGCTCCAATCCCACTGACAGAGACAAACACCTACAGGATCTATAAAGAGCATTCCTAAAACTGAAACACCAACCTGGAGAAGTGAAAAAACAGATTGACAGAGCCAAAAAAGTACCCAGACATGAACTACTTCAAGACAGACCCAAAAGAGAAAACAACAGAATTCCACTTGTCATTACCTACAGTCCACAACTTAAACGTCTCCAAAGCATTATCAACAATCTACAAAATCTAGCTTGGAAAATGACCCGTCACTCTGAAGCGTTGGGGGAAAGGCCTATTCTTGCTTACAGACAACCCCCTACCCTGAAACAAATCCTTTCTGATAACCACGCTACAAGCTACATCATAAGCGTCCAGGAACCAACCCCTGCAATCAACCCTGGTGCCAACTCTGCCTACACATCTATACAAGCGATTTCATCACTGGACCCAACCACATCAGCCACCAAATCAGAGGCTCCTTTAACTGCACATCCAGTAATGTGATCTATGCCATCAAATGCCAGCTATGCCACACTGCAATATATATTGGACAAACTGGACAGTCCCTACAGGAAAGAATTAATGGACACAAATCAGATAGCCAAAAATGCAACACACAAAAATCGGTTGGGGAACACTTTAACCTCTGTGGACACTCATTAAGGGATCTCCAACTTACTGTTTTGGTACAGACCAATTCCACAAGCCAAATACACAGAGAAAGATTGGAACTCCACTTCATTCTCAAGTTTAACTCTTACACAAATGGTCTAAACTGCGATCTCAGATGGCTCGCACATACTCAACCAACCAAACAATGAAGGTGCCAATGGTTCTTGATGCCTGTGTAGAATCTGTGATTAGTACTCTTCCCTTCCTAGTACAAACTAATGGTTCTTATCAGCCTCTTTTAATTATGTAGTCTTTAAGGTGCTACTAGACTAGGGTTTCCCAACCTATGGGTCGGGACTGAAATATCAGTCACCATTACATTTCAAAAGGGTCGCCAAGTGTCTTCCCAGGTGGCTCTCCCCTCTCACCTCCCATCGTTTTTGAATTGCCTTGGATCACCAAGTCTTCCTGAATTGTCAAATTGGGTCGCCACCTGGAAAAGGTTGGGAACCTCTGTACTAGACTATTTGTTGTTTTTTAAGTTTTTCCTGTTACAGATTGGCTCAGCTATCCCTTTAAAACTTATCTACCCAATGTCCTCTTTTCCTCCCCTCCCATTTTTTCCCCTCCCCTTCCCCTTCCTTTATTTATTCTTGGTTCTGGATTTCCAACATTACGGTCATCTGAAGAAGTGGGCTGTGCCCATGAATGCGCATGATACCATCTACATGTTTTGTTAGTCTTTAAAGTGCTACCAGACTATTTATTGTTTTTTAAGTTTTGCCTGTAACAGATTAACTAGGCTACCCCTCTGAAACATATTGAGTAAATTATTCCATAATGGGAAGGTGCCTAGTTGGATCTGTTTTTGAGATGTTTCTCATCTACTCAGCCTGATCCCTTTGTCCACAACATTGGAGTCACTCTTCATTCTGAATTCTCCTTTGTCTTTCACATGTTCTGTGTCTGTAAATCTTCTATCGCTACCTCCACACATTAATCCTGTAATCCACTGCCTTGAAAACAGACCCTGCTGCTAACAATTACCCTTGCCTTTCACTCTTGTAGCCTTGACTATGGAAATACTGTCCATTATGGCTTTCCCAAACTGCAGTTCTTTAGACTCTGCACCATGTAGCCAGGTGCTCTCTGACTTCTTGCCTTCATCATATTATTCCCATCCTCAGACACTGCTACTGGTTCCCTATTCATTTGAGGAAATAGTTAGGAACAACTCTTCTTGTGTCTGCAACTCTCCATCGACTTATTCTACCTAAGTGACAGATTCTGTCCCCATGTCTCTCTTTCTATACTAGTCTTCACCCTCCTTCTCCTTATCGAGTACCTTCATCCTCTCTATCAATTTTTGCTATCTCTCTTCCTTTATTACAAAAGCCTTCTTCTCTGCAGCATGGGTGGTGGTTAATGTAGGCAAGGGAAGGCATTGCCCTCCCAAAATCTGATTCCCTAGTTGCTGGGAGTACTGGAGCTGTTGGGCAGCATCCCTGGCCCTCTGGTTGGCCAGGAAGAACCATGCTTCAGGGCTGGAGTTGGGTGGGGCATTGCTCCACAGGGGGAGGAGGAGATTGCTGAAGGGGCATGGTCTTAGATGGAAGGGTTGGGGTCTTAGACAGAAAGGGCAGAGCTGGAGTTTGCCTTCCCTAGCTGGGTCTTCACCTGCCTCCCATTCTCTGCAGCTTCTACTGTTTGAAAAAGCCTTCGTATATCCCTATATTCATCAGTTTTCCATCGCTAAAGAGCTAATCTGGGGGAGGAGCAGAATCTCCTTCTGGGTCTAAGGTCAGGACTGGAAGTCTGTAGTTTCTGTTTGTACATTGGTTCTATCTGTGACCTTGGACACCACTCTGCTTCTTTGTATCCTTTGTAATAATAATGACTTCACTCAGAGGGATGTGATGAAGATTATTATTTTAAAAGTTTAAAAGAGAACACCTAATTTTAAGGGCTAAAGTCTGCTTCCCATTCCCTTCCTATGCAAGTAGTCTCACTGATGGCAACGAGACCTCTCTCACAGAAAGGTATTATTCGACTGAGTCAGGGTGGCAGAATCAGGCTCAGAATGAAGAGGGCAATGGATTGTCTATACATTCTGAGGTTAGATAAAAATATCGAAAATATCATTAGGATCTTTCAAGTTTAAATAAAAAATGTACATAAGTGGTCGTATTTCTGATGATGAGTTTGCTGAATTTCACACAAAAAATGTGAGTTAGCAGTGTGAAATGTGTTACTGGTGCTGACTTCTGAAGAAAGTCTGGAGAATGCAAATTTGGTTGGCGTGATTAAAAAAAACGCTCACCAGCCAATTCCTTTGGCATCAGTCGGGTGGGGGACAGATTGTAAACTCTCCTCAAGCTCTTTCTTATTACATTTTTTCAAAAGAAAAAGGGAGATTAGGAGAACAGCTTTCTGTAAATTGCATGTCTTTTTATGTAGCTCCTCCAAAGGATCCTCTGGCTACTGTCTCCAAGTGAGGCATCTCCCTAAGATATGGCACTGGTTTTATCGAGGTCAGTATAATTTAGAAGGGATAAAAAGAGTTTAAACTGAGAGCTGCTTTCCATTATGAAATTTAAGTTAAACCAAAATCTGAAACAGTGCATAAGAACTGGCCCTTAGATCAGAAATTAATAGCATCAAGGGTTTGGCAGGAACATTTTATTTGAGTTGTCCCATCACATCATTAATTCATTTGGAATTCACTTTGCTTCACTGCAATAAGAACTGTTCATAATAAATTCATTTGGCATTAATGCAGAGGGCTCAGAGCTTCCAGATTCACCCCCTACAATATTGATTAAGTACTTGTAGAGATTGTCTCTCCTCAACAAAAGTACAACTGTGGTTGACAATCCAAATTTATATAAATATGCTTTCACCTAAGGGCCATAAGAATAAGAGATGGTTCATGGCCTTTTTATATGCTTCTTGCATATTGTGCAAGATAAAAATATAGAACTCTTCCCTCCTCCTAAAATATGTGTCTCTAATCTTCAACCCCTTTTCTCCTGCATGCAATTTTAGGTGGAAACCTCTTCTTCATGCTTCTAGAAGTTATGTTATGATTTATATTGCCCTTGCAAAGAAGGAGGAAGAAAAGGGCATCACATTTTGGTGGATTTAAAATGAAGACTCTGGTCCCAAGGACTTTCCAATCTAATTTATGCAATTAGCATATGAGTAAAAACATCAGATCAAAAGAGCTGAGAATGGGGGCTGGAGGAGATAATTAAAGTTGTGGAATTTCTGAATTTTCAAATATTGTGTTATCTTCTCAAATAATGTGATTGCATTTCTATAGCATCTTTTATCTGACAATCTGAAAGCATTTTACAAAATTATGTGATTAGGATTAATAGGATTATTTTACAAAGGAATGTCCTTAGCAAAATCACTTAGTGACGGAATTGTGAATAAAAACCATGTATCACTCGTGTCTCGTCCCCTGCTCCCACTACTCTGTGTAGTTGGTATATATCTGTTATACACACTAAAGCAAAAATTGGGGAAAAATTAGATAGGGAGGGTAAGAATCTGCAAGGGCATGGAATTTGTAATGGGGATCCCAAGGCTGTTTTTTTTGTTTTGTTTTTTGAAAACTCCCCCTGAAATTATCTGAGGGGCTCGTTTTTTCAGGCCGTTTTTCATCATAAGTTCTCCATCAGGATAGAGCCAAAAATAAATAAATATAAAAGCTCACACTAATTAGCTAGAGGAAAAATTGAAATATTTTGGCAGTTGGGAGTGGGGGAGTGAGGGTGGAGGGTAAATGAGGCTACTGAAATGGATGGTCCCACGCAGGATGAAATCTTCATTGTGTGAATGTGTTTTTTATCGGTTTGTGCAAGGTGAACCTGGGACCAGATGAATGTTTCTGTCAGAGATTGTGACAAAAATATATGACAGAGGAAGGAACGGGGAGGGCGAGGGAATATGTGGATTATGTCTCAACACTGCACTTAAGCCAAATACTAGGGCTGGAGAGTGCACACAATGTGAAGAACGTGTATTTTAAGGAGCTTTTGTTCTGGCATACGGGAGACAGAAAGATGCAGTAAAGGCTGAATCTCAAGATGCAAGCTTTTTTGTTTGTTTCTGTAAGTCATCCAGGAGGATGAGTATGTTTCTCAGCAGAACTTTTACCTGCTATTTTTTGTTTTGTTAACTTGCTGTCAAATGCACCTAAGTCAAAATGCGGAGAAGAACACGACATATCTCTTCTGTGCACTATTTTGGATAGCGAAGTATAGAAACTTGGACAGGAAGAGTTGAAGGAGCCCCCAAACAGCTCCATTCCAAGAGCTTTTCTTCCCAAGTGGTCTGCAGCAAAGCTGAGGGACTAGCCACTTCTGTATAATGAATGGGGGAAATCCAGTAATAGAGCTGTCCACAGACATATGGCTCCTTCTCCCACAGACTGTGACATCAATCAAACCTGAGTTAGAGGGACATGTTACACCTCTGCTGCACACCAGTCCGCTGGTCAGTTGCAACCATGTATAAAGTAGCTTGTAGAAGCCTGAAGCAAAAGAAGAGTATAGTAACATTGTGTCTGAAAAATCGTTTGCTGCCTCAATTGCATGAAGTCTTAGAGTACATATTAGCAGTATTAGATGATGTGTCCTTAATGCATCATTTACTGGTGAGGCCACGTTGGAAGTTCAGGAGAGAGAAAGCTTTTGGGACAATTGAAAGACAAATGTGAAATGATAAATTACCTGGGGAAGGGGGCGGGGGAAAGGAGGGGAGTATGGTGTGCATGAGGTAGATCTTGCCCTGTTTTAGGGCAGGTTTATGTGGCTCTGTTGGGTCAAAGTTGTTGTGACAATGGTTTAGTTGGCCACTGGTAAATTTTCCCAGTGCTGAAGCGGTGTGATCAGAAAAAAAAAAAAGACATGTGGCCAGGATCTCTTTACCCTGGTAATCCTTTAGCTGCTGAAATAGCTCCATGGATGCCATAGGCAGCCAATGCAACTTACAGCAGCCTTCACATTTCATCTAGTTTGCCCCAGGAACTGGTACTGGGATTGACCGCAATTAGAGGAGGGAGGGGCACAAAGTTTACTTGAAACCAGCTTTTCACTGGTGGTTCTCACCTGTGCTGCCTGCTTCTTGGCTGTAGGTCAAGATATATGTCTGTACGAGTGCGCCTATACACATTCATCGTTACCCAAGTTGGCCAAGTCTCTGTTCAGAAAGAAATCAAGAAGCAGCTTCCAAATTCAAACACTCCCAAATGCTTATATTAATCACATTTTTCTGGGTTCCCTTAGAAATACCCTGAAAAAAGCACTCGCTGTATTTCACAGGAACTCTGACTATAGTTAGCGTTTAACATGTCAAAAAATGTAAAAGTTGAAAATACATAATTTACACAAAATGCCATTGATTTAAAACCACTCTTGTTCAGTACAAAACATCTTATTCCAAGAACTGTGTTTAGATTTTTGTGTATGCGCCTAAGTGTTTGTTTTGCTTTTGCTTTCAGGCTGTAGACAGATTTTCTGGATGCAGCATTTGCTAACCTTAAAGTACACATTTGACACGACCTCGTCACATTATATGATCATATACTACTGAGGGATAAAATGCCTTAGGAGTGTATTGTGCCTAGTTGGATATACAGCATTATGACAGGAAAATTTTGTAGATCAGCTTTTTAGCTACATTTTCAACTGATGCATGAATTTTCTTAGAGGATGTTATTCACTATGCACCTTATGAGGTGGTATGTGACTCCAGTAGCCACTTTAGAACCAAATGAAGCAGGGACCACTTTGCTAAGGTGACAGAGTGGGGGGAGGTGGTAAAAATGAGGACACTGGGTGAGCTTTCCACTGGGTCTTTGACTGGATTTTTCTCCCCTGTGCTGGTTGTTTGCACCGCCAACCCTTTTCCCCTGCTCCCACCTCCCTGAGTCTTTAAACCAATGATGGGTAACCTGCGGCCCACTGTGGTTCCACCTATGGCCCACGGATCCCCTGGCTGTCCCCTCCTCCACACACCTCTCATGAACTGGGATACCGGAGCCTAGCACTTCCTATATCTCCTTCCTCCCTCCCAGCACTTTTGGAGGAGCTGCAAATCATCTGATTTGTGCTCCATCCCTGCTCCTCCCCCATCCTCCCAAGCTGGAATGCTGCAAATCAGGGAGAAAGTGGGGACAGAGCATGAATGCAGTGATTTGCATGTTCCAAAAGTGCTAGGACAGAGGGAGAGGAGCAGGTATGTATGGGCTCCAGTGTCCCCATGTGTGAGAAGCGTAGGGGAGAGGAAGCAGCAAACAGGGGGCCCTGTGGCTGCAGGTGGAACCCCAATGGGCCATGGGCTTCTGCAGCCCACTGAGGTGGCTATTTGTGGTTGCCCATCCCTGTTTTAAACCCTTGATGCCTTGTCCTCTTCTCCCTGTCCCTGTCTTCCTTTCCCCCTTTCCTTCAATGTCTCATCTCCCTTCACTTTTATTACTATTTGCCTGAGACCTCCTAAGTAAACTACCAGCCCACCTCTCCAAAACAATCTTGGAATGAACATGATGTAGGTACAACTGTAATAAACATGATTAATCATATGAACTGAAGCTGATTGAATGCTACTGGTTACTGTTCCTGCAGTGAAAAATTAAGCTGTGTTCTCATCCAATATTCCTGCTGTTGCTACTGCTGTTACTTCTTCCCGATGGTTGGCTGGTTACAATCACTTTGACATCTGTGGATGATAATCCTACCATGAAATCCTAAAATAAACTAGTGACATGTACAATCTCTTCTATGGCCAAGAGGATGAAACACAATTTCACACGTCAAGAATCAGAATTCCTGGTGTGGAAGGTGGCCGAAGCAGCAAAAAGGGATTGTGCTAAGAAGTTATCGAAGATTTGGTTCTTTCCTGGCACACTACTTTCTTGTCTGCCTTTAGAGAAAGATGACAACATGGAACGCAAGTTGTGGCAGCATAATCCAGTGGATAGGATACTTTTTAGTTAGATGCTCTTGTTTAAGGGCTAGCTAGATGTATCCACAAAAATGGACCAGATTCTCAGATGGGAGATTGAGAATTCTGAAACAGCCTGAATAAAGATCTGGAGCCATATTACAGAACTTTTGTTTAATATACATAAAAATTGGAATTAGCAGGTGATGAGCAATAACAATAGGTCACTTTAATTATCTGTCCCACTAAGAAAACAGTATATCTGAAAATGCTGTTTGTTTCTCAATCTCAATGAACTTCAATTGCATGCTAATTTCTATTATCTTGTAAACTGAAAATAAATGTAAAGACGAATATACTTGACTTCTTTCACAGTGTGATGGAAACTGAATAAACAAGCAAATATTAGAGTTTAAGAGCCAAATCAGCTTCAATGACATCAGCCTGAGCCTGTCAGAGAACATCTGTCACACTGCGCACTAAGCAGAGCCGGATGCCATTCCAGAGCTGGATAAAACATAAAGAGAGACACTGGGTAGTTAAAAGGGGGTGGAGGGAGGACTGTATGGTGGGGTGGAATGCTGAATTACACAATTACTCGTCATAAAATAATCATTGGTTTTATTTAATTACTTATTTATTAATAGCTCTGGATTTTCAGTTTTCCTCTAACCACAGCAGCACCCAGAGGCTGAAAACTGACAGCTCCCTGGAAGTAGAGCTCCTTGTCTCTGGCATGGTAGGTAAGACTCTGATCATGCAAGTGATAATTCAATAGCTTTAACAGTAGGATTACTCTGGATGAATGAAACCTCAAGGTCATTTACATACTTTATTTTATCTTAAAGAATCTTAAATGTTTTTGATTGCAAATACTAGAGTGGTCATTGAGAAGTCTCAGCTCAAAGCCGATATTGGAACCAATCCAGAGAGATCCCCAGCACCTGCCGAGCACTGGCAATAGAAGTTGCAGGTGCTCACTGTCCCTTAGCTCTTGCTCCATTCAGTGTAAATGTTTAAGAGCTGAAGAGTGATTCGGTGCTAAGTATTGATTAAGGGCTACATTCTGCCCATGAACATCGAGGAAGACAGTTGTATGCATATTTTGTCAGGCTAGCCTAATTGTGGAAGTCATTGTTTTTCTAGACCAACGTTATTGATGGGAGAGTCACATGAACATTTAATTCCTTCCTGTTTAAAATGTGGATTTTGCTTCTTCCCATCAAGAGGAAATCTTTTGCAAATGATTTGGGTGTAGTTCTGCAGTCAGCTACAAGTTTGTACCTCTGACAAACTCCAGTTTTGAATCTGAGTGCTGAATAGGAACCAGGCTGGGTCATCCTTACCAACCTCTTGTATTCACTGGGCCAGACCATGTGTAAAGCTTAACTTCCTTGAGTTGCCTCTGCATGCAGATACTCACCATGACTCAGTGAAGCTACTCATACAAATAAGGGCTCTGCAGGATCATAAAATACTAGGATTGGAAGGGACCTTGAGAGGTCATCGAGTCCAGACCCCTGCCCTCATGGCAGGACCCAGTACTGTCTACTTTAGACCATCCCTGATAGATATTTATCTAACCTACTCTTAAATATTTCCAGAGATGGAGATTCCACAACCATCCTAGTCAATTTATTCCAGTGATTAACCACTCTGACGGGTAGGAACTTTTTCCTAATGTCCAACCTAAACCTCCCCTGCTGCAGTTTAGCCCATTACTTCTTGTTCTATCTTCAGAGGTCAGGCAGAACAAGTTTTCTCCCTCCTCCTTGTAGCACCCTTTTAGATACCTGAAAACCACTATCATGTCCCCTCTCAATCTTCTCTTTTCCAAACTAAACAAGCCCAGTTCTTTCTGTCTTCCTTCATAGATCATGTTCTCTAGACCTTTAATCATTCTTGTGGCTCTTCTCTGGACCTTCCCCAGTTTCTCCATATCTTTCTTGAAATGCGGTGCCCAGAAATGGACACAATACTTCAACTGAGGCTTAATCAGTGCAAAGTAGAGTGGAAGAATGACTTCTTATGTCTTGCTCTCAACACACTTGTTAATGCATACTAGAATCATGTTGGCTTTTTTTGCAACAGCATCACACTGTTGACTCATATTTAGCTGTGGTCCACTATAACCCCTAGATCCCTTTCTGCAGTACTCCTTCCTAGACAGTCGTTTCCCATTCTGTATGTGTGAAACTGATTGTTCCTTCCTAAGTGGAGCACTTTGCATTTGTCCTTATTAAACTCCATCCTGTTTACCTCAGACCATTTCTCCAATTTGTCCAGATCATTTTGAATTATGATCCTATTCTCCAAAGCAGTTGCAACCCCTCCAAACATGGCATCATCTCCAAACTTAATAAGTGTATTCTCTATGCCGATATCTAAATCGTTGATGAAGATTTTGAACAGAACTGGTCCCAAAACAGACCCCTGCGGAACCCCACTTGTTATTCCTTTCTAGCAGGATTGTGAACCATTAATAACTATTCTCTGGGAATGGTTATCCAGTCAGTTATGCACCCACCTTATAGTAGCCCCATATAAGTTGTATTTGCCTAATTTATTGATAAGAATATCATGTGAGACCATATTAAATGCCTTACTAAAGTCTAGGTATACCACATCCACCACTTCTCCCTTATCCACAAGACTTATTATCCTATCAAAGAAAGCTATCAGATTGGTTTGACATGATTTGTTCTTTACAAATCCATGCTGGCTGTTCCCTATCACCTTATTATCTTCCAAGTATTTGCTGATGATTTCCTTAATTACTTGCTCCATTACCTTTTCTGACACAGAAGTTAAACTGACTGGTATATAGTTTCCTGGGTTGTTTTTATTTTCATTGATGGGCACTATATTGCCCCTTTTCCAATCTTCTGGAATCTCTCCTGTCTTCCATGATTTTCCAAAGATGATAGCTAAAGGCTCAGATACCTCCTCTATCAGCTCCTTGAGTATTCTAGGATGTATTTCGTCAGGCCCTGGTGACTTCCAGACATCTAACTTTTCTAAGTGATTTTTAACTTGTTCTTTTTTAATTTTATCTTCTAAACCTACCCGCTTCCCACTAGCATTCACAATGTCAGGTATTCCTTCATCAGACTTCTTGGTGAAAGCCGAAACAAAGAAGTCATTAAGCATCTCTGCCATTTCCAAGTTTCCTGTTACTGTTTCCCCCTCCTCACTGATCAATGGGTCTACCCTGTCCTTGGTCTTGCTTTTACTTCTAATATACTTATAGAATGTCTTCTTGTTTCCCTTTATGCCTGTAGCAAGTTTGAGCTCGTTTTGTGCCTTTTCCTTTCTGATCTTGCCCCTGCATTCCTGAATAATTTGCCTATATTCATCCTTTGTAATTTGTCCTAGTGTCCATTTTTTATGAGACTCCTTTTTTATTTTTAAATCATGCAAGATCTCCTGGTTGATCCAAGGTGGTCTTTTGCCATATTTTCTATATTTCCTACGCAGCGGAATAACTTGCTTTTGAGCCCTTAACAATGTCCCTTTGAAAAACGGCCAACTCTTTTCAGTTGTTTTTTCCCTCAGTCTTGCTTCGCAAGGGTCTTTACCTACCAGCTCTCTGAGCTTACCAAAATCAGCCTTCTTGAAATTCATTGTCTCTAATTTGCCATTCTTCCTTCTACCATACCTTAGACTCATTACCTCTATGATTGCATTATCACTTTCACCCAAGCTGCCTTCCACTTTCAAACTATCAACCAGTTCCTCCCTATTTGTTAAAATCAAATCTAGAACAGCTTCCCCTGCAGTAGCTTTTTCAACGTTCTGAAATAAAAAGTTGTCTTCGGTGCAGTCCAAGAACTTGTTGGATAGTCTGTGCCCCGCTGTGTTAATTTCCCAACATATATCTGGATAGTTGAAGTCCCCCATCACGACCAAATCCTGCTCTTTGTTGATGATTCTGTTAGTTGTTTAAAAAAAGCCTCATCCACCTTTTCTGCCTGGGTAGGTGGCCCGTATTAGATCCCTAGCATGACATCACCCTTGTTTTCTACCCCTTTTAACCTAACCCAGAGACTCTCAACATGCATGTCTCCTATGTCCATCTCCACCTCAGTCCAAGTGTGTACATTTTTAATATATAAGGCAACACCTCCTCCCTTTTTTACCCACCTGTCCTTCCTGAGTGTAAGCTGTACCCTTCTATATCAATATTTCAATTGTGTGTATTATTCCACCAAGTCTCTATGATGCCAACCATGTCATAGTTGTATTTATTTATTAGCACTTCCAGTTCTTCTTGCTTATCACCCATACTTCTTGCATTTGTATATAGACATCTAAGATACTGATTTGATCTTGCCTCCCAATTCTACATTGTTCCTCCTTTCTCTCTGCTATTATACCCATATTCCCTCCCATTTCTGACCTATCTCCCAAGTCTCCATATTCTTCACTTACCCGTGAGCTTTGGTCACCTGTCCAAAATTAGGATTGCTTCCATGGGCTTTTACCCTTTGAAAATACAAGCATTTCATCAGGGTGAGGCTCTAGGGACAGATTTTCAAAAGAGATCAGCATACCATAAAGCATCTTTTATAACCAGCTAGTGTCATAATAGGAGTTACTGAGTACTTTGAAAATCTGACTTTATTTAGGTACCTAAATAGAAGCTGAGCTATTTTAAAAATCTGGCTCTGATTTTTGGTATTAAGCATTGGAAAATGTGAGCCTGAGCTTTTTTTCAGGGAGGGTGCATCTACACTGCACCCATAATCCGAAATAAGCTATGCAATTTGAGCTACGCAGATTGTGTAGCTTATTTTGATGCTACTTTAAAATAGCTTATTTTAAAATTTGGTGCTGTCTACACAGCACTTATTTTGAAATAAATTGCTATTCCAAAACATCCCTTACTCCTCGTGGAATGAGGTTTACAGGGTCATCAGAATAATGAGCCCATTATATTTCAAACTAATGGGCTTGCTGTGAAGATGCAGGGTAGCTATTTTGGGATACTCTGGTATCCCAAAATAGCGTTGCAATGTAGATGTAGCCTGAATGATTAGAATCAAACCTGCTTCTTCTCTTTTGTAGCTCTCACTCAATGCTCTGGGTTCCTATTTGACATGAATGTGCTAATCAAACTTTGTCTAACAAACTGACTGTTAATGAGGGAAGACTGAGTGTGCCCATGTGAATTTCTTTCTTCAGCCTAATTTTGATTTGTTAAGGACATTGGCCTTTTGATTCCAACAGTTTACCACATTATCTTGCTGCACAGTGTGAAGTG
Source organism: Pelodiscus sinensis (assembly GCF_052426305.1). Taxonomy (NCBI): domain Eukaryota; kingdom Metazoa; phylum Chordata; order Testudines; family Trionychidae; genus Pelodiscus; species Pelodiscus sinensis. The sequence goes on along the minus strand of NC_143063.1, from coordinate 23,204,005 downwards.
GTAACCTGTTATTTTGAATTCCTTCTGAGGGAAATTTACATTTTGAGTAATGGAACTATAACTTTTCATGTGCACTTAATTGACACTGAAAATGTTCAAGTTTATTCAAATAGAGCTAAATACTGAGATGTATAATTTTGATGCCAATTAGTCTACTCGAGTGAGGTTACTTAATGAAAGACTCTATTTAACTGATGAAAAAAATTGCCGTGGGAAAAAAATGCCCGATATCTTGCAGCACTTTCAATCGTTGTAGATCATACAGTATAAATCCCCAGATGCTTATTACAAAGCATCGGAGAAGATGCTAAACAGCAGTAATGTACAACTATAAAAGCTTATGGGAACCATGAATAAAACCATAAGCAAATGTTCTAAACCTTTGAATGAATGGAGGTCAGGCAGTAATTCTTTATTTCCTCTTTTAGGGATATTAGGGTTAAGGAGTGGTCTTCTGAGATACATTCCATTCTTATTCTTTAGTTTATTCTCCTGCAAAAGCCAGGGTACAGTTTGCTCTCTCCTTTCAGCTGAGGAAGGTTGTCAGACAGAACTGCCTTCTAGCTTTTGTGTGCCTCTTCAAGGTCAAGCTGGAGGGAACTATGTCAGAGCAAAACAAGTTGCTCCCATTTCTCAAAAGTTCAGCTTGCTCCTTCACAAGCCTCACAGACACTGGGAATCAGGCATCTCAAGGACTAAATACTTATCTGATGTCCAGTCTAGTGTACTGCTTGTCTTTTACTGTATTTTAGGGATAACAAGTATAATAGATTACAACTGCATAGCTGGTTAAATTGTAGATGCCTGGAGCAGAGCACTAACAAATATAATTACCAGTGGTCTAGTGCAGAATAATCACCATTTTATACATCAGTAGACAGATCCATGTGTACATAGATGTCCAGATCCATAAATGGCAAATACACACACACACACACAGAGGATACTTTGTTTTCAGTTGGACTAATCTATGGCTATGTGTGGGTCAGCCATATTATGTGCACACAGTAACAAATTTGCACTGTTTATAGGGCCCACTGGTGTAAGATGCTTGTACTAAGAACTCTTTTTTGCATGAAAGTTGGAATTTTCCAGCCCAGAACCCACTGCTGTTAATGAGTCATCAAAGTGAATTATTTCTGGCTCCAAAGAGGTAATTTATTAATTACTATGAGTGGGTAATGGATTTTATAAAAATGATTAACAGTCAGATAAATAGAATGCAAAGTTGCCAAAGTACAGAGACTACAGGTTACCTTGGGATTTTCCAGACCTTCAGATGTATTGGTCTGCATTGGCCTCAACCTCATAGCATTCCCAATAATGGGCCTGGAAAGGGCTGCAATTTATCCAAATGAGAAGCTTTACAAACTATCCCCCATATTCATCTTCTAACATCTGAGGGGTTTGTTGGTTGGGGTTTGTTTCACACTTAAATTATTTCAGATCTTAGACAGAGAAGTGCAAAAGAATGCATAGATCACTTGCTGTTATATGAAGTAGCTACTGTAGCATCTTGTTGTCTCCTGCCCCTGTTATACCAACATAAGAAGGGTCATACTGGGTCAGACCAAACGTCTATCTAGACCAGTATCCTGTCTTCCAACAGTGGCCGATTCCAGATGCCCCAGAGGGAGTGAACAGAACAGGCAATCATCATGTGATCCCTCTCCTGTCATCCATTTCCAGCCTCTGACAAACAGAAGCTAGAAACACCGTTTCTACCCATCCTGGCTAATAGCCATTGATGGACCTAACCTTTATGAATTTATCTAGTTCTTTTTGAACCCTGTTAAATTCCTAGCCTTCACCACATCCTCTGGCAAGGAGTTCCATAGGTTGATTGTGCGCTGTATGAAGAAAAACTTCCTTTTGTTTGCTTTAAACCTGTTACCTATTAATTTCATTTGGTGACCTCTAGTTTTTATGTTATGGCAATAAATAAATAACTTTTCCTTAATCACTTTTTGCACACCCGTCATGATTTTATAGACCTCTATCATATCCCAGCTTAGTCTCCTCTTTTTCTAAGCAGCAAAGTTCCAGTCTTTTTTTATCTCTCTTCATATGGGACCCATTCCAAACCCTTGATAATTTTTGTTGCCCTTTTCTGAATCCTTTCCAATGCCAATATAACTTCTTTGAGATTAGGTGACCACATCTGTATGAAGTATTCAAGATGTGGGTGTACCATGTTTTTATATAGAGGCAATAAAATATTGTCTGTTTGCTTTTTTGACTGCTGCTGCACATTGAGTGGATGTTTTCAGAAGCCTATCCACAAGGCCTCTCTCTTGAGTAGTTGTAGCTAAATTAGTCCCCATCATATTGTATGCATAGTTGGGATTATTTTTTTCCAATGTGCATTAATTTACATTTATCAACATTAAATTTCATTTGCCATTTTGTTGCCTAATCACTTAATTTGGTGAGATCTTTTCAAAGCTCTTCACAGTCTGCTTTGGTCTTAATTATCTTGAGCAGTTTAGTACAATCTGCAAATTTTTCCACGTCACTGCTTACCCCTTTCTCCAGATCATTTATAAATAAGTTGAATAGGATTTGTCCCAGTACAGACCCTTGAGTGACACTACTAGTTACCTCTCTCTAGTCTGAAAACAGAACATTTATTCCTACCCTTTGTTTCCTGTCTTTTAACCAGTTAACAGTCCATAAGAGGACCTTCCACCTTATCCCATGACAACTAACTTTACTTAAGAGCCATTGGTGAGGAACCTTGTCAAAGGCTTTCTGGAAATCTAAGTACACCATATCCACTGGATCCCCCTTGTCTGCATGTTTGTTGACCCCCTCAAAGAACTTTAGTAGACTAGTAAAGTATGTGGTAGAAATGTAGCCGTGTTAGTCTGGTGCAGCTGAAACAAAAAACAGGAATGTGTATCACTTTAAAGACTAACAAGATGGTTTAATAGGTGATGAGCTTAGGAAGTGGGTCTGGCCCACAAAAGCTCATCGCCTATTAAACCATCTTGTTAGTCTTTTAAGTGCTACATAGTCCTGTTTTTTGTTTTAGTAAGGTATGATTCCCTTTACAGAAACCATGTTGACTTTTCCCCAACAAATTATGTTAATCTATGTGACTTGCAATTTTATTCTTTAGTATAGTTTCAACTAATTTGCCTGGTACTGACGTTAGACTTACTGGTCTGTAATTGCCAGAATCATGTCTAGAGCTCTTCTTAAATATTGGTGTCACATTAACTATCTTCCAGTCATTAGGTACAAAAGCTGATTTAAAGGATAGGTTACAAACCACAGTTAATAGTTCTGCAATTTCATATTTGAGATCTTTCAGAAATCTTGAGTGAATGCCATCTACTCCCAGTGACTTGTTACTTTTAACAGGAGGAAGCCATGCCAAATGAGGCACCACAGGGGTGGTGGGGAACATAACTAAGTGTTGCAGCGGCTTTTAAATTCTCAGTGCTTAACTTAGGAGTCGCAGGTGTCCTTCTGCTTAGTGGAATTTGGAGCCCAAGGCAATGCTTTGTTGGTGGGCATTAAATGCCTATGGATGGGTTTCACAAAAGCTAACAAGCTGATTGAGCAGTTGTCTAGCCAATGGCAGTAGCCAATGAAAGGGGTGTCCTTTATCTTGGCTGAATACTTTTACAATTGGGCTGAAAGTTATAAGCAGGGTCAGTGCCACTTATCTGTGGCATCTTTTGTGTGAATTTAGGTGATCTCTGAACATATCCCAAAGGCAAGAGAGGTGGGAAAATGTCTGTTTTGATATCACCAAGATTTGGGGGTGAATTTGTTGCTGAGCTGCTGAGTGTCAGGAAAGAGGTTGTCCAGCCACTGAACTGTAGACACCTTAGGGGCTTTCACAGTGGAAATTTAGGGAATAGTTGAACCAAGGTTTTGTGGATGCCAGTGGTACTTACATGTTTGACTTCCCCTTTCAGTACCTACATCCGTTTGTGAATCTGGACCTAAAACCTAAAATGGGTCTGACCTAGTGCTGTGAGAGTATGAAGCAAGGGTGAGAAGTGACCTACTAATTTCTCTGTTTACGTGGACAATAAAGAATTTTAAACTGCATCCAGGCTTTGCTGGTTTATGTCTGTTTGTATGAACAGAAGCCCAGTAAAAAACTCAGAAACTCCAGAGACAGTTTTAGTTAAACTTGGATCTCCTGTGATCTTTCTTGCTGTCTGCTCTCACTGGTCATTACTGTCTGATGTGAAGCTGATAGGGAGCTGGCCGACAATACATGTTTCCATCTGTTCTGCTGCTACGATGAAACAATGCAAATGTTACCACTGAAAAAGTTAAGTGCATTTGAAAGAATCAGCACGAAATATGGTTAGATTAAACAATTGCTGTATTTAGACAGCTTCTGATATATAATTCTGATCCTGCATGATTCATGCTGCTGAAAGGGAAACATTATCCATATGTTTAAGATTAGCACTGTGAAACTTCAAAAGTTCAGTAGTAGCTAATGGTGTGAATGAACTGTGAAATATGTTCTATATAAATATTAATTTGGCATCTGTGATGAAGCTTCAGCCATTTGGAATGACCAAATAGAAACAGTTGTTTAAGTTCTTTTAGAACACAATGGATAATGAATTACAAGAAGATCTAAGTATGCCTGGAGTTGGCAGATTTTAATGGCAGGGGGCATACATATCACTCTTTGAAGCACTTGATGTCTTTCTTTTTAAACTGTGTGTGTGCCATGCCAGGTTCAGTGGGGCCCCTACCTGGTAAAGGCAGGTTGGCACAATATATGCTAATTCTAGATATAAGTGCTCTAGCTTGAGGTCCTTAGGGAAAGAGCTCTCTGCTCTGATCTGTTGAATAAGTGTCGATATGGCTTTAAAGTATTTGCATAAGCGTTTTATCTAGTAACCCTCCAGTAAGACTTTGGGTGCCTCCATTTCTGTAAATAAGCTCTGAATTGGTTGGGTAGTGGAACTGAACTGAGATGAGAATAGGGCTCTTTTCCCCAGCAAGGAGTGCATTCTTTCTGGTAAGGATTCTTTTCAAGGATCCTTTATGCTACTGGTTCCCTTCATAGGTGACTTGTGCTGACACTCAGGAGGTGAACTGCCTCCCTGTGCCCATGCCAAAATTGTAATTGCTAAATGGGGTACTCCACATCCCCCTGATGCTCAAGGTGGCCCTTCCTGTACCCCTCCCTCTGCAGGCACCAGTCGCTCTTGTGTCCATTCCAATGAAGATTCTGTAGTGCAATTCCTTTATCATGAACATTCGGTTTACAAACGTAGGATTTTTTTTCATAACTGCACTCAAAATCAAAACAATGTAAAACTTTAGCACCTACAAGTCTCAGCATGAAGGGGCTTATGAATGTGTATCACATCTGGCACATAAATATCTTGGAATATTAGCTACAGTAATGTCATCAAATGCCTGTTCTCACTGTCAGGTGACATTGTAAACAAGAAGCAGGCAGCATGATCTCCCATATGTGTAAATAAGCTTGTTCAGCAATTTGCTCAGATGAACAAAAGAAGAGGAGTGAGTGGATTTGTATGAGGTGAATTGAAAAATACTATTTCTTTTGTTTTTTCTTTTTACAGTACAAATATGTGCAATCAAAAATAATAGAAGGTGAGTACTGTGCACTTTGTATTTTGTATTTTAATTGAAATGAATATATTTAAAAATTTAGAAAAACATCCACAAAACAGTATTTATAATAAATTGATAATTGTATTTTGTTTAACAGTGTGATTACAGCTGTGATTAATCACAACTATTTTTTTGTTAATTTGTTGTGAATTAATTGCTTGCATTAACTGTGATGAATTGATTCATACAAAGCCTCTGTGCTGAAGGATATGGAAGTATTACCTACTAAGGCTGGCCCAGTATGGGAAAGTCCTTAGTGGCACTAGAAATTTGGGAGTAGGAGGCTTCAATTTTGTTAGATTTAAGAGGAACCCTTTGCTATTTGGACCCAGACCTTTTTGCTGTGGATAGCACCTTCCTGTAGAATTACACAGATGATGTTAACATAGTGAAATACCTGGCCCTGTACTAAGCTGTGTCTTGCTATTGAATTCTGCAACCCCAGAATTATTTCGGAGCATAAATATTAATGGCAGGAAGAGGTAGCACAAAGGAATGTGAGTTTGGTTGGTACTTAAACACGACTGAAATGGGTGCAATATAAGAGACTATGTCGGGGGGGGGGGTGAAAGAGGCTCTCAATGGGCCAGATTCGGCCCACCAAGCCACCAGATCCAGCCTGCAGCTGCCTCACTGGAACCCTTAGGCAGAGAACAGCTCACACTTTAAAAAGCCAGCTGTTCTCCATTCCGGACAGCTGGGGGAAGGAGGAGAGAGACTTTTCATGCTGTTCCTGCTCCCCAGCAAAATCTCTTTGCGCCCACTGGCCAATCTCTCAGTTTGCAGGCAATAGGAGCTGAGAATTTTTGTTGGGAGCAGGGGCAGTGTAGGAAGCCTTTTCCCTTCCCCCTTAGCACCCTCTCTTTCCCCCTCATGCCCAGAGCAGAGCAGACAGTCTACCTCTGGTTTCTGTTGGTAAGCGCCTCCCAGCCAGAGCCTGCCTCTGGCATCCTAGCACTTGCCTTACCCAACCCTCTGCCCCCTCCTGCATCCATACCCGCTCCCAGATCTAGCACCCCAATCTCCTGCCCCAGATCACAATCCCTTCCTACCCTGGGTCACATCTGAAAATCCTGCATCCCAGTCCCCTGCCTGGGTCACAACAGCCTCCTTCACCCAAACTCCCTCTCAGACCCCATTTTCCCTTCTGCGCCCCAATCTCGTAAGCCAAGCTCCCTTCTGCACCCAACCTCCATCCAAACCCTGGAATTCCTCGATTAATATACTGGAAGTGTGCAGCCCTCAACCACTTTCCAAAATCTTGGAGTGGCCCCCTGTCAAAAATTATTGTCTACTCTTGGGCTAGGTAGAGTGGAACAGAGATCCAATATTACTATGATATTACTTTGGGGGGAAATATTTTCTGTGATATAACCTGTTGTGGAATACTCTTGCATTTCTCTATCAGTACAGAGAATAACCTTCTGTCACCGATAAATTCAACAGGGTTTCAGTTATTTTTAAGATTAGTGAAAGCTTCATTTAGAAAAAAAAATCCCTTCATTGTGATTCCTGACTCCCTCTGCCCATGAAATCCCATCATATGCCCCCTCCTTATTCAGTCAATACGCTGCTGTCTTCCCTGCCTTTTAAGAACTTTTGCAGGAATCAAGTGTTTCTCATTTGGACTGAGCACAATTAATTAAAATTTCTTTAGCTCTAACTGAAACGTTATAGTCTGGGGAGGATTTAGCTTTCATGAGAGCTACAAATTACTTATTTTTAGATAATATATATGTATTATTTGTGACTGAACTGATGACTGTTCAAAATGGAGACACCAGTTCCTACTTGGCTATATTACATAATGTTAACAATACATACTTAACTAAGGGAAGAATAAGTGACTCACCAAAGATCATACAGTGAGTCAAAAAGCAGAGCTGCAAATAGAGCCCAGAAGTTCTTGCCCTTTAACTGCCAGGCCATGCTTCTTGTTTCCTTGTTTCTAGTACTGATTGACTTAGCATTAGAAAAATGGCTAAATCATTTTTATGTGGGTCTTGCCAATTTCTTAGATAAAATGTTCATCTACCATGGTGAAGGGCAGCTTCAAAATACTTAAATAAATACAATAAATCCAGAAGAATCATTTAGCTTTAGCTGATTGACAGTAATGAGAGCTTCTTTTCATGAATATTGCATATTTGTAAAACTGTCCCTCTGGTTTTTATTTAGACCTTGCCATTTTGTTTAGGTCACTACTTACATTTTTATCTAGAATCAGAGGCAAAAAAATCATTCGTAAAATGTGTTTTCTTAGAGAAGACAACAGATGAGTTAAAGTTGCAGAGAAGACTGGTTTGGCAAGATATAGTGATGTTAAAGTACAGAATAAACAGACTGTAAGAACTTTGTCAGTGACTTAGATTCTAATAATTTTTCCTGACAAGTTTTCTTGATTTATCTTTTCTTTAAATGATATTTAATATCCCCTGTAAACCCTTTCAAGATTAATATGGGCTAAGTCTATAGGTTCCAGAAAAACAAATCCACTTTTCTTCTTTTCATACGGAAGGCAAACACTATTTTCAGTCACTGAGAAGTATTGTTTTCTTTTGTGCTCAGAATAATTAAGACATAAAAACACATACTGCCTTTAGGTGAGATTCAAACTAAGATTATGATTCAAACTATCAATGATCAATGCAGTCTTTGGTGCTTCTGTGTCATTACAACGACATGATAAGTTTTTGTGTAAGAGAGTATTCCATTATATGATCAACATGAAGCTCTTACACAATTGTTGAACAATTTAACTTAGTATAGTTTATTTTTTCCTTTGGGATGAGCATTTGCATATCAAACCCCTTCTCCTTCAGAAAATGTCTCTGGTATTTGGCATATGCATTTATAGAAGCACATACCAGGGCATCTTCATGCACATATCTGTTGTACACAGCCAAATCCTGATTTTTCCATTTTAAAAAGGGCCCTCAGATAAAGAGGTCTCCTGAAAATGTGGACCTTCATAGGAAATATTGAACACATAATATTGCAGAAAGACAAGTTATCTGAAGCTCTGGTGTCAGGTGTTTTGAGCAATATATTTGAATGACAAACAGCAAGATCAGTGGCAGAGCTAAATAGGGGGTCAAGAAAGGCGACTTGCAGCCTTTAGATGTATGTCCGGTACCTTTTCATGCATAATATGCAATTGACAAAAGGAGGTATATAATGCAAATTTTCACATGCACTGGAGACTGACTATGCCTGCACTGATCCAGGCCACGGAGCAAGATAACAATATTGAAACTTAAGCTTCAATGGATGAAATATTTTATTGTTTACCAGTCTGTAATGATTAATCGATCACATGGAATATACAGGATAATAATCTTTACACCAAACGTGTCAATAAACCATGTTTCATGCCTTGAATGAACACATCTGTTGCACATTAAAGTGAAAGATATTAATCAGCTCTTACTCCATAAACTTTTAATTTTATAATAAACTTTTTAAAATATTGTCTTGCATTTTTCAGTGTTTCATCATTTATCTATATTTTATAGGAGGTACAATATTGAACTGTTATATAATGCAGTAATGTAAAATGGTACATTTCTGTAGTTTCCACTGGCTTGGTGCACTATATGACACACACACTTAAATTCCAGACTTCAAACCTGATGTCAAGTAAGCAGTTGATTCATCTGGCATTTATACTAGCTTAATCCTTAGTCTTTTTAGGTGGTGCTATATGCCTGGTAGTGGTATGACTTTCAGCTAAAGGTCACAACGTTAATTTCTAACAGGATCTTGTTGCTGGAAGTTAACATGGCAGTCTAATAATGTCCTTATTTTTAATCTATATCACAGATCCATCTCCAACGATCATACGACCAAAACAAAATACGTCTTCTATGATGCCACTTTGTTTGCTGAAGCCAAGAGTGATACAAATGCAGAATCTGGTTTTTGCACAAGTTCTTCGGGCGTGCCAAACTCAATTACCTGAAAATCAGCAGGAAATAGATTGAATGAATGTCAAATAGGAAGAAAAAACACAAATGTTTGAGTTTCACACTATATTAATCATCTTTGGATGAGGATGTTGATCCCTTCTGACCTTAAAAATATTACATATAGGCTGCGTCTAGACTGGCATGATTTTGCAGAAATACTTTTAACGGAAAAGTTTTTCTGTTAAAAGTATTTCTGCAAAAGAACGTTTATATTGGCAAGTGCCTTTGCACAAAAGATTTGCTTTTGTGCAAAAGCATCTGTGCCCAGTATAGACACGCTTTTGTGCAAGAAACTCTGGTGGCCATTTTCACCATCGGGGATTTCTTATGCGAAAAATTCCTGTCCCTGTCTACACTGGCCCTCTTGCGCAAGAGGGCTTTTTCCTGAGTGGGAGTGTCAGAGTTCTTGCGCAAGAACACTGACAATCTTACATTAGATTGTCAGTGTTCTTGTGCAAATTCTCGCGGCCAGTTTAGACAGCTGGCAAGATTTCCTAGATGCACCCATAAAGTAATAATGGCAATATAGCTTTGCTATAGAACACTAGCACTAGAGAAGAGTGAGATGGAAACATTTGTGAACCAATTCATGATACTCTGAACCTAAGTGCCTCATAACCATGGTAAACTATGACCCCGAGAATTCTACAAGATAATAAATGGAGCCAAAAATGTATCAGATGAGACATTTCTATATTACTTAAAAGACAGTTTATTAGCTTGTGAAGGATGGGGGCATAGTCAGAGCATTACTAAGGTTCAGTTGATTGCTGGCTGATGTAATAGTCTTGTAGAGGCCATTACCAGCCGGCATAATCAAGACTCCTCTAGTGGTACTAGCGCAAAAGGTCAAAAGTCACAATTTCCATCTTTTCTTTCCTTCCCCTTCAAAATTTGTGCCGACAAGGATCAGAGCCAGAAGCATCACTTTACATAACAGTTAGATTAAAAATCAATGTAACTGCAGTGACTGTCCCCAGAATATTGCATACCATTCTATCCACCTAATTGCCAAAATGCTATCAACAAACAGCAAATTCAGAGAAGAGCAACAAAAATGTATAAGAGGCTGAAATGACTCCAGACTAGTCGATATGGGAAAGTTTTTCCAGTTATACCAATATTGTTAAAGGGATACAACTCTCCGTACATGCATGGACAAACTCTGGTATGGACACACTCCATCCAGAATATGAATGGTGTTTTTCAGTTTAGTTTAAACGCTTTCATAAGCAATATAAGCTAAAACAAAGAAACCCTCTTATACCAGAATAAGATTATCCATTTAAATTCATGAGCTAGTTTATACCAATGTAACTCTCCTGAGTAGAAGAGCTCTGATTTATTTTCAAAAAGGCTCAATCCTGCAAGGTACTGAGTTATTCTGGGTCTGATCCAGCAAAAACATGTAACTATGTGCCAATGAAGCCATTTGTTCTTAACATTAAACTTATTTACTGGATTGGGGCCAGAATGTTCAGCACATTACAGAAATGAGCCCTAAAAAGTTAAACAAGTAGGCTACGTCTACACTGGCCCCTTTTCCGGAAGGGGCATGTAAATTTCACTAGTCGTCGTAGGGAAATCCGCGGGGGATTTAAATATCCCCCGCGGCATTTAAATAAAAATGTCCGCCGCTTTTTTCCGGCTTTTAAAAAAGCCGGAAAAGAGCGTCTAGACTGGCCCCGATCCTCCGGAAAAAGTGCCCTTTTTCCGGAGGATCGGGGCCAGTCTAGACGCTCTTTTCCGGCTTTTTTAAAAGCCGGAAAAAAGCGGCGGACATTTTTATTTAAATGCCGCGGGGGATATTTAAATCCCCCGCGGATTTCCCTACGACGACTAGTGAAATTTACATGCCCCTTCCGGAAAAGGGGCCAGTGTAGACGTAGCTGTAGAGTCTGGCTGAGCAATAATGAAAGGAAATGGGGAGGGGAGACCATAGCCAAAATCTAAATATTTTAAGAGTCTAAACATCAAGGATGATGAGAATAATTTGGTTGGTTTGGGGTTTAAAAGGGAATAATGGGAAGAAATTAAGAGATTTGAGAAAAAGCCTCAAGGTAATGAGATCTATTAGGTGGTAGAAAAGTTTTTCCCAAAGTACTGAAAGCCCTGGAGTTTTAGACATTTTAAAGTAGACCAGACATAGCACTGGTAAATGTACATGAGGGAACAAATGTACAGTGGCAGAGTGATGGATAAGATGATCTATCAGGTCTTTTTCTTTTCTAACTTCTTTAATTCTTTACCTTTCCATTGTCCATAACCAGAATACGGTCAGACTCCAGAACAGTGTTTATGCGATGTGCAATGGTTAAGACAGTGCAATCCTTGAATGTATCTCTGATTGTGCACTGAATTAGTGCATCAGTTCCAGAATCAATGGAGGCTGTGGCTTCATCAAGAAGTATAATCTGTTGAGGATAAAAAGAAATTTTTAAATATACAATATGTATTTCTAAAAAAACATTAAGCCTTATAATGCTTTTCTATTTGACTAAACAGGAACATATACAGGTTGAACCTCTCTAATTTGGCATCCTTGGGACCTGACTGGTGCTAAACCAGAGAATTTGCCGAACCACAGGAGCTTGATATCGACTAGCAGCATTACCAACATTTCCTTTGCTTACTGGGCTCTTAGGAGACATTTAGGGGAAAATTAGAGTTAAAGAATAGCCCAGAACACTGTGAGCTAGCAATGTGGGACAATGGCAAACTTGGCCACACTATGATAAGTGGACATCTGGCTAATTAAAATCATGGTGGACCATGGATGTTGCTGGACTAGAGAGGTTAAGGCTGTATTAAAAATGGAATGTATCAAATTAAACATTATAAAATTGACTTTTAACAATCAGATTAGACCAAACAATGAAAATCAGATTATTAATTTCTCTCACTGGGGTTTGTTTGAGAATTTGCGAAGTGGGAAGATTTTGATTTGGGCCCTAATCCTCTAAATACTTACACACTTGCTTAATATATAGAACTACTCACATGATGAAGATTAAGCACATGTATGTTTCTAAGATTGGAATGAAAATCAAATACCCTTTATATTTCAGATTCTCAGAAAAAAACCCAGCAATATGAATAGGATTTTCATTTTTCCTTTTCTATTTCTATTGTTAAAATTAACATTTTAAACATTTTTCCCTTACTGACTTCAGCGGGACTACTCGTATGCATAAAGTTAAGCATGTATAAGTGTAGAATTAGGACCTTGATTTGTAATATGTGTCTGCTACTTGCTATTGATATGTGCAGGAAGGTGCAGAGGGAATGTGCTGATGTTCTGGCTGTTGTAATGATTTGGGTATTATTTTTAACCAGTGGCAAGGCTAATTAGAGCTTGGGCTAACATTCTTTTATGTCTTTTTATATCTAAATGAATAAATATTAATTTTAATCATTGGATACCATAGTTACAAACTGAAATTTCCGCAAGGTGGGAAAATTTTAAGAATATTGGGTATCTAAGCAATAGCACCATCTTCCTCTTCATTTGAGAATAACTGACTGGATGCACAGTTGATCAAAAATGAAAAACACCCAAAGTTAGTGATCTCTTATTTCAATATTATTTAATTCATAGTTCATCCTCTAACACTAATGTAATTATACCCAGAAAAAAAAATAAGTATGGGGCTGACAGACTATATCCTCTGTTCACATGCTACATGCTACTGTAATAATCTTTGTAGAAAGTGTTGCTTGTAAGATATCACTTGAAAATTCATAATTTGCTATTCATTATCATCCTGATAAAATGTGTGGCAACACCAGATGTGAAGTTACAAGATTTCCCTTAATGCTGTTATTAACATAGATTTAAAACCCTACAGCCCTGCCCAAACAGAAGGCAGCAAACAGATTTGTCCTAATTAAAGGAATTTGTGCTTTTCTTAATTTGCATTTAAACAGTGAACCGAGTGCTCAAGCAAGAAGGGAAACAGAGAAAGCTCAAACAGGTGAGGGGGAAGCAGGGAACATCCTTCCACATAGACTCTTCTAGTCCCAACTAGGAAATATGTTTTTCAAAAGGCAGGACTGAAACCATAAAAAGGAAGGCACACACCCCAAGGTACACTCCTCTCTCTCTCTCTCTCTCCTCCCCCCACCACCCATCACATTCACTGCACCTGAAGTGAAAAAGGAAGCATTTGTTAGAGTCTGGGGGAGGGTCCTTATTTATCAGGGTATATCAACACTATGGGGCAAGGTCAAATTAAGATACGCAACTTCAGCTACATTAGTTCAGTTACATCTATCAGGGATGATCTAGATGGTGCTTGGGCCTACCGTGAGGGCACAGGACTGGACTTGATGCCCTCTCGAGGTCCCTTCCAGTTCTAGTATTATATGATTCTAATTGTATAGCTGAAGTCGAAGTACCTTAATTTGACTTTTGGCACTTCAACTTCCCTTATTGCTCGTGGAAGCAGGGCTACTTGTATTGAGCAGAGTGCCTCACTCAGTTCAAATTAGCGTGTCTTCACTAGACCCATTATTTCAAACCCTGGAAGATTGACAGCCTCAGCTTCGCTCTTCTCTGTAGTGTAGACATACCCTATGAGTGCTGAAAGCCTTTGGTAAGAAACTTTGCTTGAATCTGTTACAGTTTGTTAAGCTAGGGATTTGTAAATGTCTTATCATTAGTCTTCTTGTAGCCATTTCTGACTTTTATGCCTCATTTTATGCTTATTTACTAAGCTTGTTTTATCTAATCCAGTATGTTCAAGTTGAAGTGTCTGGTTAACTCAGTTTGGGTGATAAGTTGTATTCATATTATTCTCTTAAAGAATAATTATTCTCTTAAATTATTTTATTTAAGAGAATTATCTCTTATTAATATCTCTTATTATTTAATTATCTCTTATTAATCTCTTAAATTATTTGCACTTTCTAAGAGCGATCTGGGCAGTGTAGGACATACATTTCTGGGAGAAAATGAGAGACTAAAGGAGTGTTAGGCGTCACCATGAAGTACAACCAAAGCTGGTAAGAACTGGAGCATAACTCAAATGTGGTTGGCAGGCTGTTCCTACATAGGGGGTGGCTTGCATGCTGGAAAGCTGTGATTGGTCCAGGTTTGAGCTACTTCCGCAAGGCATTGTAATACCTGCAAGGTTGTAGTGCAGGAGCGACACAGCCCCTCGATGGTCAGGGTTGTACCCTGGTATTTCACATGGGCCAGTTGTGTTTATCAGGAAAGATTTAGGTCCTAAATCTTCTCATTGAAACCATTCACAAAACTGTCTTGGTGACTCCAAATGGAGGAAGATTGGATCCTAGAAGAGCAAATTATTGTATGAAGTGCTGAGAAAATTTTAAATTTGAGTTTCACGAGAGAAAGGATAAGACACTTGCAGAGAGAACTCTAGGGGCATTTCTACATTGGGGAGTTATTTTGAAATAACGCCCCTTATTTCAAATTAACAAGGCAAGTGTCCACACTTCTAAGCCCGTCATTTCAAAATAACGGGCTTGTTATTTTGAAATAGTAACTCCTGTTTGTGAAAAGGAATAGCTTATTGTAGGAAGTAACACAGGCCACATGGTTGTGCTGGCTGCTGCTGCCCACAGTTCCCATTGGCTGGGAATGGCAAAGTGTGACCACTGGGAGCTGTGGGTAGCCATGCCCCCTGAAGACACTCAAGGAAACAGTTCTGATAAGTAAGGGTTGTCTCAGGAGTTTGGGCTTGGTATTCCCACAAGAATCGTAATCAGTGCAAGCACATACACACGTCTACAGAAAAGCAAACTCCAGGACTTGATGTAGCAAAGACAAAACTAAATCTATAAGAGGGACTTTTCTCCATCCTATTTCCCCTGGGTCAGTCTACTCCCCAGCTCATCTTCCCTCTCCTTTGCCCTTTCCCCCTACTTTTCCACCACATCATCTTCCCCTTTTACTTTTCCCTAAGCTCCTATTTATCTCACCATGCAGACTCCTAAGAAAAAATGACTATTCTCACTTACCAGTTTTCTCTCACCCTCTGCTGCCTTGTCTATGTTAATTGTAAGGTCTCCAGGATCGGAAAAGTTTCTTAACACTGTTTATGTGGATTGCCTTAGAGCTGTATACAAAATATATATAATTTTCTATAATTGACCAGCTCTGGCCTGATAGAAGAGCAAAACTGGGGTTAGACTGATGGTGAAGGAATGAGAAACCTAACATAAACTAACACCACATGCTATGACTTAAAAAGCCAGAGCAATGCGACCAGGGGAGCGAAGCAGACAGGGGACTGCACACAGGGGAGTTGAAGAGGGAGTTGAGCAGAGGGAGTGACTGATGGTGATGAAGACCCGAAGCGCTTGTGCCAGTACTTCTCCTGTCTCCTCCACCTGTGCCTGTATCCAGACAGAGAACCTGAGCATGGATGCCTCTACCCAGGTCCTGGTTGGTGTTGCAGTATTTGTGGCTTGCAATTCCCACTGACTGATATCCAGGCTGGGGGAGACAACCATTGTGAAAGGTGCCTGCTGGTGGAATCTCTCAGGCAGCAGGTGGGAGAGCTACAGGAGGAGGTGGCCAGGCTGAGGAGCATTCGAGGCCATAAAGAATCTCTGGACAATATTCCTGTGGAGTCCACTGAGGTCACTGTCCTAGGATGTGGGACTGCTGACCTGCCACTTATGGAGGAGGAGGTGGTGCAGGGTGAGCACTGGCAGCTGGTTACTTCTGGCAGCAGGCAGTGTTCCACCCCTGCTCCTAACCCTCCCACTGTGTTGTTACATAACCGTTACACTTTACTTTCTGCAGGAGACAAGGAGTCACCCCCCACAGTGGAGGAGACCAGGCCTTGCACCACCAAGGTTGAGCAGTCTCCTGCCACCACTGCGAGGAAGAAACGTAGGGTAGTGGTGGTTGGAGACTCTCTTCTGAGGTGAACGGAGGCACCCATCTGTCGCCCTGACAGTTCATCTCGAGAGGTATGCTGTCTGCCAGGGGCCCGTATCCAAGATGTTACGGAGGCATTGTCGAGGATTATCCGGCCCTCTGACTACTACCCCATGCTACTCATCCATGTGGGCACAAATGATACTGCCAGGTGTTGTCTCTGAGCGGATCAAGCGTGACTACAGGGCTTTGGGAGTACAGGTGAGGGAGTTTGGGACACAGGTGGTATTCTCTTCGATCCTTCCTGTCAAAGGTAGGGGCCCGGGCAGAGAGAGGTGCATCCTGGAGGTGAATGCCTGGCTGCGAGGATGGTGTCGCCAGGAGGCTTCGGCTTCCAGGAAGGACTGCTTGGCAGAGATGGAGTTCACCTTTCCAGGAGCAGGAAGGCCTTGTTTGGACACAGACTGGCTAACCTTGTGAGGAGGGCTTTAAACTAGGTTTGATGGGGACAGGCGAGCAAAGCCCACAGGTAAGTGCTGAATGTGCGGGACTGGGAGATGGGTTGGAAATGGGGGGGACTACGGCCTATAATGGCAAAGAGAAAGGAGAGTCAGGGCACAACAGGGAGGCAAGATCAAATCAGTATCTTAGATGCCTATATACAAATGCAAGAAGTATGGGTAATAAGCAGGAAGAACTGGAATTCCTAACAAACAAATACAACTGTGATATCATTGGTATTACAGAAACCTGGTGGGATGGGACGCACGATTGGAATGTTGGTATGGAAGGGTACGGCTTGCTCAGGAAGGACAGACAGGGAAAAAAGGGAGGAGGGGTTGCCTTGTATATTAAAAATGTACACACTTGGACTGAAGTGGAGATGAACGTAGGAGATAGCTGTGTAGAGAGTCTCTGGGTTAAGCTAAAACGGGTAAAAAATGAGGGTAATGTCATGCTAGGAGTCTACTACAGACCACCTAGCCAGGTGGAAGAGGTGGATGAGGCCTTTTTTAAACAATTAACAAAACTATCCAAAGCCCAAGATTTGGTGGTGATGGGGGACTTCAACTATCCAGACATATGTTGGGAAACTAACACAGCGGGGCACAGGCTATCCAGTAAGTTTCTGGACTGCATTGGAGACAACTTTCTGTTTCAGAAGGTTGAAAAAGCTACCAGAGGAGAAGCTGTTCTGGATTTGATTTTAACAAATAGGGAGGAACTAGTTGAGAACTTGAAAGTGGAAGACAGTATGGGGGACAGTGATCATGAAATAATAGAGTTCATGATCTTAAGGAAAGGTAGAAGGGAGACCAGCACAATTGAGGTAATGGATTTCAGGAAGGCAGATTTTGATAAGCTCAGAGAACTTGTAGGTAAGGTCCCATGGGAAGCAAGACTGAAGGGAAAAACAACTGAAGAGAGTTGGAAGTATTTCAAAGGGACGTTGTTAAGGGCCCAAAAGCAAACAATTCCGCTGTGTAGGAAAGATAGAAAATACAGCGAAAGACCAGCTTGGCTTAACAAGGAGATCTTGCATGATCTCAAAATAAAAAAGGAGTCCTATAAAAAATGGAAACTAGGACAAATAACAAAGGATGAATATAGGCAAGCAACACGGGAATGCAGGGGCAAGATTAGAAAGGCAAAGGCACAAAATGAGATCAAACTAGCTACAGGCATAAAGGGAAACAACAAGACCTTTTATAAATACATTAAAAGCAAGAGGAAGACCAAGGACAGGGTAGGCCCACTGCTCAGTGAGGAGGGAGAAGCAGTAACAGGAAACTTGGAAATGGTGGAGATGCTCAATGACTTCTTTGTTTCGGTCTTCACTGAGAAGTCTGGAGGTGTGCCTAATGTAGTGAATACAAGCAGAGAGAGGGTAAGTTTGAAGATAGGATACACAAAGAACAAGTTAAAAATCACTTAGGAAAGTTAGATGTCAGCAAGTCACCAGGTCCTGATGAAATGCATCCCAGGATACTCAAGGAGCTGATAGAGGAGGTATCTGAGCCTTTAGCTATGATCTTTGAAAAATCATGGCAGACAGGGGAGATTCCAGAAGACTGGAAAAGGGCAAATATTGTGCCCATCTATAAAAAGGGGAATAAGAACAACCCAGGAAACTACAGACCGGTCAGTTTAACGTCTGTCCCAGGGAAGATAATGGAGCAGGTAATTAAGGAAATCATATGCAAACACATGGAAGGTAATAAAGTGATAGGGAATAGCCAGCATGGGTTTGTGAAGAGCAAGTCATACCAAACTAATCTGATAGCTTTCTTTGATAGGATAACGAGCCTTGTGGATAAGGGAGAAGCGGTGGATGTCATATACCTAGACTTTAGTAAGGCATTTGATACGGACTCGCATGATATTCTTATTGATAAACTAGGCAAATATAACTTAGATAGGGCCACGATAAGGTGGGTGCATAATTGGCTGGATAACCATAGTCAGAGAGCTGTTGTTAACGGTGCTAAATCCTGCTGGAAAGGGATAACAAGTGGAGTTCTGCAAGGGTCTGTTTTGGGACCCGTACTGTTCAATAACTTCATCAATGATGTAGATATTGGGAAAGAGAGTACGCTTATTAAGTTTGCAGATGATACCAAACTGGGTGGGGTTGCAACTTCTTTGGAGGATAGGAACATAATTCAAAATGACCTTAGCAAGTTAGAGAAATGGTCAGAGGTAAACAGGATGAGGTTTAATAAAGAGAAATGCAAAGTGCTCCACTTAGGAAGGAACAATCAGTTCCATGCATACAAGATGGGAAGCGACTGTCTAGGAAGGAGCATGGCGGAAAGGGATCTAGGGGTCATAGTGGACCACAAGTTGAATATGAGTCAACAGTGTGATGCTGCTGCAAAAAAAGCAAATATGATTCTAGGTTGTATCAACAAGTGTGTTGTAAGCAAAACTCGTGAAGTCATTCTGCCGCTCTACTCTGCACTAGTTAGGCCTCAGCTGGAGTACTGTGTCCAGTTCTGGGCGCCACATTTCAAGAAAGATGTGGAGAAATTGGAAAGGGTACAGAGAAGAGCGACAAGAATGATTAAAGGTCTAGAGAACATGACCTATGAAGCCAGGCTTCATGAACTGGGCTTGTTTAGTTTGGAAAAAAGAAGATTAAGGGGGGACATGATAGCGGTTTTCAAACATCTAAAAGGGTGTCACAAGGAGGAAGGAGAAAATTTGTTCCTCTTGGTTTCTGAGGACAGGTCAAAGAGTAATGGGCTTAAAGTGCAGCAAGGGAGGTTTAGATTGGACATTAGGAAAAAATTCCTAACTGTCAGGGTGGTCAAATATTGGAATAAATTGCCACGGGAGGTGGTGGAATCTCCCTCTCTGGAGATATTTAAGAACAGGTTAGATAGACATCTGTCAGGGATGGTGTAGACGGAGCTTGGTCCTGCCTTGAGGGCGGGGGGCTGGACTCGATGACCTCTCGAGGTCCCTTCCAGTCCTATGGTTCTATGATTCTATGACTTGTAGCATTAAAAATGGATCCAGATATTTGTATAGAACAGTACCCAGTGACTATAGATGCCTAGCATTATTGAAATGAAAGGTACTCAAGATCTTGAGGCTTACACATTAGTAAGGATTTACTGATCTGACCCTCAATGATGTTCATGGAAGTCTTTCCACTGAGTGGAACCTGGATGGGGCCCTTGCTAAAAAAAAATGGCAGGAAACATCACCACTGATCATGTTTATGCTAAAATATCAAGTTCAAGACAAACCAAAGTCCTTATGCTTTTACAGACAGGTATAGGGACTTGTTTGTTACCGCTTTATTGGCTTATAGATTATACAATGTCAACACTTGAAGAGTAGCCTGATGGATCAAAATAATAAGATTATTTAGTTTCCGGAGAACACTGGGAAATCCAAACTCCCATTATGGATTAGTTCCTCTCAGGAACCAATTCTCCTGGTCTCCCTTATATGTTTTAAACATTCATTCCAAAGAAGTTTGGAAATGCCTATTTGAGTATAAAAAATATGTGCATGGATGTGCTCCTCTGGGGAGAAAGAATCTCTGCAGACAAAGCCCTCTTTTGAAGTTTTCACTTGAAAAAATGTAGTTGAGCAACAGGCACATCTCAGATATGCTTTTTCAAGCAAAAGACAAAAGGTTAGAGTCTCAGCTGGTATAAAATACTGTTGCTTTACTGAGGTCAATGGATTTATACCAGTTGATGATCAGGCTCCGAGATTTTATAGATTAAATATGACCACAGGCTTCCTGTCCTCAGAGCACTGTTAACTAACAGGACTTTGTGACTGCAAATTGCCAAAAGCAGCAATTAAAGCAAGCAAGAGACATTGTTAGTGAGAGAGGTATATACTGTTGGAAAATAAAGAATATGGGTGTTCAACCACTAATCAAAGAGGTTTAATATTTGATATGAGAAGATACAGGTTGATTTAAGAGGTGTCTAAAAGGTGGAAGAAATTTGGATGAAATACAGCGAATAAGAAATGCAGAAAACCATATTTCAATTCACTTGACTTTACTCATAAACTAGTTATAAAACTGACAAATACATATGTGGGTTTCTTTTTAGGTTTAATCTTTTTTTCCTATTCATTGGTTGGGAAACAAATATTGTGACTATCAAGTATTCAGGACCACTGCTGGAAGTATCAGAATCTCTCCTTTTACTTACTTTTGAATTTCGAAGGAGTGCTCTTGACATACAAATCAGCTGTCTTTCCCCTACTGAAAAGTTTTCTCCATTTTCAATAACTTCTGCCTGTAATTTTCTTGGAAGTTTCAATATCTAGAACACAAAGAAAAAGACAGAATGATGATAGATATTATGCTATAATATATATTGATTGTGCATGGTCATACATTTATCAGGATGTTATATTTTAATGACAGTAAAAAAAAATGTTGGATATTTCAAATAAACATTCTACCATTATAACATGAAAAAGGAAAACAACTCAGTAAGTAGATATTAATTATTCACAACTAATGAGATTACATATTAATGCCTCACTATATATTAATGTCATAACAATCTATCATGATAATTTATATGCAGTACCAAAGATTAAATAATGACTACCCATTTATTTCTTTATCAGAAAATGAATTAAGAACAAACCCCAAACAACGTACAGTCTCTTTCATAAACGTTCTTTCCAGAGCTTGCCAGATCTGATCATCTGTATAGATATCAAAGGGATCTAGGTTGTACCTGACAGACAAAAATTAAAACAATTGAAAAACCCCCCACAATATAGAGCAACAATATTTTGTAAATTAATACCACAAGACATTTTAAACCTGAAATATTGTGGCTGAATGGCCAAAGAACTTATAATTTTTATAATGCATGTTTTCAATTATTTTTCATACATTGTATTCCTGAGCTCTTAGCTAGTTTGAAGGCCAAAATGTGTTTGTCCTTTTGATACTTCTAGATTCATGATTGTCCATAAATATGCTGATATTATTATAAAAATAATAGCTATATTCAGAGTTTCAAGTGATACTGCTAATACGATCAAATGCCTTCTGTTCTCACCCAAGTGAAGTTTTTATGAAGGAATTTAAGGTATGTTGGTTAACAAGTCTGGGCAGCATATTCAAATACTAAAGAGAAGCATGAAAGATTGCATGAAGGGTCGTGTAAAAGAAGATGACTGTGTTCTGAAAGCTAAAGGAAGACATGGGAGAAAGATTAGTGTAGACCTGGCTGAAGATGTAGACAAGCACTGTCTGACAGAAGGCTGTGAAGACAAGTACAAGAGGATGAGCGTGAAGAAAAGTATAGTGAGAAACCAGGAAAACAATCTAAAGAAGAGTGTTTGAAGTGACTGCCAAAAAGGTGATTTTTGGCAGTGACATTTTAGATAAATTGAATAGGGGCAGGGAAGAGTGGTGGTATCAAGTTTAATGAGGAATGGCTAGGGTATAGAGTGAAAGCTAATGACTTAGCTTTGCCCACATTAAGCTTGAGATTATGGTGAGCTGCTCAAGCTGATATATCTGAGACTTAACAAATTCTGTTCCAATGAATATGGGGGATGTTTAGTGGTTAGTTCCCTCCTATTCACAAGCCATTATTCATATTGGTAAATGGGGAAATTTCAGGTGTTCTGTGTATAATTTTATCAAACTCGTATTTTCAAAAAGTTGATTCAGTGAGGATTTCTGGACTTGGACACAAGTGATCTGTGTTCAATTCCTAGGGTTGTCGCAGACTTCCTGTATAACCTTGGGCAAGTCACTTGTCTTAGGATATGTCTACATGGCAACTGAGAAACACAGTTTCCTTCATGGCAATGTTCCCTCTCAGCTGTGTAGAAGCACAGCCCCCACCACTGCTTAATGAACCCCACTCAGCCAGGGGCTCATGGCTCCATGCACAGAGCTGCCTGACTGGGGGAAGGGCATTCAGCTACAGCAGCAACTCTCTGCTGAGGACAGACCAGCTAGTGTCTCCCAGCTGGTAGGGACACATCTCCTCCCTACCGGCTGGGAGAGACTCACTGCTCTGTCCACAGCAGGTAGTTGCTCCTGTAGCTGAGGAAGACGTGGCCCTCCCCTAACAAAGCAGCTCTGTGTGTAGCAGCCCTGAGACCATGGGTGGTGTTCATGGAGTGGCTGTGGGGCCATGCTGTTAGGTGGCTGGGAGGGGACCTTGCTCCATGGGTAGACAGACATGCACTACTACTGCTGTAGCTGGCACCTCAGAGAACCTATGTGACCCAGCAGCTTGAGCTAGCTGCCAGAATACAGTCTCCCACAACACCCTGGGTAAGGACTTGGGTGGCTAGGCTGAGTCACTACCCATTCTGCTGCGGCTCTATTGCTATTTTTAGATGCTATCTAGAGCAGAGCTACAGCCTGCATATCTATTTGGGCTAGAAATTGAACTCTCAACTGCTGTGTAGACTTACCCTTAGCTTACTTGCATCCCACTTCTTCATTTGTAATATGGGAACAATAATTTACCATTATGCCTGTTTATACTATCAGCTTTTCTTACTATGTGTCTATATAGCATAATGGGGTTCGGTTCTCAGGTCTTCTCAGTACTATTGAATTGCTAATTAAGAAATAATTACTCATAATCAGTTTACCACGAGCCCCTCAGTTTATGATTTAATGAGCTTTCACTTTACCAAAAATGTTAATTTACAATTGTAGGGAACAAGTACCTTACTGTACCTACAAACAGAACAGGGTCTTGAGGAATAACAGAGAGCTTTGTTCTTAGATCTTCCAAACTAATGGTACAGATATCAACGTTGTCAATTAGGATAGTACCAGCAGTTGGTTCTACTAGTCGAAACAATGCAACTCCTAATGATGATTTTCCTTTAGGGGACAAACAAAATACTATTAAGACAAATTTTGACTTTTATAAACAATGATTAAAGACAAGTTTAGTCTAGCTAGAAAGTTATAAGTCTGCTATATGTGTGATCTGAACTCTGTTTTCTTCACAGATCAGTTATTGCAGTTAGCAGCAGTGCAAATTGCTAAAACACAGTGATCCGTACTGTTTCACTTTGAAAGTGAGGGGTAAGTTCATCCTCCAGGCTTATTCATTCTTGAGCTCTTTGCTGAATGGGTGAGCAGTTTCCTAATAATGTTAATTATAAATTAAGGATCCATACTTATAACCAGAGTTCTTTGAGAAGACTTTGTATATTCCCACTTACTGGGTAGCATGCCATCTCATGCTGCCTAGTGGTAGAAACTTCTCTCCAAGTTGTGTCCACTAGAGTGCACATGGGTTGCCATCTCAGTATCCTCAAATGTTCTAAGGGCTGTCTAAATAAGATAGCGGTTTGCCCCCTTCTACTTTAGTTCCTTCTGCTACCAACCCATGGGTGTGTCTAAACTGCACTGTTATTTTGAGATAACTAGCATTATTTTGAAATAACAATGAGATTGTCTACACAGCCATTCTGTTATTTTAAAATAATTTTGAAATAACAGACGGCTTATTCTGAAATCTGTAAACCTCATTCTACAAGGAATAACGCCTATTCCAAAATAGCTATTTTTAAATAAGGCATGTGTAGATGCTCCACTGCTGCTATTTCGAAATAGCCCCTCACCAGGGGTGTGTCTAGACTCCATGCCTCCGTCGACGGAGGCATGTAGATTAGCCAGATCGGAAGAGGGAAATGAAGCCGCGATTAAAATAATCGCGGCTTCATTTAAATTTAAATGGCTGCCCCGATCTGCCGATCAGCTGTTTGTCGGCAGATCGGGAGAGTCTGGACGCGATGCCCCGACAAAGAAGCCTTTCTTCATCGACACAGGTAAGCCTCGTGAAACCAGGTTTACCTGTGTCGATGAAGAAAGGCTTCTTTGTCGGGGCATCGCGTCCAGACTCTCCCGATCTGCCGACAAACAGCTGATCGGCAGATCGGGGCAGCCATTTAAATTTAAATGAAGCCGCGATTATTTTAATCGCGGCTTCATTTCCCTCTTCCGATCTGGCTAATCTACATGCCTCCGTCGAAGGAGGCATGTAGTCTAGACACACCCCAGTAGAGTTGTGCTTCAATCTCCCCAGTGCCTCCTAGGACTCTAAATCAAGATAGCGTATCTACATTAGGGAAGCCTGCCTCGGACTAATTTTGAGGCTTCCCTGAAGTGTAGACATGCTATTTCAAAATAAGCTAATTTGGAATAACTATCCCAGAATAGCATATTTTGAAACAAGTGTGCAGTATAGACGTACACAAAGGTAAGACTCTGAGAAAGAGGGAAAGGTTACTTATTTGTAACAGTTGTGGTGTGCACATGGGGAGTTCTCTTGAAGAATTCCAGTTACAAGTATCCAACCCTCACTACTTCTTTGCATGACTCAGCATATACATACATATGGATAGTTTGGCAGGCATGATGAGATTTCACTAAGAGGGAACAGAGTCCTTATCAAATAGTGATTGAAGCACAACTTTACTAACTCTGGCATTGCTCTTGAAGTAAAATCTAATGCATAATTACTGGTAAAAGTACAGACTCTCCTCTCTGTGTAGCAGCTGGAAAGATTTTTCCAATAGAAACATGTTTAAAGCACACAAGAGATGTTACCGTTGCTCTAGTTGAATGAAACTTCACAATAACTGGCACAGGAACTGCCCCTAACTTATAACAGTCAATGAAACATTATTTAACTGATCTGGACATAGTCTGAATAGATACACTATTACCCATGGGAGTCTTATCATAAGAGAGAAATAACCTAGATGACTTTCTAAAACTTTGTTCTATTTTAATAACATGAGAGCATTCTTCTAGCATTTAAAATATGTAACTCCAAATTCCCTTCATTAGCATGTGGGCTAAGGAAAAAGAATTAGGGGAAATAATAGTTTGAAGTTAAATTCAGATACTATTTTGTAGAAACTTAGGGCCAATTCTAAGAACAGCCATTAATGTAAAATCACAATTTACAGATAAACTGCCCTTAGAAAACAGTGAACTCTCACAAATATGTACTTAAGTAGCATGGAGGACCAGTGAGAAATCAGGGTAGGAGGAAGTCAAAATGATATATCTTACCAGCGCCTGTTCTTCCAACGATACCGATTTTTTCTCCACCGTGAATGCTCATATTTAAGCCATTGAGAACCACAGGACTATTGTCTCTGTATTTCATCTGGTAGTCTTTAAATATGATAGCCCCATGATCTGGCCAGTTTTGGGGAGATTTCACTAATTCTGGCTTCTGGGAGGCCTCAGGAGCGCATGTCTACAAGAAAGGGGGAAAGGGAGAAAACATTTAATTGATCCACAAAGTCATTAAATGATAGTTAAAAAATTTCAGTAATATTTACACACACAGTGGTTTTAATGCCCCATTTAGATGTATTTCTTACCAAGGCATATTCTTGAATCTGTTCAACGGAAATTAATGTAGCTTCTGTCTCAGTTCCTGTTCTTACACATAGTTGGAGAAGTCCACTCAACTATTTAAAAAACAACAACAAAACTTTAGGGAAATATTCATATGCATAAAGTTGAGCATGTATCACAAGTCTTTGCAAGAAAAGGGCCTAAACAATAACAAACTCATTAATATTCATATTCATATTAGCTTACTGAATGCTTCTGATTAGGGCTGTCCTTTAGGATTTATGGGGCCCTGTGCAGTATTATTAAACTGATTGCCCTATGGCAGCCAGGAAGGTGGGACAATTACTTTTGAGAGATGTGATTTTATAATCTTCAGCAATACACTAATGAAATACTTTAATACAGATTTTAAACTAAGATCTTGTGGACTAACACTGTAAATTCAGAGACTGACAGTATATATCTAGGATTGGCAAATGCCTGTTGAATGGCTTCATTACACTTGAATGACTCTTTCACGGATTTGATGTTCTGCTAATAGATCGGGCAGGCTTTTTCACTTTTAAGATAACTAGGCCATGCCTTCACTAGGGGGAAGATTGATGCTGCCACAATCGATTTCCCAGAGTTTTATTTAGCAAGTTTAGTAAAGACCCGCACAATCAAACTCAGAGGGTGCCACCGTAAGCAGCCAGTACTCCTGCTCCTGTGAGGAGTTAGGGAAGCTGATGGGAGCATTTGGTCACTTTGGCCTCCTGCTGTGCAGATGGCGGGGAAACTCAAACTAAGGTATGTCAACTCCAGCTGCGTAATTAATGTAGCTGGAGTTGCATATCTTAATTTGACCTTCCCCTTTAGCATAAGCCTGGCCCTAGATCCTCTTTGGAGGAGTCAGAACCACAGAACAGGGATAGGAAGAAGAAGGTGGATGCGCATTAAGACCCAATGGTGCCCCAAATTTTGGGGTGCTCTACACAACTGCATTTTCTGCATAAGGGTTAGGATGGCTCTTTTCCTGACCATTATCCAGAGCTTCATAGGAAATCTCTTTTTGTCTAATAAGTAATGCATCTGATAGTGGTTATTTAGTGTGTGACTGTCAATAGCACAAAGGGAAGTTAGCCATACAACTTCCACTGATTTTTAGTTTGACTTGAGTGACTAATTGCCCTTTGTGGCTTTAAAAATCAATCCCTTACAGTCTGACCTTCCAAAGATAGGTGTGCAAATGTGTCTAATATATTTGCTTATTTCAGCCAGTATTTCATGGGGGATCTTGCTATAGAGAAGTCTCTCCATGCCCACTCCACCGTAAAGCTTTTAGGCACAATCTAGCCCACAGCTGTGCCAATTCTTCATTCCTTTGAGAAGTTTAAAAACTTCATACACAACTGTATGCCATGAGTTCCTCCCTCTCTAATTGTCTTTGTATGTAACAGGCATTTGAAAAAGTACACATGAACCACATGACAGGCTATGGCCTTTGGAATTTAGCCCAGTGCACTGTGGGAAGTCACTTTCTATTCACTTCTATCTGCAGTAGCTCTAGAAAAGAAAGAAAAGTGCATAATTAATTTTAAAAAAAGTGTTTAGGAGACTGAACACAAGCTAATCATCAGCACAGCTCAATGATAGATCCTGAGGTGGTTTCAAAGCTAATACAACTGCCTGTGGAGCTTGCCAAGACGAAGCAACTGGAAAAATATCTTTCACAGTTTGACATGCGAGTCTTGCATTTTTTTGGCCTTTCTGCTCATTGCTAGAAGATATTCGGTAGTCAATGAAATGTGTTATAAATATATTCATATTTTTCATGACATCTTAACTACCCTGACATTTAGGAATAATTAATATTTTTAAATCTACATTTTTCATATTTATTTGTAACATTTAAAATACATTTTGGCAACGTATCATTAATCCAGCAGTAAAAGCTATTGGTATATGTGTTCTTTACACACTAATTTTTAATAGATGTATGAGCTTTAAACGTCATGAACAAAAGTGGTGGGCTACTAAGAGTTTATTATGGCTAGAAATATTTCTATTACTTTTCTGAAAATAGAAAGGTTGTGAAAATAAAAGTGCTACCCTAAGTGTGTAAGATTTGGGATGGTTTACTGTGATTTTTAAAGAAGAAAATAGAATTTATTTTCATTTGCCATTAAAAATAAACAACTCCCATTCCTTTTTGTACTTTGCAAATGATCTTGATATCATTTTCTCATGCAAATTCTATATTAAACTAAGGAATATTTAACATTCATCTACTAAATACACATGGTTTGGAATTATATACTTAAATATTGTTCAGTAGAACATAAAGGCCCTAATCAATATCCAGGTGCCGACTGTGCTGTACAAACACATAGGAAGACACAGTCCCTGCCTTGAAATATTAGCAATCTAACTTAAAAGAAGACATTATAAATGAGTTAGTAAATAATGGAAGGTAAGATGCAGTGAAATGAGGATTAGGTAATACCATTACACAAATTAACCATGTGTACAATTTGTCTCTCATCTCTTTCCAAAATGTGAACCATTTTTCATTTCCCTATGTTCTCGATTCTGCCATTCTTTATCACGCTGAGTAATATCTTGATTCATTGATTTCAAAATCCAATCCAGTATTGCCAGCCTGAGTAAAGGTGGTAGAGTCTGCTTCAACTGAATATAATATTTAAACTGCATTTTAAGATAAAGAATGGCTAGAATAAGAAATGTATATGTACTAACAATTAACAAATGTTAACCCAAGATATAAAAAAAATACTTTTACCTGGATAATATAGGACAAAGCCAAGCCTTTTGCAGCAGTACTAATAATAGAAGGGCTCAAAACAACAAATAATGCCACAGCGAAGGTTATCAAAGTCAGGAGGATATCTGTTCTGACCGCAAACCAGCGTAGTGCACAATTAAACAACAGAAAATGACTGCAGTTTTCATCATTTAGAATTTTAAACCTGAAATTAAAATAGATGAACATTTCTGATAATCTAAAAGAAGTTTTTAACATGTAAACACACAAGTTCCATTACTCCTAGTGAGTCAGTGATGTAGGTATTTTTATGATAGCCTTCATGCATATTTTATTCTACTTAAAATATTATGCAAACACAATTGAGTAAAACAGGAGATACCACAGCTCGGCGTGAATTATTCAGGAATTGCAACATTTTTCTAAAATGAGGCTTCCAGAAATCCCTTCCTCAGAAACAGAAATGATGTACCTGAACCTAAGCCCTAAATACTGTTTGGGCCAGACTGTGTGCAGATTTTAAGAGCTCTTGGAATGTATAGGAACCTTAACATATATTCATTGTTTTTTTCCTTAAAGTATTTATATGTGTTTTATGCTCTGTAAAGAGCCAAAAACATAAATGAAAATCAGATCTTTAATGCAGATGGGTTAACCTCAAAGTCCACATGACATGATGTAAAACACCACGGTCCTTTTCTCTGATCAATGCCACGTTGTGCTTAACATTGTATTAGTTAATCTGCGTTCTGACAAGATGCAGTTTTTCAGTATAGTCAGACCATAAGAACATAAAAAGGGCCATACTGGGTCAGACTAAAAGTCCATCTAGCCCAGTATCCTGTCTTCTGACAGTGGTCAATACCAGATACCCAAGAGGGATCAAGTGATCCCTGACAAACAGAAGCTAGGGACACCATTCCTACTCATCCTGGCTAATAAGTATTGACGGACCTAACCTCCATGAATTTATCTAGACCCACGGAGAAATCATCCATTTCTCTCAGACATATTGGGAATGTATGAGCTGCTCTTTGCCCCTGCCTTTCTGCACCTTTTATTTCCCCTGAGAGGACACCGGTGTAGTCCATGTATTCCCACACATGCAGAAACTGATTCTCCTTGTACCCTCAACTAAGGACCAGAGACAGTCAGACCATTGCCAGGATGGATGGATGGAGAAGAGACAGTGAAAGCAATAGTTTGCTTTGATAGACTACTAGGAGCTGAAGGGGCTGTTGGATTTATTCTTACAGAATAAAAAGAAGGTACACAGAGAAGCAGCCATTGGACTACTGGAGACAACAGGTCACTGATCATTGAAAAAAAATGTAAGATAAAATCAGGTGACATATGGGGCAAGCTGGAGCTTCCCTTTGGAACTGCAGGGACTCCAGGGTCTGAATTTTCAAACAAACTAAGCAAGGCTTGTCATGAGTTCTGGAGAATAGATCTAACATGGTCCAATTGATCATACGTGACAAATCAAATCCTAAAAGTCAGTATGTGTGGGTCTAGATCAATTTGGGAACCCACCAGTGAGAACTCATTGCCTCTTGGCTTTTAACTCAAATCCTAGAAATTGCTAAAAACTTAGAAAGTAAAAAATTACACAATGTTCAAAAGTGGACACAGATATACAGTGCTGTATATGTGAAAGTCTTCTGCGAGTCCATGGTACAAACTAGGAGCATCACCATGGGTTCTCATTTTATGAAAATGAAAAGCTTGCAGGATCTTTGCTAGTCTGTATTGTAAGAACAGAATGGTTTCATCAGTGTCACTTAGGGTGACCAGATGAAAAGTGTAAAAAATCAGGACAAGAAGTGGGTGCATATATAAGAAAATACTCCATATATCATAGAACCATAGAATACTGGAACTGGCATGGACCTTGAGAGATCAAGTCCAATTCCCTGCCCTCATGGACCAAGCATCATCTAGATCAGTGATGCACAACCTTTTTTGATCTGTCCTCCAACTGCCGGGCCCAACCCCTGGCCAGCCAGATCTAGGTGCTGTGCTGTGGGGGCCGCCAACCTCCGAGCCCAGCCACCAGCCATCCGGATCTAAGCGTCGTGCCATGTGGCTGTGCCCAGCCCCCGGCCAGCTGGATCTAAGTGCCGTGCTGTGCAGCCACACCCAGCAACTGGCCAGCCGGATCTAAGCACCATGTGGCCGCACGCAGCCTCTGGCCGGCCAGATCTAAATGCCATGACCCCCTGGGAAGACATTTGTGATCCCCTTGGGGGTCACGCCCCATGGATTGCGCACCACTGATCTAGATCATCCCTGATAGATGTCTGTCCAAACTGCTCTTAAATAGTGATGGAGATTCCAAAACCTCCCTAGGCAATTTATTCCATTGTTTAACCACTCTGACAGAAAGTTTTTCCTAATATCCAACCTAAACCTCCATTGCTGCAGTTTAGGCCTATTACTTCTCATCCTATCTTCAGAAGCCAAGGCAAACAATTCCTCTCCCAACCCCCTCCTTCCTGTGACACCCTTTTAGCTACCTGAAATATCAGGACTGTACCTATAAAATCAGGACATCTGGTTACACTAGTGTCACTGCATGTACAAGGCAACAATATCCACAATCAAGTAAAGAATAACCATGAAGTGTTATCTGTCCATATCAGATTCACAAATGAAACAAAGAAGATATAAGTGTCATGTGTGCATCTTACTGGTTGATATAGTCTTCTTTTTTATTATAAGCATGAATTATACTGAGGCCTTGCACAGAGGAGGTAATGTGTGAGAACCATGGAGATCTGCTAATATTTTCCATTCTTTTTAGTTCTCTGATGGCTGTCTGAAAAATTCTGCAACAAAATGAAAGCAAAATTATATTGTGCATGTTTATATGTCAGCATGCAAATTATATACATCACAGCCTCTTGGCTAAAGCTAGTGCAGTAATTCCTCAGTTAAAATGATCCTGTTTAATACTGTTTTATTACAAGGTTGCTGATCCACTAGAGAACATATTAGTTTAAAGTTGCACAATGTTCTATTATAAAATGTTTTGGCTTGCCCTACTTTGCCTACCCACTGCTCCTGCTGGGGAGTGGGGTTGGGACGAAAGGCTCCCACTAACTTCCCTTACTCTTTGCCCTCAGCATTCAATTTAGCAGGTCTTAACCAGACCCAGTAAATCAAATAGCAGAAGTTTGATGTCTGGTGCGGCAAGTGGAGATGTGGCCTGAGATGAAGGACAGTAGCAGGGTCTGGCCCTGTCACTGGAGTGCAAATGGAAGCTCCTTGTCTAAACTTAAAGCAAGTAGAAATTGTGGGTGCTTCCTGTCTCCATTTTTAGTTGCCCGATTTGAGATATTTTAAAAGAACTGGATAATCAGAAGGGACTGGGTGCCCAATTTGACATATCTTAAAAGCATGGGTTCCCAAACTGGGGGCCGTGCCCTCCCGGGGGGGCATGAAGAATGTCCAGAGTGGGTGCAAGGCGACCCAGCCACACACACACCCATCAATCCCACCCCAAGTTTTGCTGCTAGTTTTTTGAGAGGGGGTGGTGTGAGGGTTTCTCCAAAATCAAAAAAGGGGCCTGATGCCGAAAAGTTTGGGAACCACTGTCTTAAAGGGACAGGATGCTTTCTATTTTATGAAAATTAAGTCCTTTCTAGGTGTCTCAAACTGAGTATTCCAAATCACTACTCACATTTGAAAATATTGGCTACATGTATCCTGTCTGCCTCCCAGTGAGAGGCCAGACACAACCCAGTCCTTCATGTATATCATATTCTTTCATCACTAGTGCATTTATGAGTACTGAAGTATGACAGCAGATTTTGAAAACGGAATGAGTAATATCATCCCCTCTACTTCCAGGTGCAGAAGGAACGAGAAGCACATGAAAACGTGCAACGTGTGGCCAGAACACATGTCTGGGGAGAGGAGACTAAGCAGCATCAGCGTCCCATTGAACCCCAGTCCTCCAGGACTGTGGCTTGATGCGTCCACCGTGAGGGTGTGGCTTGAAGCTGCCGTCAGGGCTCCATACCTTCCCCATTGCTGGAAACTACATAGCATAAGCTAAATTGACTCATTGCAGGATACCTTGGCTATGCCCTCTTTTGCCCACCTAGCCTCTTTCTGTGGCTTTTGATCCTAATTATAGACCTGTAACCTGAAGGAAGGTTGTGGAAACTTGTTCCTCTGTAACATCATGTTGGGCAGACCAAGGACCGCGGCCTATATTGGCAAAAGCCAAGAAAAGCTAAAGATTTAATTTAGCCTCTAGTATAAAAGGCAGTAAATATCTAACAGCTTCCTAGTTTCCACTGGCTGTTCCTGTTTTATGCGATACTGGCTCTTATAGTTCTCACACTCCAGTAAACCTTTACAAAACAGAAACTCAACAACAGATTAACAGGAGAACTACAATTGCTACTGGCTGGACCGCAAGGAGAATAAAAATTCTTAAAATAGTTTTTAAAGAACTAGCACATCAACTTACTGAAAGAGAATCACAAATATAATAGTTAGGATAACCACTGCAATTAGGAGGAAAGGAAACACAATGCCTATTATGATTACAATAGAGAACACCATAAAAAACTGGTGCAAAAAATTCTCTGCATGAAATGGAAGTCTCACATCCAATTCATCCATATCCTTAGAAAAACGGTTCATTAGCCTGCCAGTGGGAGTTGTATCAAAGAAACTCATTGGACTCAGTAAGATCTGTGGGTAAAGAGAAACAGCAGAATCAAATGACAGTTTTTGTCTTTTGCAATATTCAGAGTATGTGTGGTAAAGTAAATATCAGTATAATCTTAGCTAAAATGTAAATAGAAGGAACAGCAAACAAATGTATTGTAGCTTTTACAATATCAGATAGTGTTTGTGAAGCAGCCTTTGAAAATAGAATAAATATTTCTTAAGGCTTATTTCCCGTTGTCATGATCATAACATAACAAAGTAAATGCACATGAAAATCAGAATGCTGAGGATCTACTGTACACTTTAAAAGGAATAATTGTAATAAGCTATATAGGCTCTGATTCATCAAGGTGCTTAAACAGATGTCTGCTTCAAAGCAGGTGTTTGCAGTGTTGTGTTAGCCATGTTAGTCCCAGGAGATTAGAGACAAGGTGAGTGAGGTAATATCTTTTATTGGACCAACTTCTGTGGGTAAGAGAGACAAGCTTTTAAGCCACACAGAGCTCTTCTTCAGATCAGAAGTACTTTTTGTAAGCTTGAAAGCTTGTCTCTTTCACCAACAGAAGATGGTCCAATAAAAAATATTGCATCACTTATCCTGCCTCTCAAAGCAGGTGAGTAGTACCTCTGAATTTAACAGGACTACTCATCTGCTCAGAGCTGGGCACTTAATTAAGCACTTTGCTGAATCAAGGTGTCATAAAATATAAGATCATAGGACAGGTCACACTAGATTAAGGTAATGAAGTAAAATTTTTAAAAGCACCCGAATGACTTAGGAGTTTATACATGTTAAAAAAAAAAGCACCAAAGCAAGTTAGGTGCCTAGATCACAGGCTGTTTTCCCTAGGCTCTGCCCCCACTCCAACCCATGCTCTGCCCCCACTCCATCCCTTCCTCCAGGGGCCTACCCCCACATTGCCTCTTCCTGCCCCTGCTGTGTTCTTGCTCCTCCCATTCCATCCTTTCCCCATGCAGGCCCCACCTTCATTCCTTCCTTTCCTGCTCCTGTCCCACCCAGTGCCAGACCCCTGCATGCCACATACCAGTGGCAGGCAGGAGGTGCTGAGGGGAGAGAAGAGGAAGAGCTGGTTGGTTTTGTCTGCCAGTGAGAGCTGAGCTCTACCATTTGTTTCCAAGGGTGCTGCAGGGCTGGAGCACCCACGGCATCACCACCTACAACTTAGATGCTTCAGCACCTTTGTAAAGCCCACTAGGCTACTATGTGCATCTTTAGGTGACTACATCACTTCTGAAGATTGAATTTAGATGCTTTTCAAAAATGTTACCCTTTGACCCTTCGACTCTGGTGCCTGGCGTGATTTCCATTTGGATTTGAATTCAGATGTCACTTTTGAACCTTTTACCCTTTTGCCTTTTTTGTTCAGTAAAAATGCCTTCAGCAGAGACCACTATCTGATGCTTCAGAGGAAGCTGAAAACTTGTGTGGTGTTTCTATCTCACTGCACAGTGCTAGTGAACTGGCAGTTTCCCTCATCAGAATCATTTGAGGCCCAGGTTACAGGAAATAATAGTTTGCATTTACAGAGTCTTTCATCGGAGACGCTCTAAGCACTTTGTGAACATTCATTTAAAGTTGACAGTGATCTGGTGCGGGAGGCAGGCATTATAATTTAATAAAGAAAGCGGCATAGAATGTACACTGCTTAAGGTCACACAATAAGGCTGCAGCTGATCTGGAAACAGAACCCATGGCCCCAGGCATCAAAACTAACTACTAAACCATGCTCCATCCTTTTTGAGCTTATTTTGGCAAATATCCTTGATAACAATTACATCGATGTATCTTCCATACCTTGTAAAATACATTATCATGTAGCACTGACGAAGCCTTTAATGTTGTCTTTGTGAAAACAAACCCTTTGATGATGCTTAGGACAATAATGATCAGCATGCTCATTCCGTAGACTAACTGGTAAAAGTGCAGACTGGGGTTATCCGAGATGCTTCCCATGTCACAAATGGGATATTCTGTTTCATTACTCGGGAGGCTGCAGTTTGCCTTTAAAGCAAATGTGTAAAACACAGTGATTTGAATTTGGAAGCTCTTATTGATAACAGGATAAAAGGATAAGGATAAAGGAAGCTGGAATAACTAAAGTATAGGGCTACTTCATCTACACCACTGTCCCTGTGCCTGGGTCAGAGACAGGGTGTCATAGAGCTGTTATGTCACCTGCACTGCACACTTGCATCTTCCCTGGACCCTTACACAGGGAAATCCTCACAATGTTGTATATCCACTGGTTTCATGCAGACACAAAGCTTCAGTCTCATCCAGTGTTACCATTTTTTTACAAAGAAAACAATTTTCCAGTTTGAAATCCTACAGATTTTTGTAACAACAATTCTCTGACTATGTTAAACACAACCCTTCGCTAGCTTCCTCTTATTTTTTTAAGTTTTATAAAATGTATTTTAATTGGACAGCTTCAGTATTGCCTACCTGTTATGTTTCATTTCTTTTAACAACTTATCTCCCATTCTAATTTGAATATACACTTATTTTCATCCATTTTAAATTCTTTAGGACTTGTCTAGTTAGCCTGTATATGTGTCACTTCCCTACACTAATTGAAATCAGAACTGCTCAACTGTATTCCATAGGATCTATATTATTAATTGTTAAAGGAGAAGTCTCCTTTTGTGAAAATGTGAGGAGGTGGGGTGGGGTCTTGTGCTTTTGGAGAAATATTTGTAGTCAAAGTGTTTGAAGTCTTTGTTGTTAACGTTACATTTTAAATAACTATGGTGTGTCATTTTGTGACAGATGTGATTTTTCTAGGTCCCACTTGTTACTCTAGTAATACGATTTGTTAAGTATCATTTGTATCTGTGGTGCTATATAAAATGTAATAATTTTGCCTCCTGAAAGCTGTAGTTGGCTTTTAAAACCTGCACTTGTGTATTTCAGCAGGGAGCCATCCAGTCAGACACTGCAATCTAGAAGTCAGAGTTCTTACACTCACTCTTCAAACTAAGGTAATTCTATGTAGTTAAGAACAAATCTTTTATAACCCTGACTTTAGTTTTCCTGGTCCATTGTGTACAACTATGGAAATAGAAGTGGTGTTGATAAAGCAGTTACCAGAAGGACAATGATTCTTATTTTTTTGTGGAAATGTAGGTCAGACAAGGAAAAGTAAAGTCAAGATTTTAAAACACCACTCTAGCTTTAAAAAAACTACCTTATTTTGTAAGCTTAATCTCCATTTCTAAAAAACCCCACTGCAGATATCAGGAGCTTTTTAGGTCCCTGCCTTTGAAGTATCTGAAATTTTGTAAATTTAAGAGGGGAAAAATTACTATTTATTTGTATTTTCAGAGGCACTGTCAGAAACATCCTTATTTTTTAAAAAGAATTTTTTGACCTGTTATAATACCTTACATTAGAAAGAATCAGTTTTACTTTTCTCCTTTAATGAATTTTTTTATATTTTACATTTCTTTTAGCTTGAAGAATGAAAACAAATTAATTCTTTTTGCTGGAAATTATGTTGCGTGGTTCGGATGCACTAAGCACAAAGTTACTAATGAGGTCTACTTCCTTTGTAGAGCATTTTGAGATCCACTGAAATATAAAATCTAGGTAATTTATTATTATTTTATTATGCCGTTTTGAGGTTATAAACACAGCATACACTGAAACATTACACAAAAGCTGTTTTCATTTATATTATTGTTAGGTTTTCTATCATTAAAAAAATCAATTAAATTTGAGCCATAGCCAGCTAGTCCAACCTCTTTTACTTAGTACTGTAATCGGGAACATGTTCATCTATGAAACACTTTTGCAGTGCTACATATGGACAAGTTTTTACTCTTGCTAAAGCCTTACATAGTTGTGAGACCAATAGAAGGAAGAAATCTCTCTTCCAACAATCTTTTATGGCTGGGCTGATAAAGTGCGGAATCTGTGCCCTGGCCAACATTAGTTGTCAGGTGCATGGCAAAGGGGGCAAGAGAAGGAGACATTGTACCTCTGACATTCAGGGCTTTTAGCTCCTTTCATTTGGTGAAAAGGCACAATTTAGCTCTAAATTATTTTTATCACATGATAATGGGAAATTTAGGTGTGATTTTGTTCCAGTAAAACATGTGCAACAATAGAGCACTCAAACTAATATAAACTAGTACATGATTCATATCCACTTATTTATATTTATTGTGAAAAAATGTGATGCAGTAAATCAGCCATATACACAGCTTTGAATTCCCAGCTAGTATGTTCTCAATGCATATATAATATACTACAATTAATTTGATTTTTATGGCATCCTTAATATGCATTATCTCAGAGTCCTTACAGAGAGTTCATTCTGTGGCAAAGAGAAAGGAAAAATATTTAAATGGATTTAAGATGAATGTGCGAGTCATTGTGTGGGAGGGAGATGGCAGAGAATCCTAGATACAAGGGCATACAATAACATAAGTAAAAGATTAACTTTGGGAGGAGCACAAAATTGTAGAAGTGGGAGAGGAAGGAGACTAGATAAATGTACAGTTAAAGGGGCAGTGTGGATAGAATCCAGTGTTGCAAACCAGGAAGGGACTGCTGCATTGGAATAAGCAGGAGGCTGCTGAAAGTAGCAGAGGGGAGATGGTTCATTGACTTAAAAGCACACACACAGCAAATGGAGTGAGCGTAGAACCACTAGGCACTCAGGCTTGCATTAAACTAGCCTGGGTAACAGTAACAAAGATGTGGTAGTACAGGCTTCAGTGCAGGCTAGCCACCGTAGGCATAGGCATGCGCAGCACATTTCATTAGGGTGTGCACCCAAAGAATTGTTTTTAAATGTACTCTTTGACACCCATTAGCCAGACTCCTGACCCCCATTAGCCACGCCTCTGGAGGCAACACTCTCGGGGCAAGATGGACACATGACCAGAAGTAAAAGGTGGCACGCGACCCCCCCCAAGGACTTTTCCCACCATCCTCCAACCAACAGCGATTAGTTTGGCCCCCACCAAATCCCCTGCATGCAACTATCCTGCAATTGCATTAACCCAATGTGTGTGACATTAACTCGGGGGCGGAGAGGCTGGGGGAAGTGTTCCCTCTAAGAGTTTCCTCCCATGAGCAGAATGAATTTTGTGTTGTGCACCAGTACTGAGTTCATGTGGCTTGTTTGGATGTGCCACTGTGGCACCCAAGTTATTAATGAATATCTTATAAATCTTTACCTTTTCCCTCTGCTGCCAGGTCTCCTCCCCTTGCTCCATCAGCTCCCCTGGTGCCTGCTGCCCCCAAACCCTCATCCTCCTCTGCTGTCCTGATGCCTGCCCTTCTCATTGCCCTCAGCCTTCCTGCGACCTGCCCCCCTCCACCAGCCCTTCTCTCCCTTCTGTGCCCACTCCTCCAGTAGCCCCACTCTGATCATGTGAGCTTCTCATCCCCTCTTCTAACACCTCCCTCTACACACCTGCCCTGCCTCTCTCCTCCAGTGCTGGTCCCTCCCCTGCAGGTGTCTGCCCTTCTGTTTCAACCCCGGAGTCCCCTGGCACCTTCACCTTCCAGGTGCCTCCCCCTTCCTTCACTCCCCCTGCCCCTTTTGCCCTCTTTTCCCCTGATGCCCACCCCCTCACCACCCTCTGCCCCCATTCCCCTCATGCCCCTGTGCCCTCACACATGCCTTGATCCATCCCCACCTTCCTCATGCCCACCCCTTCTTTCAAGCCTTCTCCCAGCACCTCCCCCCTCTAGCTCCCAATGCCCTTACCCTCTCCTCTCCCAGCATCACCGTGTCCCCCCTCCCACTAACACCTCCCCCCAGCTCCTGCCCTTTTCCTCAGTGTCTCCACTTACACCCCCCCCCGCATTTGTCTCTCCTCCACCGTGTCCCTTGGTGCCTTCCCCTTTCTTTTCCTGACCTGCCCCCCTCCCATCAGCACAATCCCCTTCCTCTCCCACCCTTTCTCCCTATTTTCCCCCCTCCTTCCCATCGCCTACCTTCTGCCTTCAAGTTTGCAAGCTGGAGTCTGCTGTGATCAGACCCCAGAAGTCCCCACAGCCCAGGCTCCAGACCACATACCGGACCTAGATCTGGGCCGCCCAGCGTTCACAGCCCCAGCCCAGCCGCCAGCCCGCCTCTAGCCAGGCTGTGCTCCCCCACGCCCCACTCAACGCGTCTCCTTCCACAATCCGCGGCTTGGCCGTTTTTAAAAATGGCGCTGCAAAGCCACGCCGACATGTCACTGCCCCCTCCAGTGCACTGCATGTGACCCCACCCCCGGCGCAGCCCCAGCTCCTCCCAATGCTGCCGCCTTGGTTGACGGCTTCTCTTCACCCTGCCCGGTACCTTCCCCAGCCGGGGTCAGCTTGCCGGCCTCCTTGCCAGTGCCCCTCCCGGCTCTGGTGCAAGGGTACAGAGCCCGGTGGCTCAGTCCCGCTGGGCCAGTCCGCCTCTACATTAGGATGTGCCTAGGCACACCCGGCACACCCTGTGCACATGCCTATGACCCTAGGAGAAGCCCAGCATAACTTGAGTGGAAACTTGTCTTGCTAGTCTATGCTGAATTCTCTGCTGCCACATTAGCTACTATTGTTACCCATGCTAGCTAGAGTGACAGTCACATGTTAATTTGCTCAGGGAGGGAGAGAGAAAACTGTCTCAGCACTATGAATTTGAATGAGCACTGTGTTAACAATGGTGACATGCTTGATGCTTTCAAGAGCAAATTCAAATAAGTTCAAAGGAACAGAGAGTGGCCCTCTGACACTTCGAGAAAAGGTGTTTATGAAAACCATATAAAAATGAACTGCAATTCAGATGGGAAGAATTTAAGACAAATAAGAATTTCATCTGAAGCAGGTTTTGAAGTTTCCTGTGTAGCAATTAATTGTCTTACTGTCCTAGATGCTGGAGCTGTACTTTATTATTGATATTATACTTCAAATATGTGTGCAACTCCGTTTTAAGAAGCAGAAATTTACAATTAAATTGTTACACTTACCCCTGAACCCTGTTCTAGCCAGAAACTTAACCACCAATTGCTGAAGGCTGAGCTGCCAATCATCAAAATAAAGAGAAATACAACAAAGGAAGACAGTATGAAACCTGCAAATGGAACCAAAAAACAGATAATGTAAGAATGTTTGAGCATATTCTACTCATATACTCTGTTGGGTATCTTCTCAGCAAAGACTCTATTGTTTAATGCATATTTATTCTTCTCTTCCTATGCAGACTGCCATTTACATCAATGTGGGGACAGGGAGTTAAATTCTGAAGTCAAAGTGAGTTTTCAGTGTTACTTTTTCAGCAACAGTATTTGTGCCTATGGCTAACATAAGACCCAGAGAGGGAAAATCTTAAGAGTAGCAATGTGCATATGTATTTACATAAACACAATTTCTCTTTGTAATTGTAGATTAGAAGTTCTTTTGAAACAAAATCTCACAGACTCCCTGGAAATCTGTGGGGTGTGTAAATCTGAATCTGATCCCGACCTACATTTGACTGCTAACTTCTCTAACTAATGAGCTGGCCCAAAACCCAGATGTGAATTAGTGCAAGCTTCAATCTTGAAATCCCAGTCTGGATCCAAATTTTGCTTGTCAGGCTTCTCTCTGACTAGAATGTTTCACATTTTCTTTCTAATAAATGTCAGAATGCCTTCAGTTATTACTTACTTACTAACATATTTCTCTATAAAACTCAGTGATCTGCAATTCTAGGTTCTATTAGGAGATTACAATGCTTTGTTTCTTGAGAACAAAGCAACCGTTTTATTGTTTGTCTAATTTCAATAAGATTAAAGCAAGAAACTTTAATGGGGTAGAGACTGAGTCAATCTAAAACTGAAATATCAAAGTTTAGATGTAATGAAAAACACCAGAAAGGAATCCTAGCTTTGAAAATGGAAATATCAAAGAAAAATGCAAAGACATTTTTGCAGACTATACCTCCAGAAGCTTTAATGTAAGTGCGATAGGTTTTCCATGTCACAGAACCTTCTTGTTTTTCCTCTTTTTGAAAAAGCTGGTTTGCAGGAGCTACCACACAAACAAAATGCATACAAATAAAATGCATCTAGTCATTCAAAATGGTTTTTGAATAACTAGAAAATCGTGATGACAATTAAAATGTAAGTAATATGGATTTTCTAAAAATGATAAATAGCACATACATTTGAATGCAAAACTCTGTTGACATTCTTGTTCTACCTCTTCCTCCTTTGCAGAGAAATATGCATGCTAAGGCAGACCAAAAAATCAAATCTCTCTGCCTCACGTATGATAGTTATAAACCTGTGTATATCACCACACTGCTAACGTATAGCATCTAATGTGAAGGGAGAGTTTTTACAGTTAAACATTTGCTCTCTATATTAGTTCTTTACAACATCCCTGTAACTTTGATTTAGCTCTGAAAATGTCTTTTTTTCCCTAACCCTGTTGTGTTTCTCTGAAAGGATTTTAAGAGCAAATATATACCAGTTCTTGAAATAACAGTTCCAGCCAATTTGGGCCATACAAATGAGAAACTCCTGTTCAGCATTAATACTGTGGCCTTCGGTTCCACTGATGGCTCTGACTGGCAACTTAATCATTGTAATTTTAATTTCTTCATATTTGTGAGAGACGTGCTTATAAGTGACAGTGTCAGCCATGCAACTGAAGGAACAGTGTCAGTGCTTACAAGTTTCCATCTTGCAGGAGAGATAACAAAACGGGCTGTGTCCTATCTTTGCTCCCTCCTTCCTGCACTTTTTTGGCCACAAGCCCACTTTTCCACAAGTTATGTTTAATACATTTCAAAGTTGCTCTTATTCTTCCAACCAGTTGAAAATGTCTCTCAGGTTGCCTCACCTGAAGGTGAAGGAAGGAGGAGGTAGGCATTCCTTACTGGAAGTCTCATTAGAACAGCCACCCACTCAGACTTACTATCTGTCTCAGTTGCTCTAGAATAGAATTGGTTGGAGGCACAATGGCAGGGCAAAGGTGGGGGGTGTTGGTGCACTGAAACTTGCTGTGTTGTGCTTGTTCCAAAGGGAAGTTATGAGCTTACAGTATTCTCCATGTGGCATTTTTCACAAATATTAAATTAATCTAAAACTGTTCCAAGAAGCGAAGAGGTAATGGTGATTGATCTGCTTCCCTGCCCATTATGCACTAACATCCCATTATACTGTACAAAGACAGCAAAAAGACAGCTCTCCTAGGCCAAAAAAGCAGTGCAGGCAGGAAGGCCTGAGGAAAATAAACTAATTGGTGGGCATAGTACATTTTGAATTCAGCAATCTCTTTCAAATCAGAAATATATATTAATTTACAATTAAATTATTTTTAAAAACAATTTAGAAAGATACACAAGTGAGTGTTTGTAACATACCTATCTTCTTTTCCCTTTGTGTG
Organism: Pelodiscus sinensis; assembly: GCF_052426305.1. Classification (NCBI taxonomy): domain Eukaryota; kingdom Metazoa; phylum Chordata; order Testudines; family Trionychidae; genus Pelodiscus; species Pelodiscus sinensis. The sequence goes on along the minus strand of NC_143063.1, from coordinate 23,160,865 downwards.
TCTCTCTCGGGTTCCTTTTTGATGATTTCTTCATCGGACATTAAAAAAGCTATGGGAAAGATAGAACAGTTAGTCTTCTTTTTTAAACAGCAGAATATAGGCAATTCCGATTATTGTGTTAAATTATATTACCAGGATTATCAACCCCTTTATAAGAACTTCCTGTGGAATCATTCCTATCCTGAGTTTCACTCTCTGATTCTATGACTGATTCAGTCATAATATTTTCTGGATCCTGTAAAATAAGAAAAATTTACTTGTGAGATCTGAAACCCTATTTTCAATATTCTAAGGCCTGTAAAAGTGGAATATGCTTAATATTAAATGTTACCTTTGCTTGCTCCATGTGGAGATTTTGGATTAGCTGAGCATAGCATCCTTGTTCTTTCATTAAATCTTTGTGAGTTCCCCGTTCATGTATTTCTCCATCTTCTAATAAAATGACTTCCTCACAGAATTCTAGATACTACAGATTTTTAAGAATGGACCATTAATTCCATAAATATTGTAACTGCATTGGAAATAAAGGCATCAGCGTTGTGTTTTCAAACTGAATGATAGTAATTAACAGCTTTCATTTCACAGTTGAGAAAACTTCCGCAATTCTATGTTCATTTGCTACATTCATGCAGGTGTCTATGCCTCTGTCTGTATGCCACAAGGGAATGTGTAAAGGAATTAATTTAAAAGATGACTTTCCAATACAATCAATTTTGTTTCAAAAAATGCAGCCTATGTTACCAAAATAGCTTGTTTAGGTTCTGCAGAACTTGATGCTCTTCCCTTTAATTTAGTCATCAGAACAGATTCATTCCTTAGCTGTACTTATAAATGGTGAAGACCACTGAGGGGAAGAACTGTGAAAAAGCCACTTGTAGCTCTCTAATTCTGGGTCTGGGTCTGTGCTGGACCATGTGTGGTTTAGTGGAGCCTTAGGGCTGGCTGTTATTTCAAGGATCAGACACGTCAATTGGAGATTGTCAGAGTACAGTCCATCTCTGGTCACACACTCATCTTGGCATGACTCAGCATGTCAGTTGCTGAGGAGGGGAGGATAACAGCGGGCTATGGTGGTTCTACACCACCAAAGTATTTCTCTTTGGCACAGCATTTCCAAGATGACTACTAGTGTTTTCTTTCCAATCTCTGTGGGCCAAGTTCCCCACATTATTAGTCTCACAATTCCACACATAAAGGGAAAATCCTGCCTGTACTACTACAGGTGCAGAGGGGTCCTGGGCAGCAAAACTGGTGTGGTTGGTGCAATAGTGGAGAAGGGGGGGGATGTTCAATCTGCAGAGGGATGCACCACACCTCTGCAAATTTGCTTCAGCCTGTTGCTGTCATGGAGTGGTTCTAGCACCACTGTAATGTCATTGCTTTGATGATTCTTCTTCCCCTCCTGGGTCAGCTTATAGACCAGCCAAGACACTTGGCTGGGGCACTGGGGACTGCTTTAATCCCATACTTTTCTTAGAAAATCTTTAAATAAATTCACCATCTCTATAAGGCCTAGTACAACTTCAATATGCACCTTTCAGCCTTTCCTGTTAAACTGGACTTCTTGCCCCCTGGCAGGCCCCTTATTCTTTCCCCAAATACATGCCAATATGTGATCATTACATGCAAGTCAGGTCTAGACTCTTGGGTTTTGTGCCTCCAAATGTAATGGGTCTTAGAGAAGCTGAGAAATGTGAAGTAGATAACTATGGGTGCATTTACACAGCAGCATTATTTCAGAATAATGGCCATTATTCCGAAGTAACAATGCGAGCATCTGCACAGCAATTCCGTTATTTCAAAATAAATTTGAAATAACGGACAGCTTATTCCAACTTCCTGTTTTGGAATAGTTACATATTTTGGCATAGCTGTAGTATGGACGCTCCACTGCTGCTATTTCGAAATAGCTCCTCCCCAGGGCCATTGAAACTAATTACTCCCCCGTGCCTCCTGGGGCTCTAAATAGGGGTAGCACATCCACATTAGTGCCTGAGACTAATTTTGAGGCTTCCCTGTACTGTAGACATGCTATTTTGAAATAGGCTGTTTCGGAGTATTTCTTCCAGAATAGCTTATGTTGAAACAAGCATGCAATGTAGATGTACCCTATTACTCCTAGGAGAATTCTACACCAGTATGCACATGCAGAATTGATGTCTGGCATAGATTTTTCTCCCTACACAAAATATACATTTTGTCTGAAAAGTGCTACAGTTCCACTTTTTACCCCACAGAGGCCACTCTGGCTACGTCTACACTGCAATGCTATTTCGGGATAATGGACCATCCTGAAATAGCCATCTCACATCTTCACAGCAGCCCATTATTTCGAAATATAATGGGCTTGCTATTCCAATGTCCCTGTAAACCAGATTCCATGAGGAGTAAGGCACATTTTGGAATAGTTGAGTATTTCAAAATTTGGCACTCTGTAGACAGTGCCAAATTATGAAATAAGATATTTCAGAATAAGATTGAAATAAGATATGCAATTTGCATACCTCAAATTGCATATCTTCTTTCAAGCTATGGTGCAGTGTAGACACACCCTCTAATGCCACAACAGCCATGAAGAATTTTTAATTTTTTGGCATAGAGTTTCTCCACCCCCCCTAACTTCTTTGGGGCAATTCAGATTGCATCAGCAAGTCCTCAACCCAGCCACCCCTAGCAATTTCAAGGGAGGCAAAGGTGCAGCTTTTCTCTGCACCAAACAAATGTCTCTTACAAATGCAGTTGTTGAAGGGTACTCATACCACTATCTCGTAGTGTGCACTCATTCATTTCCACCATCATTATGTAGATTTTTTCTTTAGGAAATAATTTAGGAAAATAAATGAGGCCAACTTGATTAATATATTATTAAGGTTGCCTGGTAAATTCTTTTTAATAAGCAAAGCAAAGGCTTCTACAGCAAAGTCTGATTTCCTATTTTTGTTTTTCTACATCGCTCTTTATGTTGTTAAATGTTACCACAAATAAAGAGAATGGGCAGAGTGGTTAAGTTAACATTGCTACAGGAACCTTACATTTTGTATTGACTGAGTTTTTCTTTTCTTTTATCTGATCAAACTCAATGTTGCATTAATTCAGATTTTGGCATTTAGTGCTTGCTACGCTAATGGCTTCCATTAGCGTAGGACATTCTCTTCCAGCTTGTGCTTATCTGCAGTATAAAATGTGGCTTCAGTGCCACCTGCTGGCACATTGCTTTTATATTGCTAGCGACAAAAAGTAAAAGACATGAAATGGCTGTGCTAGATCAAACACCTTCCCCTGCCTACACACACACACACACACACTTGCCATTGGGATGCTATAAGAAATGCATTCCATGTATAAAGGCTCTAATGCTGAACAAGGACATCTGTGCTTTAATTAAGATTTATAGAAAATAATGACTTTTGGAAGGGAGACAGTTCCCTATTTTGTTAGTGCAAGGAGGATAGGCTTGAAGCACAGTAATTTAGATTGCAGAGAGATGTCTGCTCAAACACAAGGCATTGCACTATATGGGCATCATGGGCAGTTGGTGCATCTGGTGCTGAGGGAGGCAGGCCTCCAGTCCCACCTCCAGCTCCACCCCCCTCTGCTGAGGCCCCAACCCCATGGGGAGGGGAGGAGGCAGGCAGCATGCCAAGCACATCCCGGTCTCCCCGGAGCACTGAGGAGGGGCAGAGAGGCAAGGGGAGCATGCACAGAGCACAGGTCTCAGAGCACAGGAGTAGGAGAGGTGGTCGTGTGGTTCCAGCCTCCCCAGCCAGGAGCAAGAGGGAAGGCAGATGTTGGCGGCAGCAACACCTGCCCCAAAATGCCCATAGTAGGTGTTCTGGAGGTGGAATGTGGGCGAAGCCAGGCTAGTGGTCAGGGACAGACTGGCAATCAAAATAGGCCCGGGAAATGGGTTGAGAATGGCCCACTTTTTCACATCAAACAATTTTTTTAAAATTTACTCTTTGATGCTAAGTCGTTCATAATGTCCTCATTATTTATTTCAGACAGTAGGTCCGAGCAGAGCCTTTTCCTGCCTAAGCCATCAGACGTCCATGATGGGCATATCTATACTAGGGAATTATTTCAAAATAACTTATTTTGAAATAATAACTCTCAAAATAACTATTTCAAAATAATATGTCCACACTACAGTGAAGCTTGGAAATTAGTCTGAGGCAGGCTCCCTTAATGTGAATGTGCTACCTTGTCTTAGAGTCCCAGGAAGCTCTGGGGAGTAATTACTTCTAATGACCCTGGGAAAAAAAATATTTCAAAATAGCAGCAGTGGAGCATCTGCACTACCGCTATTTTGAAATAATAAGTGTTATTCCTCACGGAAAGCAGGAGGTAGCATGGACACTCCACTTGTTATTTCAAAATAACTCCCTAGTTTAGACCAGGGCTATGTCTCATGAGAGGCAATGATGGGAGGGAAAAGTTTTTCCTGCCGTGCAAAACAAAATGAGATTTTAGATGTGTATCCTTTTCTGCATTGGGATAAACCCATGAGCTTTTGAAGTGTTGTGCCCGTTTTCAGAATACCCACAAGCAAGAGCTCTCAGTCAGAATGTGGGAAATCCAGGTTGAAGTCTTTGGTCTGTATCAGACAGAGCAGAGACTTGTACCTGCGTTGCCTGCATTCTAGGAGGATGCCCTAAAACAGGGCTACTCAACACCCAGCATGCGGCCCCTTTGTTTGTGGCCCACGGTGCAGTTTGGGTTTACATGGGGCTCAACACATGGCCTGGGGGTGGGAGCCAAAACAAAAAAGTAGCCAGTAAAATGGTCTTCTGTTGATATGCATTTTAGTAGTTACATTCCTGACTCACATTGCTCATTAAAAGTGCTGTTGTATGGGTGGAAATTTAATAAAATGCAATATTTACTCATATAATCAGAACTGATTTAAATGGGGTCTGTGTGTTGTGTAGTCTTGCCTTAACCTTTGTATTCATGCCCATGAGTGTGAAAGAAGCTATTTGCATATATTTGCATATATATTTGCATGTATATGCAACCGTGCTTAAGTTGCGGCCCTCGGTATGTGTTGTGAGTATCATTGTGGCCCCTGGGGCTTCCAAAGTCAAGGAGGCCTGCCCTAGGAGGAGAGTGGCCTGCTCCTTAAAGGCCAAATGGCCTGCAGGTTGTTAGCCTCCACATCATTCAGTCAGCCCACATGTGATGCAATTAAGTAGCTGCTTCCCAGCCTGAGGGAACTAGACTATTTGGGATCAAGTGATAGCATGAAATAGTCTTAAAAGGACTAAGAAAGCTCAACTGGGGAGATCATAGGGAGCAAGTTGGGTTCCTGAGGAAAGCTTTCAAGGAGGGTCTGAAAAGACCCCAAAGAATCAGCGTAGGTAGTAGAGTTCTGTTCCAGAGCTAGAATGACTAATGCAGTGAGAGGGATTAGCCTTTGAATCCGAATTCTGCCTCAGAGCGCAGACACTTTGGCCATTCCTATGCAGCCTGCAGAAACTAGCCTTCCAGCCTGAGCAGACAGACAGGCTACGTCTAGACTGGCATGATTTTCCGGAAATGCTTTTAACGGAAAACTTTTCCGTTAAAAGCATTTTTGGAAAAACGTGTCTAGATTTTTTTTTTTGCGGAAAAGCGTCCGTGGCCAATCTAGACGTGCTTTTCCGCAAAAAAGCCCCGATCGCCATTTTCGCGATCGGGGCTTTTTTGCGGAAAACAAATCTCTGCTGTCTACACTGGCCCTTTTGTGCAAAAGCTTTTTGGAAAAAGACTTTTGCCCAAACAGGAGCAGCATAGTATTTCTGCAAAAACACTGACAATCTTACATGAGATCGTCAGTACTTTTGCGGAAATTCAAGCGGCCAGTGTAGCCAGCTGGCAAGTTTTTCCGGAAAAGCTGCTGCTTTTCCGGAAAAAGTGGCCAGTCTAGACACAGCCACAGTCTTGGGGTTCATGGTACTGTGCTAAAAATAGCTGTGTGGATTATTGCAGTTTGGGCATTGAAGACTCCAGAGTGAGGAGTAATTAGGCTTGGAGCCTGAGCTTCAGCCCCAGCTGAAATTTCAAAGGTTTGGTTCTGCCTGTCTGCATTACATACTACATCAGAAAATCAAAATGTTAGCTTCTGGGACTCTATTGCTATATGCAGTGGTATTGGTATTCTGACACTTGGGGAAAAATCAAGATCATAAACATGGAGCCTGATTGGAGGTCAATGAAAAGACTCCCAGTGACTTCTATGCACTTGAGATCAAGTCCATGGAGATTGCTGCTCAATTATGTTTCAACTTCAAGTTTTGTAGCTTCTGGCTTCTTCATGTTGATTTAAAGCTTAACATTCCCCTGCAATTCTTGGACCTGGTCATTATATTTGCTATAAAAGTGTGAGTTCCAATTTATAGGGTTGCCAGGTGTCTGGTATTGACCCAGACAGTCGAGAATTTTTGCCTCCTGTTCAGTAAAAAAAATGCAGAAAATATCGGTCACCTAAAATGTCCAGTATTTTTTGTTTTTTTCCCTGCCAGGAGGCAAAAATACCGGACACCTGGCAACCCTATGACACACTCAGCAAGTGGGCCCAGCCCTCAGCCCCCGACACCCCTGGCCCTCAGGACCCCTGCTTACCTGGTTCCACAGGGAAGCTGCGTTCTGGCTTGATCAAAAAAATAAAATGCCTAAAGGCTAAGGGGAAGCAATGCCTTCCCTGGGTCTTAGTGCTCAACTGCTCCTCTGATCCTATCCCTATTTTAACTCTTCACACACTGAAAGGACCATGCTGTTTTAATGCTGTTTTATTTTTTAATTAATTAATTTATTTATTTATTTTTTGCTTAAATCTGAGTCCTTTTTCTTTTCTCAACAGTTTTGGTCTCCTCCCTTTTTTTCCCCCCTCAACAGAACTTTTTCCCTGGTGGTTTTTTTTGGATGGGGGAGGAGTTCGGTATTTTTGGTTAAACCATCTGGCAACCCCAGTTCTAAATGTAGGATAGTAGGGGTAGTTTTCAATAGCTATTAACTTATTACAACAGTCAAATATGAGGCTGAAACTATTTGATTTTTCCATTGTTATACTCACAGTAATCTCTAGTGGGAAACTAGAACACCTAATAAACTAACAACCAATATCTTATATTTTATATTATTTTTCCCATAATGTAGCTCAAATGGTATAAAGTGATAAAAATGGCTCCCTATATCCAGTGCTAACAAGTGTGAAATGAAAAACTGGAGGCAGTTGATTAAATTGTCCTCCCTCCTAGAATGTACTCCAGAAATGGAAACTCAGGTGGAAACTGAAGAAGATGGATTGATCTGTCTGTCTGCCTACTCCTATCATCATAGGTACTTGAGTGTCTTCCAAGTATTAAAAAAGTTAAAATAATAATTATAATTTGAAGAGAAACAACTATAAACAAAACTGCAATTTTGCCTTATTTATAGCAATAGTTGATTTAACCTTCAGAAAAAAACTCAGTGAGAGACTACTTCATTATTTATGAAAGCATCTCTATCCCCAGATTTTAGAGACATTTAAATGCCAACTAATTGGTTCCTATAGTCAATGTCCTATGTATTCCACCATTCGATGGCTGGAATTTAGTCATGGAATGCATTTCCTGCTTCAGAATCTAAGCTTTAATTTAAAAAATATATATTTTTTCAGTTCTTTGGATGACAAAGAAAACCATTAAATTATGAAACCAATATAAACCAGTGCAGGGCTGTCTGTGTGAGTCCAGACAACCTGAAATAATAATTCTCAGCTATATTCATCTTAGTAAGATATTGACCATGAAACCTAAAGATGATACTTAAAATGACTTACCTAGTTCACAAATCATTATAGCAAACTGACCTAAGGTCATTCAAGAAATCTGTGTTAGAGCCTGAACTTATCACATGGACCTAAACATTAATTATCAGATTGTACCACATTCTCCTTTTTTGTTCTGTTCCCCCAACACAGCACTTATCAAACAATCTCCAACATACTAAAAAGGGGGCGGGGGAGTCTTCTCTGAGTAGAGTTTTGCTTACATTGTTTTGTTTGTAAGAATAATATTATTTTACATTTATACTTACACAAATATATAGAATCATAGAACACTAGAACTGGAAGGGACCTCAAGAGGTCATCAAGTCCAGACCTCTGACCTCACAGTATAGGCTTCAAATATATTTCATATTTATAATTACTGCATTAAAAATAATATTTTTAATTACCTGTAGTTGATGAGTTACAAGGATTACGGTTTTTTCTTTAAGGGCCTCTTTAATGCATTTTTCAAAAATGTGTTTTCCAACATGTGCATCAACTGCTGATAAGGGGTCATCCAACAAGTAAATATCTCTATTGGCATAAACAGCACGAGCCAAGCTAATTCTTTGCTTCTGGCCTCCAGAGAGGTTAACACCTCTTTCACCTAACTTTAAATAGGAAAAGATAAGTTCACTGCATGAATTTATTGGTGGTAATTCATTTGATTTTATATGTGCATATAATAGATGGTGCTCCACTTATCTATTACATGGTTTACATAAAACTTTGCATTTTAAGACCCTGTTTTCACTTGTGTATAACTTTGCCAAGCTAGGCATGCTAAGAGCTGGAACCTGGGGATGAGGCATGATACTGACCAGGAGTGAACAAGTAGACACTGGCAGGGACAAGGTCAGAAGGATCTGTAATCATTAGAGCTACAGTAACTGGTATTGAACCCATTAATCCTGAATCTCAAAATTCTCTTGCTGTTTAGTAAATGGCTATAAAATCTGCTAGCAAAGGCTCTCTCTCTATCCCTTCTAGTGGCAGGTCCACATAGAAGATAATTGCCTTCTGCTGTTATCAGTTTCTCTGTTAACTCAAGTCATAAAGAGGACTGTGCTGCAAATGTAAAGATCCCAACAATACTGAACCATAGGCATGGTTCCATACGGTTCCATAAGACTTAATATTTAGTGTTTCAATTTTTACATTTTTAAAGAAACTTAGGAAACTTAAATATAAAAATTTAATTAAACTAACGTGAAGTTTAAAAAGTCAAGCACTCAAAAGATATGGAATAGCAAAATTCAGGTTGCATATGCAAATATACTTTGTTTTTCAGGAGGTTGACATAATACTTGACCTTGAAGTGTAAGGGTATATAGGAGATTTTCTTTGCTTTACATTGTAGCAGACTTTTCAATGCCTTGTGATCCTCTTAATTGCTTTCTATGACACTCCTGGGTGTTGCAACTCACCAGCTGAGAAATATTGATCTAAATATTCAGGGTCAGAGTCTCAGTTGCTGTAATGTGATATAGCTCCATTGACTTCAGGTTTCACAGTTAAGTCAGGAATCACGTATAAATGACTAGCAAATGGTAATTACAGATATTCACAGGAATACTGTCTCTGCAGTGAAACAGCTCAGGGAACACTATCATTCTCCCAAATCTGCTTCCAGTATATAATGGCTTCTTTGATTGTTCAAAAACCTGCTGCAAACCATTTCATGTTCCTTCAACTTGTGTGTCTTTGTTTCCTTGTCTAGGATGACAGTAACCCATTTTCCTTATGGGACTTAAAAACTAGGTGCACAGATATTTATGTACAACTTTATCTCCAGAGGCTGTTATATAAAAGAAACCTTTATGAAAGACTCTGAGTAGTAAACTATGACCCATTTTGGGAATCATTGTCACAAAGGTGACCTGCAATTGTTGAGAACAACATAAAACAAAATTTAAATTGTAACATTTAGGGGGACATTGTGCTCTGAGAACATTCTACAAAGTAGATATCTTTCAGCTTCAGTAACAGATCCAGTACAAGAGGTCTAGAAACTTTATGGACTATTTAAAATATTTTGAGAAGTGGATGCTATTGGATTGAAATATAGGACTACCTCAATAGAAATTTGTAAAATAAATACATACAAAAAATGATCAATCATCCTTTTTCTGCGAGAGGATGCTTTTCATGGTTATGTCAGCTGTGTTAAGAATGTTTTAAGTAAAATAGATATTACTGCTATAACACAATTTTGATTTCATTTCATTTGATACAAAATAGCTGTCACTTGTGAGTTTGTTCTTTTCTTTAAGCAACAGCATAACAATATTTATGTCTATTAAAGCTTTCTCGAGGATTAGGGCCTGATTCAAATCCTGCCGTGGCCAATGTAAGTTTTCAATTGACTTCAGCAGATTTTAGTTTAAGCCACAAAAGCAACATACAGATGGCATAGTTGATAGATGAGATCACTCCTGACCTAAGTACTGTAGTAGGAATATGTATGGACATACTGTCAGCAGACAGACTAGGCTATTACTGCTGCCCTTCACCCTATATACTCTATGGCAAACTGGATGCCTGGATTATGCAGAAGCATTCCGGTGTCACAGACTGGAACTTCTATGGCAGCTTCATTTAAACCTTAAAGCACAGTGTTTGATTTAAACAAATGTGAAAAATGCAAAGAATACAGTGACCCCTGTATTTATTTTCATATTCGATTTTTTTTATTTTATGCTTGTCAGGATGCAAGCACAAGGGAGATAAATCCATAATCCTTCCCTGTCCCTTTTGATCTTTATCCTTTTCTCCCTTCAAATTTGTGTGCTAGGAATAGTGCAGTTAGCATGTGGGAATATGAGTACCCTGTAAACATCTTGGTATTTTCTCTTTTGTGATATATGATATCTCTGTACTAGTTTTGTGTGTTGAAACTAGAACTTGTTTCATTTGTGTATTGAAAAAGTTTATTAATAAATAAAAATACTTCATGCTGTCCCCACATTTTATCAGTTTTCAGTATGTTGAAGATTTTTAATTGACAACATAGAACTATTATGAAGAAGCTATTGCAGTTGTATGTATAGGGCTAAGTTAGAATTTATTTTACTCCAGGGAGAATGGGGCGGTAAGCTTTGGAATGTGGGATAATCATACTACCAGGATGTATTCAGCTTGTGTGCAGCCTTTTAAAGCCCACACTGTATGTTTTACATTCAGTTCATTTTTGTAGGATTTCTTTTGTGCAGCCATACAAATAGAAATGAGATATTTAAAAATACTTTGAAATCTCCTTTGTCTTTAACACAAATGTTGAGAAAAATTAGTCTGGGATTTGGTGTGGGAGAGGTAAATTGGAGTGAAAGTGTATTGAAAATTGAACACAGTGGGACTCTACTGTCAACTTTTAACTAGAAACTCTCCATAGTATGTTCTAATATTTTACTAGATTGCATAATCAGACTTACTTCAGTCAAATCTCCATAAGGAAGAGATACCATATCTGACTTCAGACTGCACACATTGATTGCATAATTGTACCTAAAGAATGAATTTTCAGCATTAATTCCTCAAAATTGTCTTCAGTACAAAATCTCATGCATTTTGAATTACTGTAGCATCTCTGTTGCAAATACATTGATTTGAACCACAATAATTCGGTGATCATTCATTCCTTCAGATCCAGCACTTCCCCCATGTGTTCAATCTATGTGTACAAGTTGCAGTTATATCATACTGTGACACTTGCCGTTTAAATTCTTATACCATAATACCATATCAGAACATGAGTAGATATAGTGTTGCACTCTAACATTTCCAATTGAGACCAAAAGCATCAAATCTGCAATCCCAGTTTAACATACAAATTCAGAAATGTAGGGATCTGAAATTAGACCTTAATTTGGACCTGAATCATAGTTGCTTCTTATATGTCGAGCTTTTTGATCAGTCAAATACTGAAACCTGATTCTCATTTACATTAAAGGCTCTTTGCACCACTTTGTCAGTATGACAATGCATTTAAAAAATAGTGCTAAGTCCCATAGTGCTAAGCTAGGTACAAATACAATAAGGATACACTCCTTCTCCTGGAAAGTTTACAATCGAAGGCCTTGTCAGTAAGGAATCTGTGCAGTTCCATCTGCATTTGACCTGTAGGAATTGGTTCACATAAGGACACATTTCTCGGGTGTTGTACAAAAAAGACTATGATTGGGACACTTCTCAAAGATAAAGGAACTGAGGCAGGTGTACCATAAGGGGAGAGAGGTAACTGTTGCACTGGTATTGCACCTAAGATCTGCTGTTTCTATCAGAAACTGAAGGTTATCCTCAGTGGTGACTCAACCTCCACTGCCAAGAGCCTCAGGGATATTTCAGAAGACATGGAAGCAGCAGAAAAAGAGCCTAGCCCAGAGGATGAAATTACTGATGAAGTGGTGGAGCTGGACAAGGATGTGGAGGTCACCTGGTGGGGAAGACCACCAAGAACTGTTCTTTACTTCTGAGGTTCATAGCCAGTCCTCAGTAGTTGCTCTCTGGAGCAACTGAGGTAGTAGGAGATGAAACACAAGTTAAGTGGCTATGCCTTGTGTCATGTGGAGAGGGAGATATAGAAAAGTGGGAGGCAGGTTGTGTATCTATGAGCTGGACATTTCCCGTGGTAGCTAATCAGTACAGCAGAACAGGGTGTTGAATCACGCAAAGCTCTCACAGGAATCTCCCAGAGAGAGCCCCGGGAGGTATTCATTAATCCTCTGCTAAAGGTTGCAGGGAAGGGCAGGTTTCCTCACCACCATTTCCCCGCCTGCCCCCCATTTTGGGACACTGTCCCACACCATTTTGCAGTCACTTGTGCAGGGAGCAAAGTGGCACACAGGTGAAGCTGTATATCAAGCAGGGCAGAAGCTACCAACATGCATTAGTTGTACCATGGTTTCCCTGCTTATTCTCAGTAGTGAGATGTCCGCTAGAATGATCCCCACCTGTGGAAAAGTGTGGGAAATTTTAGAATAAGTTCCCTGTAAAACTGCATTGCAAATCCTGTACAGTCTGTATTTTCTTTTGTCCCAGCAATGCTCACCATGCTTTGGGTGCTTGCAGAAGTTTGTGCCTGGCAAGAGTCAGTGAGAAAGTGATATTGCAAAAGGTTCATATAACTGAAATGTTTCAATGCTGTTCTTGAATTTAACAATCCTCCTGTGCATTGTCCACTTGTGTTTCAGCATATGTGAGAAAATTGAAGTTTAATTACCAAAAATCATGTTGTGACTACAGTTTAATTTAATTCCTTTCAATATATTGGTCAGCATGGTGTTGAGTGTTGAAATATGGAACTTCACAAGGGATATGTCTAGATTACAGGTTTTTTTCGGGAAAAAAATAGCCTTTTTTCGAAAAAACTTCACCTGCGTCTAGACTGCAGCCACTTTCTTTTGAAAGTAAATCGAAAGAATGTGGCAGCTTTTTCGATCACTGTAAACCTCATTTTATGAGGAATAACACCTTTTTTCGAAAGTACTCTTTCGAAAAAAGGCACTATTGAATGCAAACTATCCTTTTTCAAAAGAGAGCATCTAGACTCTCTTTTGAAAAAGTGGCCCGCTTTTTCAAAAAACTGCTTGTAGTCTAGACACTCTCTTTCGAAAGAGCTTTTTCAAAAGATTCTTTCGAAAAAGCCTCTTTCAAAAGAGGCTTGCAGTCTAGACGAATGCCAATCAGATATATATTGAAAAAAGTTAATAAGTGCTTTACTTAAATATTACAAGAGGACCAAATTGAAGGTTGCACAGGCAACAATCCACCTGACATTCCCAGATTTGGGAGTTCCTGATTTTGTAATCTCTTTTAATCCCTTTTAATCTTTAACTTTGTACTTTTTAGTGATTTTTATGGTTTAGTTTATTCATAAGTAGCCTTAACTAACAAATAAAGGTTTTTTTATTATGTGTACCTTCATAGAATAATTATTGCCTTTTAACTGCATGTAAGTGTTCATAATCTAAAGCCAGTATTGTTTGGAGTCATTTTTGGGGAGTGGTAAATGGTGTTTAAGAAGAACCAAAGAATTTGCCATGCTTTTTCAAAACTTGCTGTAATATATGAATGCCATAGAAAATGGTTATTAACTGTCTTTTTCTGATATTCCAATGCCAATATGTTTTAATAAAATAGCTCCAATGCTACTTAAGGAAAATAACTTATTGAATTTTTAAATACAAACCATATGTCTGGGATGTCTAATGGAAACATTTATCTGAAATATGTATACAGGCAAATTCATTACATTTCCCACATGGTTCAACTTCATAAATTCGTGGGTTGAAGGCAATAGCAAATACTGAGTGAAACGAACATATTTGGGCATGGCTACCCACCAGCACCTAGGCAGATTTAGCAGGTTAGATACTTGAACAAGACCCCCCTCCTTTTTTTTTCAAATGAATTCAGGGATTCTTAATCTGTTGTCCATAAAAGTATGACAGAACATGGTTGAAATTAAATAATTATTATCTATACAAATGTTACTTTTTGTAGTAGTTTAGCGACAGGAACTTGCTGGTTTTATGCAATGCTGTCATTGATAAGTAGCAGAAATGCAGAGGAAAGTTTAAGGATATTACAGGAGCTCTTTATTTTCTACATTTCCCCATATTTCTTTGGTTTGAAGTCTCCTAATTTAGTTAATCTGTTCCCATTTTTATTTTAAAAGCCTCCTTCCACGTATTAGTGTCCTGTTGTGTTATGTGTGGTCCATGTGAATATAAAGGAGAGAGGCATGTGTGTAACGTGTGTGACAGGTTGTTCTGTCCCATTAATCAAATGCAAGAAATACAGGTGTTCCCTATTAAAGGGCTGCAGGAGAACTGGGATGCTTAAAACAATCTGCAGAAAGGGATGGGCAAAGGGAAGCCCTGCTACTTGTGTTAGGGTAGAAAGCTCCAGCTGGAAATTTTGTTTTCCTTTTGTGACGTGTTTGGACAACCAGAAGGGAGGGCCTAAAAGCTGATTTAGGCCTGGCTGATGTTTCCCCAGGCTGGTGGAGAAAATTTATAACTAATTAAAAAAAAACCTTTTAAAATATTGTCACAAAACTAAATGCAATATACACTGACAACACTCGTGAGCTGCTGGGTTTTTTATTTCTGGGGATACTACTGGTATTTCATTTATTTGGCACCCTTAATAAATTTATTTTATTTTAGTGCCATATGAATGCAGCTAACATTTGATCATGACAACAGAGATAAGGTGATAATTTAATCATCATTATAGCATGTGAATACCAGTCCTGAAGAATGAAAATGTCCAGCAGCCTAGGTCAGTCACAAAGACAGTAATGGCTATATACAACCTAACATTAATTTAACATGACTTTTAAAATAGTCCATTGTCTTTTGATATTTAAAAATTAATTAAAATAACTGATCATCTTGATCCTTCAGTTGGTGATATCTGAAGTCCTTATATGAGAGAGACCTGAAAGTTTCAATTCTAAAGCTAACTGGGGCTGGGAGCATCAAAGAGATGATACTATATATCTTGTGACTGAGAATGTTGCATATCTCTCGCCTCAGCAGTCACTGGTGAATGGCTGTGAAGTTAATGCCTTTGAAGATAATATTTGGCATTGATGGTTGCAGTATGAGTACACAATTTCATTGGGTATGGATAGGAGCATTGGAACTCTGAGGTCCAGGTTGCATGTATGTGTGTGACCATGATCAGTTACAGGTCTTCTAGTAGAAATGAAGGTGGCCTGGGAACAAACTGAATCAGTATAGCGGCAATGATGGAAGTCAAATACTGTAATAGGGATTTGTAGAGTGAAGAAAACCACATGTTAAGTCGCTTTTGGCCACAGTCAAAAAAGGGAACATACACACATTTGTCTTCTGTTGTATGTATGTGTATGTACACATATGTAACCTCCTCTGTCCAATATGGAAGCTTATCATTAGAGTAAAAGTATTGGTAAGATTTCAATATTCCAATAATTACCTTTCTTCATTGTATTCTTCTCCAAATAGTATATTCTGCATAACATTACCATGAAATATCCATGCTTGTTGAGACACATAAGCTACTGTTCCATCAATACCTACTGTCCCATCATACATATACATCTGAAACAAGTAGATTTTAAATTTAAATTACAGAGGTCTTTTAATCATCATTATAACCTGACTCAAACTGGACAATCAGCGAGAATGGTTGTTTTGCTTATGTGTTATCAGTATAATTCTTCATTGTATAAGTAACAGGTATCTAGGACATGATTAAGAAGGACCTGCAGTTCCTTTGAAAATCCATTTTCTGGCCAGCTGGTGAGAGCTAGTGAGTACTTTTCCCTTTTGAAAATCATGCCATTTATTTGGGTGTCTAAGGGTGTGTCTAGACTACTGAGTTTTGTCGACAAAAGTGGACTTTTGTCGACAAAACTATACCAGCGTCTACACTACCGCTGAGTTCTGTCGACATAACGTCGACAGAACTCAGCAGTTTTGTCGACGCTGGTATACCTCATTTTACGAGGCATAACACCTTCTGTCGACAGAGTTCTGTCGACAGAAGGTGTTATTGCCTGTAGGGTTGCGTCTAGACTACAGGGTTCTGTCGACAAAGCAGCTTGCTTTGTCGACAGAACTCAATGTGTCTGGACGCTCTTTGTCGACAGAAGTTTTGTCGACAGATACTATCGACAAAACTTCTGTCGACAAAACACGGTAGTCTAGACGTACCCTAAAATCAGACTCCTATATTTGCAAATCTTAGCCATAATATTCACTTATCCTCATACTGAGACCCCCACTTCAGTCTTTCATCTTTTGAGGGTGGTTACTTATTTGGATCTTTTTCTTGGCCTAAAAGTCAAAAGAAATCTATGATTCTAACCCACTTTCCTTAATGTCACATACCCAAAGGACAGGCAGTAGTTACATTCGGCCTTTCAGATATATAACTAAATACTTCCTCCAAGAGCAGCTTAAGAGAAAGCTAGCTGACATAGTTTCAGCACCTTAGTGTCAGCCTTTTCAAAATAGTTGACAAATAATAATGTACTAGAACAAACAGTACCAAAGTATTCATTTGATATTATTTCTCCTGCAAATAAAAATAAATAGTAATTATAGAAGTTATTCTATGGTGATTACCATACCTGGCCTAGAATAGCTGATATGACGGAGCTCTTTCCACTTCCAACATTTCCACAAATACCCAAAACCTTTCCCTACAAAGAGACATATTTTGAAGATAGTTAATCTATATTTGTAAAGCAAGAATTTTTTAATGTCACATTGCCCATTGTTCTGTGATCATGCCACAGATATTTCATATCGTATAACACCTGCCAATTCAGGGAACCATCCTTATTCAGGAAGACTGCCTAAGCATTTAATTTTAAGCATATGGATAAAGTGTTTTCCTGATCAGTTACATAATTCATATTTTACTCCTAAGAAGACAAAGCTAAAGGGGTTTGTTTGGATTGATAGAACGCTATGTAAGGTAGCCCAAAACAAGGGTATTGTAAATAACACAGTAATATAATTTTTAATTTTTTTTATACAAAAAATCCATTTTTACTGTGTAGAATGCATAGTCTATAGCCTTTTCATTGATATAAGTAATTTACCAAAAAAAACCAACCCCAAAAAACCTTCTGTAATCTGGTGACTGGTGGATAAATTAAGGCTTGTATATGAAATTTATTTATAAAAATCAGTCACTGTTTGGCATCGAGATATGCTGTGTTTGTACCTAGCACAATAGGTTCCTTATCTGTGACTGTAGCTTCTAGGTTCTACTGCAATACAAATAATAAACAATTATTTTATTAATTATCTAACAGGTACTTTAGAAACCTATGCTGCACAAGGAAAGGTGTATTTCCGGGGGGGGGGAGGGGGAAGGGAAATTGATTCTTTTGTACCATAGCTCAGCAAATGCTGTGCAAAGCAGAGATAACAAGGGACCCAAGACACCAAAATCCTTGCAGGCAGATTAAGTATTCTTTCTAAAAAGAATATTTAAAATAAACTTACCTTCTTCACAGTAAAGCTTAAGTTGTATAAAGTAATGTCTCTAAAACCCTCTGTTCCCATTTCTGTGACTGATGTCTGAGAGTGAGGCTCTGGTTTTGGTTGGAGTTTATAAATGCTTTTCTCATTTATTATGTTTTCATTATTGTTCTTTCTGCTGTGTTCATTCAGACGTTTCCAAGACAGTGTAGCATTTTGCATTACCACAGCATTTTCTGAATTTTTCAGTTGCCTTACATAAACAGGAGGAATTTCAGTTAGGAGAATTTTCTAAAATAAAAGAAAAGTTAAGAATGACATTTATTTATCAAACTATGAAAAGTGGAAAAATATTATTCTTTTGATGAATTTAACAAAAGACTGCTACAAACATGTTAGTGAAATGTGGTGACATTCTGAGCGAACTTTCAGTGAAGCAGAATCAATTCAGACATTGCTTTAGAAATACTACAAAAATATTCAAGAGATTTTCATTTTTATGGATTCAAGTATTTGTATAAGCATTTGAGCTTTTGTACACTGTCCCATTGTTTGGGGTTCACCTTAAACAATTAATTTGTTTAGTTACAGTAAAAGTCCACTAAGTAGTTCTAATTCAAAAGAGATCCATCATGTAAACCTGCAAGTGAGACACCCAATAGTTTTCAGGATCAGAGCCTTAGAGACCTATATGCTATACAACACTATTTGATATTTGTTATAATATTTTTTAGAAATATCTGCTGCTATTTCATATCTCCATTCGGTGAATGGGGTTGATTTCTCTTTCAGTGAAGCCAGGCATTCCTAGGATAGACATATTACGTGAAACAAAATAGAACTAATCCAATCAATTGGCCCATAAAAAGACTCTGGAAATCAGAAAATTTCAGAGTTTGTGGGTATGTCTACACTACAGAGGTTTGTTTGTTTTTTGGAAAAACAGCTGTTTTTCCGAAAAAACTTCAATTACGTCCACACCGCAATCACATTCTTTTGAAAGAAAATGGAAAGAACAGAGGAGTTTTTCCAAGATTGGTAAACCTCTTTCTATGAAGAAGAAGCCTTTTTCCGAAAGAGTTCTTTCAGAAAAAAGCATGTGCAGATGGGGTAGAGGGAGTTATTTCACAAAAAGAGGAAATAAGAAAAAGCACATTTGCCCTGATGACCATTCTGTCCATAGCAATCAAGTTTACATGTGAGATAGCATCCACACTGAATGGATGCTCTCTTTTGAAAAAGTAGATATCTTTTTCGATGTGCTTTGGCAGTGTGGACTCTCCCTTTTGGAAGTTTTTTTGGAAGATCACTTCCAGAAAAACTTCTTCCAAAAGAAGCCTGCGGTTTAGACATAGCCCGTATGAAGTAATTTTTATTTTATACATATACATATAATACTCATACTAGTTTGCTTAACAGTTGGTTTATCCGTTACTTTTAGGTTAACTCCCTTTAAACACTAATTTAAAGCTCACTATTTCCACAGAATTTTAACAGGAAACATAGTATTTTAATCTTTCTTCTTTTCTCTTGTTTCATTAATTGTTTTGTTTGTACAGAACCTATCAAAATAGTGCCCTGGTGGAGGCTCTTAGGCTCTGCAGCAATACAAATAATTCTACCAGAAGAGGAGGAATTAGTGGCTTCCTATTTGATAGATAATTATTCTGGTTTTATTTTTACAGTTGAGATACCTAATCCTAAAGAGAAAATAACTAAAATGTGTATGTAGGTGAAGCAAAATGCAGGACAATGTAGCACTTTAAAGACTAACAAGATGGTTTATTAGATGATGAGCTTTCGTGGGCCAGACCCACTATTTTTTTGACCTGAGGAAGTGGGTCTGGCCCACGAAAGCTCATCATCTAATAAACCATCTTGTTAGTCTTTAAAGTGCTACATTGTCCTGCATTTTGCTTCAACTACCCCAGACTAACATGGCTACATTTCTATCACTATTCTGTATGTAGGTGAGTAGTTTTCTTTTAATTATTTACTAAAGTCAGTTATAATGGCTGACCATTGATATCAATGAGAAACTTTCCATTGCTCTGAACAAGTACAATTATAATTTATATTAAGGGATCTTTGTCTGGAAATGGGTGACGGGGGAAGAATCACGTGAGGATTACTTGTTGTATTCCCTCACACTGGGGTATCTGGCATAGGCCACTGTTGGCAGACAGGATACTGGGCTAGATGAACCATTGGTCTGACCCTATATGGCCGTTCTTATGTTCTTAAGGGATTTCTGCACTGAGAAATTAATTCAGATTAAAGTAGGGTGTGAATTTAAAACAGAAGAGCTATCTCTGATTAACTTCCTATGTAGCTGCTCTTTTTAAAGAAGATTCTTATTCCAGTTCAGTTTTATCCACTTTGAAAGACGGTAAAGCTAATTTGGAATAAGTTGTGGACATACAGGGAGTTAATCAGGAATTCCAGGAATACTATCTCTGTACAGATTAGCATTTGTTTGTACTTATCTAGAAAATTATCCAAATATTTTAAAATCATGTTTTACCTTCAGTCTTTTAAGGGAAACTTTAGCTTCTGCTGCTGCTTTCACTGAGAAAGGCAAGATAGCAATTGAAAATTTCATTACATTAAACATGGAAATCACGGTAAATGCCTGTAAAAGAAAAGGGAGAAAGGTTTTTACTGTTTTAGTACTGACCATTATTTTTCATGAAAATGCTAAATGTATTTATGTATTATATTTTAAAGGGTAGGGAAAAAATTATCTATGTGGCTTTTATTTGTGTGGTGTTCATTTTCAGAATTGTAATGTGACTGGCTAAAGAAAATGCAGCTGCCTCCATTTTTCAAGTCATTACAAATATGCAAAATAGCATTGGCCCTATTACTGAACTTTCAGGAATATGACTTTATGAGGATTCTTCCTTGCTCTTCTATCACTGATTTCAGTGAAGCTAGGCAAGGAAGGAATTTGGCCTGTTAACTAATCTCTGAACTCTTTCTGCAAACCAATTTTCAATCCATCTTGCTATGTTTGCAATGTCTAGAAGCTGCCTGTGGGATACCTTATAAAAGGATTCATGGAAATCCAAGTCACTCTTATACACTGCATTCCTCAGTATGCCTTGTCAGTTCTTTAAAGAAATCAGTCAGGCTTATTCTTAATCAACCCATGTTGGCAAGTGCCTAAATCCTGTTCATATACAGGCCTGCTGACAGGGGGGCAAAGAGGGCAACTGTTCCAGGGCCCAACAGTTCCAAAGGGCCTTGGAACTGGGGTGAGGGATGCATCGTGGTCTGGACTGCACTTAGGGTTGGCTGCCCTTGCCTCTTCTGCCTGAAGCCCCACCCCTTCTGTGAATGCGTAGAAGGCCCCATCCCTTGCTCAGGGGCCAGCGAGTCTGCCAGCTCCCCTGTTTACGTATAATTGACATCTCTAATTTCATTCCTAATAAATGAACCCAGTATTTTCACAAGACATGAACAAGACTTCTGATTTGTAATTGAAGCCTCTAGTCTGCAATGTGTTTTAAAAATTGGTAGTACATCCACTTTTTGCAGTTTGTGCATTATCTGCTTACGCAGCTTCATGAAAAATAAAAAGATGCTACTGTTTTTGCTTGTTCCTTGCTTAATTCCAAAAGTTATTAAAGGAGCTGGACAGGCTCAGGAAACAACTGCCTGGGGAGTTTAGGTACTGGGAGAGTCCGCACCGCAGGAAACTAGGCAGGTGGACTTAGGCAGAGTCAGCTTTTTCCTACATAATGTTTGAATTTTGTCGAATCAGCATTTTCCAATAGAACAGTGTTCTTCTGGAAAATTTTCAACCAGTTCTAGTGGACAGTGAGGAACTAGTCACAGTTGCAGCCTCTGCTCAAACTTTACATGTACCCCAGGCTTCCCAGAGGAGCTAATACAGGATAAAGTTCACAAAACTCATCTCAGGAGATTTCAACATCCACAAGGGCAAGAACTTTGATATAATATCAACCTCCTATCCAAACTATTCATCTTTGTTTTCTCATGAGGAATCTTTGGAGTCCCACACACAAAGCATAAAAATATACAAGCAACATACCTGGAATAAAGAATTGTTTCAAAAGACATCAGCAGATCTTTTTACGAAACAGTTTGCTGTGAAATACGTCACCTTTGGGCAATACTCTGCACCAACTCCCCATTAATACAAATCTAGTTTAAGAGTTCTAACCTGACATTCAAAGCCTTCCATGGAACTAGCCCTATTTGAGAAATCCCCTCTATGGTCTTGACTTTCATGTCTCACTGGAACAACAAAACGATCAACAGCATGGGAGATCAGATGTTACAGAAACTAGACCAAGACATTGGAACACACTACCAGACATCAGAATGACAGCAAATCTCACCAAGGGTGTGTCTACTCAACAAAGTTATTTCGTGATAACGGCCATTAATCTGAAATAACTATGCTAGCCTCTATACAGCAATTCCGTTATTTCGAAATAATTTTGCATTAACGGACGGCCTATTCCGATTTCGGTAAGCCTCATTCTATGAAGAATAATGCCTATTCCAAAATAGCTTTTTCAAAATAAGGTGTGTGTAGATGCTCCACTTTGGCTATTTCAAAATAGCCCCTCACCAGGGCCATTCTAAGTTATTCTTCCTGGGGCTCTAAATCAAGATAGCATATCTACATTAGGGAAGCCTGCCTCAGACTAATTTTGAGGCTTCCCTGCTATTTCGAAATAAGCTATTTCAGAATAACTATTCTAGAACAGCTTGTTCCAAAATAACTGTGCAGTGTAGATGTAGCCCAAGTTTACAGTGAAATGTATGCAGGGTATGTCTACACTGCAACATTATTTTGAAATAACTAGCGCTATTCCAAAATAATTTTGTCCATGTCTACACGGCAGGCACTTATTTTGAAATAGTGTTTCAAAATTCACTATATACGCTGTATATACACTGGAGGACTTCTTAATCCAACTCCTGTAACCCTCATTGTACAAGAAATAAGGGAAGTTGGAGGAAGAGTGCTCTATTTTGAAATACACCCTTTTCCCGACTTACAAACCAGTTACAGACCAAGCAATTGCTCATAACTCGGTTCATTCATAAGTCAGACCCCATAGAGTTACATGCGACTGAGCTGTTCGTAGGCATGGATCGTGTTCATAACTCGGGGTCTGCCATTTACAACAGCTTCGGTCGTAACTGCGTACAGTCATAAATCGACCGTTCACAACTCGGGGACCGGCTGTAAATGCTGTGTAGACACTCCCTATTTCAAAATAAGCTAATTCAAAATACGCTACGCAATTGACATAGCTCAATTTGAGTAGCTTATTTCAAACCCTGAAGTGTAGACACCTCCTTCCCCCTGAATATTGATCCCTTCTGCTTAGCTGTATCCCTGTTTTCTCAGTAAACACTTAAACTGTATTGAACTCCTCACAGGCTGGAGAGGAAGAAAGAGACCACACTATTTCTATTTTTAAATATTTGGGAAGTGTTCAAATGCTGGTAGGTTAGGGGCAGGAAAAACATATGGATTCATTGGATAAAATCGTGTACCCATTTCAGTTAATGGCAAAACTCTAAAAAATATATCAGAAGCTATAGTCTCTTTTAACAGCATTACATGGAATCTTATCTCATGTTTTTTGCTGTTTCATTATTTCAAAACAGTGGGCTGGTTATTTCAAAATAATAACTTCTGCTTTCCATGAGGAATGACACTTATTTCAAAATAGTTATTTTGAAATAGCAGTAGTGTGGATGCTCCACTGCTGCTATTTTGAAATAACTCCCTAGAGTCATTCAAAGTAATTACTCCCCAGTGCTTCCTGGGGCTCATGACTTAGAGCCCCAGGAAGCACTGGGAAGTAATTACTTTGCATTCACATTAAGAGAGACTACCTCGGACTAATTTCGAGGCTTCTTGGTAGTGTGGACACGCTATTTTGAAATAGTTATTTTGGGAATTATTATTTCAAAACTAGCCAATTAGCCCGTCATAAGATGGGATTTTCAGGTCTCTCCTTCATGTTGGTCTTCTCTCCTGAGCCTCTGGTCTCTCTCTCAGCTCTTCTGCCTCTCCCTCCGTCTCTCTCTTTCTCTTCTCCTTCCCCTCCTGCCTCTCACTCGGGGGACTGCGGAGCCCAAACAGCTGTTTGGGCTCTGTGCTCCCCATGCTGCATGGGGAGCGAGGAGCACAATATTCGCTTGTGTCACATGATCCCGCACGGCAGCCCGGCTGAGCGGTGCAGAAGTCAGCTGAGAGCCACGGTGGGAGGCGAAGGGGAGCGGGGCGGTGACATTCGCGGCCAGGGGATGGGGCCTGGAGCCACTGTCACGCCGCACGTCAGCACCATGCCCCCCCTTCACCTCCTACCGTGGCGCTCAGCTGACTTGTGTGCTGCTCAGCCGGGCCGCCACGGGTGAGCAAACAGAGCAAGTGGCTGTTTGGGCTCCCCCCGCAGTGCCGCGGCCCATCTGAGAGGTGCAGAAGTGAACCAAGCCCCACAGCAGCAGGTAAAGTGTGGCGCGAAGGGGGGCGGAGCGGGGCGGTGACGTACACGGCCAGGCCCCACCCCCTGACCATGTACGTCACTGCCCCGCCCCCATTCCCTCCCACAGTGGCTCTTGGCTGACTTCTGCACCGCTCAGTTGGGCCGCCGTGGGGGAGCCCAAATGGCCGCTTGCTCCCCCGCCGCAACCCGGCTGAGCGGCGCAGAAGTCAGCCGAGCACCACGGCGGGAGGTGAATGGGGGTGGGGTGGTAACGTACACGGCCAAGCCCCACCACTTGGCCATGTACGTCACAGCCCCGCCCCCCTTCCACTCCTGCCGTGGTGCTCGGCTGACTTCTGCACCGCTCAGCCAGGCTGCCACGGGGGAGCAAGTGACTCAAGCGGCCGTTTGGGCCCCGCGCTCCCCATGAAGCACGGGTCACCCAGAGGGAACAGCCAGCATTTCAGCAACAGCGCCGCCCAGAGGGAACAGCCAGCATGTCAGGCAACAGCACCGCCCAGAGGGAACAGCCAGCATTTCAGCGTTACAGAGTCACAAACATTGGGCTACTATATATATGATAAGTTATTTTAAAATAATTTCCTAATGTGGACTGTCCTTACTATTTAAGAAGATGCTTTAAAGCATTTTAAAGACTATATAACTTCTTTTAAAAGCTTCCTTAATTAATAGCCACTTTAATTTATTAACTGCGTCTTTACCATGCAGAGTTTAATAGAAGCTATCCTTGTTTACTAACCATATACAATCTGTGTAGGAAATCTATGTTATTTCTGGAACTGCCATTCACTAAAAATCCAAGCCAGAAGTAAGTAAATTTAAGAGGAGCCAGATCTTCTCTACAAAGATATACAGTACCAGAAGGGAACAGGGATTTTGTGGAAGATACTATGTGCATTTTATATTTATATATAGATATATATAAATATATAAAAATAATCATACAACTGATGCAGTTAGTTCTTGCTTTAAAAGAGTGTGTAAAACAAATGTCATGACAGTCGCCATTGTTGATACAGTAGGTGTCAGAGCAGAGTTTACACTTTGTACATATCCTGCTTTTTCCAGTATTTTCCTTTCCATATTTCTTATACCTGTGAAATACAAAAAATGTAAAATAGTGTAACATAAAAAATAAGCTAAAACAGAGCTAACATTTTCAAGAGACCATTCTAAACAGCAAAGGCTTTCCATATACTGAGCCTGTATTTGGGAGACATTGATAGCAATTGAAGTGCATGCACCAAAGACAAATTTATGGCCCTACAGTTCATAGCTTTTGTTACCACCATTGTGCTATTTAAATATTGTTACTGCCTCTATTTTTCTTATTAAGGAAAAAAATCTTAGAATTAAGCAAAAGCCAGTATGACTGCCTCACATATACGCTTTTTTAGTCATTGTATAAATTGATTTTTATTTTGTAACTTCAGTAGTGACCAGGAGATTATTTATTTTTTAATTGATTTAAATTTTTGTTATAGTTGTGTAAAAGTATTTTTTAATTTTTAAGCATTTAAAAAAAAATTTAATCACATTTAAATTTTCACTGTTGCAGAAAATTGGGAGGGCTATTGAACAGTAATTAATGACAGTGCTTCAAAAAATTAAAGCTTTTTAACCACTGAAACATGAACAGTCAACAGCATATATCATAATACAAAAAATAAATATCCCTAAATCAAGGAGAATTTTTCTTTTTTTGCCTGTCTATAAATTTCAGTTATTATTGATAGAAATATTTTTGTTGGTTTGTGAGTGTAAGATAAAATTAACATTTCCCAATAAAAATCAAATCCTTCCAAGGCTGTATATTTTAGACCTTTTAAAAGCATTAAATGATGGGTAATCAGTAAATAAACTCATATGTTTGCACTTAGATTCAGCTAAACATATTGATTTTAAACAGCTCCTTTTTCATTACTATATTTACCTTCCAAAACCTTTTAAAAGTATTTTTGTGTAAATACTTTATTTCCACATTAACTCCAAAATTCTGGAGGAAGTCTTTGTGAGGGTTACATTGACGATAGCATGGGTTGTGATGAACAGGACAATGGGCTTGCTTTTGTATTGGTTCAGAACCCCAGTTTTTGCTTTGAATTTTGGGTTTGTGTGAAAATGCAAACTTAACGCAGAAAAGGGAAGGGAAAACAAACAAAAATACGTCTCACAGTGAGTTGCACTGAAATTTACCAAAGTACATCACATCAGTAACTCTTTCCTCCCAATATACCTGGCCCTCTCTTCACTGGTCTGGAATCCATCCACTCCCTTGCAAAGGTATCCCATCACTTACCTTTTGCAACCTTGAGGGGGAGCTACTTTGCCTACTCTCCCTTATGAGAAGCCTTTAGAGGGCTGCTTCTCTCCCATTCAGAGTAAGAATCTTCTTGGGCAATGGGAAGCCTGTTTTCTTTGTTCCCTTCTCTGCATCTCACTTTGTCCAATGTTCTATTTTTGTGTTCCAATGTATCTCTCTCTGTACCACCCATTCAAAGGTTAGGAGCCTGGAACCTTTTATAAGAACAACACCTCACTTCATTGCTGGCCTTCTAAGACTGTTTCTGGAGGACTGATCCCCTTAATGTTCCTCTCTTGACCATCTCTAGGAATAGTTCCTTCTGGTCTAGGATTTCCCTGTTCAGTCTACCCTGGCTACTTCTGTCCATTTCCCCCCGATAAGCTTCCATTTTGCCTCACTCATATGCAGACACTCATCACTTATCTTCCCCTCATCCTCTTGTGACCATACACACAGCTCCACTGAGCTCCAGTGCTCTGATTTCAAGAGCCCGGCATGGAAACAAAATACACCTGCATACATATCTGCAAAAATGAACAGTGGATATCCACATCCGTGGATGTAACTACCTGTGGCTATAAAGCAGATATTTGCATTTGCAGGACTCTACTGATTTCCCTGTCTGAGTCCCTGAACAGAATAATGGAAATTCAGGCATAGGCTCTACATAGTAAGGGTATGTCTACACTAGCCCCCTAGTTCGAACTAGGGAAGCTAATGAGGGTGACTGAAGTTGCTAATGAAGCACGGGATTTAAATGCCCCGTGCTTGATTAGCATAATCCCGGCCGGTCGCCATTTTGGAAACTGACTAGCCCGAAGTAACTGCCTAGTCTATATGCGCCAGAGAAGCGGGATTCTGAGATAAACCCCTTAGTTCGAATTAACTGTTACTCCTTGTGGACTGAGGTTTAACAGTTAATTCGAACTAAGGGGTTTATCTTAGAATCCCGCTTCTCTGCTGCGTATAGACGTGGGCAGTTACTTCGGGCTAGTCAGTTTCTAAAAGAGCGACCGGCTGGGATTATGCTAATCAAGTGTGGGATATTTAAATCCCGTGCTTCATTAGTAACTTCGGTCGCCCTCATTAGCCTCCCTAGTTCGAACTAGGGGGCTAGTGTACACGTACCCTAAGGGATCTGTGAGGCAGGGATGCCTGGAGAAAGAAAAATATTGCAATACAGGATGCTACAATCCAGGTAAGTGCCCACAGAGCAGGCAAGGACAAACTATTTCCTGTGAAGAGATGCTACCTACCCATATGCACTCTTTAATCGTATTACCCTTTTTATTGCCAAATCACAATCATGTTGTTTCCTTGCTGTCCTTTATCACTATAGATCTCCTAACATTACTACTTTCCAATTTTGGGTCATTTTTACCCAATTAGCTGATTTTTTTTCTTGTTATTTTCTGCCATATTGCTAACTTCTTTAGATTACCTCTGTATTACTACTGTGTTGTGACCACCTCCTGATTTAGTGTTAGTCATTTTGATCAGTGTGTTATTTTCCTCCAGTTCCATATCATGAATGAAAAAATTAACTAGGACAATCTTAACATCTTAACATCTTCCTGGCACCTCATCTTAATGCTGTTTTATCATTCCATTTTTGCTTATGGCATTTCAGTTTCCAATCTAGGTATATGTTCACATCCAAGCCAGTACAAATCAATTTTTTGATCAACATTTCATGAGTCATCCTATTAAATTCCATATTGCATTTTCTACCTTCCTTTATTAGGGGCCCAGTCCTGAGAGGTACCAATTGCTCTTCAACTCCCACTTATGATGGGCGTTGAGGTCATACAGCAACCTTTTGCGACTGAGCCCTTATTTTGTAACAGCCAAAAGCAGTAATCAGATTTGTCTGGCAAGATTTTCTGGTTTTCGTAGACAAACTGGAGTGAGTGCAGAGAAAATCAACAACAGTTATTAGGAAGCTAGGGTGAATAATTTATGAGGAAAGAGACTGAATATGAATGGCTTGACTAAGAAGTGAAGGTAAGAAGGTTTTACAAGTATTTGAAGAACATAAACAACCAAGAAGAAAATGAGTGGAATTCTTAAGGGTACTACAGTGGATACAGAGGTCTAAATTGTGCTGACTTTTGGTGGATTCTAGGCTGATGGGGTCATGTTTTTAAAGATATTTAGATATAAAAAAGGTAAATATTGGATTAATGAGATTTTCAAAAGCACTGTGGTGCCTAAATCCCATTGACAACACTGGGAATAAGATGCTTTTTGAAAATCCTAATAGTTTCCTATCTGTGTTTTAGGTATCTAAATGCCTTTACAAATCTGGCTTGGTGATCTTAGATCCCACTGAGAGTCAGCAAAACTTAGGTTCCTACATCACTTGGGTGCTCTTGCCTATATTTAGCTGTTGTTGCCCATACAGTCCCTTCTTGTGCAAAACCACGCAGAAGAGAACAGATTAGCCCTAAAACACTGTAAGGGTATGTCTACACTACAAAGTTAATTCGAACTAACAGACGTTAGTTCGAATTAACTTTGATAGGCGCTACACATACAAACCGCTAGTTCGAACTTAATTCCAACTAGTGGAGCGCTTAATTCGAACTAGGTAAACCTCATTCTACGAGGACTAATGCTTAGTTCGAATTAACTAGTTCAAATTAAGGGCTGTGTAGCCACTTAATTCGAACTAGTGGGAGGCTAGCCCTCCACAGCTTTCCCTGGTGGCCACTCTGGGCACCACCAGGGAAACTCTTCTGCCACCCTCCCAGCCCCGGAGCCCTTAAAGGGGCACGGGCTGGCTACGGTGCCCGTGCCAGGTGCAAGCCTGCCAGCACCCAGCCAGCAGACCCTGCACCTGGCACGGCTCGAGTCAGCCACCCGCTGCCACCCAGCCCTCCACTTCTTCCCAGGACCAGGCTGGCGGCTTCTGGGAGCCTGCCCAGGTCCGCAAGAGGCGGGCGCCCATCTGGTCTAGTGCAGCCATCGTGGACCTCATCCATGACCTCCGCACTAGGCACAGGAAAGTGGCCGTCTAGGGCAGGATAGCTGCCAGCCTGGCCACCCAGGAACAGGTTCGAATTAAGTTAGTTCGAACTACGTTAGTTCGAATTAGTGCTGTAGTGTAGACATACCCATACTCTATAAAACACAGAGACTGTGTATTCTCCTCCCAAGACAACTGGATGTGTCCCCCACTCTGGAAGTGAAAAGGGGCCTTAGAAGGGTAGAAGAAATAGTCCCAGAAAATACCCTGAGCATGGGGACAATATCAGCTGTTTTATGTAATCCCTTGCCAGCCTTAGTGGTGGGGATTGCTAAGAGTATGTGTACACTGCAGTCAGGGGTGCACTGCAGCTGTGCTGCTTAAGCTTCACTGCATTTGTTATTCAGGCTAGTTTGGCTATGTCTGATTGCACATGCAGAGTGGATCAGACTATTTTGGGCTACAGATCAGGCCACTAGCAAGCGTATGGAAGCTGCTTTATGTTACAGCAGACACTGCTCCAACTTCTGCAGGGGGCTTCTTGGGTTTCCAGGAATGTAGGGTGCATAAAGTCATCTTGGCACCTTCCCAGAGGCTCTACCTTCTGTCCTGCATTCTAAAAGACGCAGCAGAGAATCTGGCCTTTTGTTGGCAGGAACCGAAAGGTGTAGCATAGATTGTCAAGGAGTCAAGCCAAAAAACAAAAGTAGGAGTGTAGGGGAAGGAGGGAGTCTGCAGTATCTCAACATCCAATCTTGTGATCCCGGGCCTTCCATGTGATAAGTGTTTTCATTTCCCCACTCCTCAGCCATAAGATGGAGCACAGACCATGCTGAGAGAGTTAAGTGATGCTTTAAATTGACTAACTGTCCACAGTTTTTACTGTGGATATTCACACTGTCTCCCCCTTCCTTGAAGATGGTAGAATGCATGGAATTCTGCAGGAGAATGGGAAGGTGACATTATAAAGAGGATATACATCTCATAGAGGTGCTTTACCCCTTCATCCTCATCCACCAAGATTTTTTCCTCAGTCTGCACCCCTTGGCTCTAATCAGTGGAGAACACAGAACAGGAGTTCATGAACATCCATCTTAGACACTGTAAGTGCTTGGTTTTAAGAATACTGAGAGCATGTTAAGTTTCTATAAGTCACTGATATTGTAGAGAAAAAGGCACATTTGCCATTTTATATACTACTTTAAAATAATAACTTTCTATACCTTTGATTGTCTTTGCGAAAGATTTTTCCCAAGCATACATTTTGATCAATTTAATGCAGACTAAAATCTCATTCATTGTTCGCACACGCTTATCAGTCACTGAAATAGCAGCTCGTCTGAATACGGATGTGAGCTTAGCCATGAGCATCTGCAATCAAGATGTAAAATGCTATTAAAAACACAGCCTTAAAATGGAGATGTTTAACAAAAGTATGCTTTTAAGCAAACCATGTTCAAGTGTGTGTGTTTGTGTGAACTACACAAATAGGCAGTATTGCAGGAGCCAATTGCCACATCTTTTTGAAGTGACAGCATGATTTTGCTGCCTCACTTGCAAGTCTTTATATATTTGAATGTTTCTCTTTATGTGCTTCCAAACTCTTTTTTGAATATTCCTGGTTTATATTAATACTCATTGTAATATTCCAATTAATACATTAAAGGCCTAATTCAGAACTCCATTTTTGCAACCTGTAATATATATTGTATAGATTTCTTGTTTCTATTCTGATTTCACTCTTCTAAGATGTGTGTCCCCTAGACTAGAGCTTGTTTCCATATTGCTTGTCAGAGGCTATTAACTTGTCATGTAAAAAACAAGAACAGTGTTCCTATATACCCTACTATTTAAACATGATAAGGGAACAGAGCTTAATATGTAGATTTGACAGTCTAGTATATTGACAGATGCTAATATCATCAAATTAGAAACAAACCAGAAATATACAATATATATTACTGGATGCAAAAAAGGAGACCTGAATGAGGCCTTTAATGCATTCAGTGGAATACTGTAATGAGCACAACAGATGCTGGGAATCTGAATATTCAAAAAAGAGTTTGGAAGCACATGGAAGAAAAGCATTCAAATGTCCAGAGATTAGCTAGTAAGATAGCAATATAATGCTGCCACTTTCAAGGAAGTGGCAACTAGTTCCTGCAATATTACCAGTTGTAGGCATTGCCTATCCATACAGCCCCACGCTCAAAAAAATCCAGCTGCCCCCATATTTAAAGCCCTTTTAGGTAATGGCTTGTGGTTCTGTGTGCCAGCATTATAAGAGATTATTAAGTTTATATTAGATGCTGTTTATGTGCCTGCAAATACTTAATCAATCAAAAACACATTTGATTAATTAAACAATTGAATGACTCATTTTTAAATAGAAACAAAAGACATAGAGCTTCATATAAAAGAAACAAAGGATTATTCCAGAGTTACTGCTTGAAAGGAAAGCTCTTTTAACTATTCTGAATGAAGTTTATTCTTTATTTGAAAAATACAAGCACCAGTGAATATTTAATGACTACATTAATTAAGATATTAGTTGAAATATTTTCAGGTCATATTTTCATATACTCTCTACACTTGCACAAGTTATTGATTGTACCATAGGTACAAAATTGCAGTTACATATGTTAGAATTTTTATTTTAAATTACCATCCCTGACTGTTTTTGAATTATGTTGTCTTTATATCATATTCATTTTCATTTCTCTAAAATTGCTCACAGTATAGCACTAAACTGAAAAGATACTTGTGAGCAGATATTGCAGTGCTATATATCAGAATGAAATCAGAGACGTACTTAATGGAAAATTCAGATATTGGGACAAATTCTGCTTTTATTCCAGAGCAACTGTGAGAATGGAGTTACTTAGGAATTACATAAAAAAGAACTTGGCCCTTTAGGCCATGTCTACACTACAGAGATCGAAGCTGCTGCAGTTGATCTTCTGGGGTTTGAATTAGCAGGTCTAGTAAAAACAAGCTAATTCGAACTGAGAGGTGCTCCCATTGGCACCCGTAATCCTGCTCCTGCAAGGAGTAAGAGTATGCTTCCATCAACCTTCCTTTGTGTTGATGGTGCCAAAATTCAATTTCAGATATTTTGACTCTAGCTACATAATTAACATAGCTGGAGTTGTGTATCTTAATTCAAGCTTATCCCCTACCGTAGAACTAGCCTTATTGAGTTCTTTGTGATTTAAGGTAAGGATTTTCAAAAGAGCTTGAGGAGCTGAGTACCCAACTCTATATTACATTTCACTGCCTTATATCCTTATATTGAAAACCTCAGTCTTGATTTTAATATTGATCAATGCACATATAAAATGATTAGGAAAATCAATCTCTTTACCTGTATAGGTATAAATATAATATAAACAAATGCTCCTATGAGTGCAGTGGGACCAAGAATAAAACAAGAATATATGATGCAAACAATCAGTAATATAGGCACAGTAATTGGCAGAGGACAAAATAAGGCAGCTTCAAACATTCGATAGCCATCATTGGATAATGTATTAATGACCTGCAAAAATAAAAAGAGTGATGAATAATTTTCCCTTTTATCAAAAATATTTTTGTGATCAAGAGTTTTTAAACCAATAATGTTTTTATAATCCCAGGAGTAAGATTTTCAGGAGACACAATCCATACACTGTTTATTATTGCATCAAGACTTAAATAAACATGCCATTTACATTTACTTGTTTAAGTATTTCACAAAAATAGCTCAGACATTAAAGGCCACCTGGAAGTAATGGAATATGATTATGAAAACTTACCTCACCAACAGAGATATGTGTTAAAGACTTAAATGCTAATAGGTACTCGAAAGCTACTGTAGATAAAGCAACTTTTAATCGTATAGCTGTACGGTAGTTGATGGCCCACGCCAATGCCCAAAATACTACTTTGGAAAATTCAGTAATGAAGAGTGCTATGCAGAGTCCAATTCCCCAAACGATGTCTTTGGAGACACTTTCACTGTGCTGTAGAATTTTATGAATAATCACAGTCTGCAAAGATATTTCAGAATTAATTTTAAAAATTGCATTGTGAAAAGTGTCACATTTGTTAGCCTTTGGGAAGTTCAGCACTATAAAATCATGAACTGTGCTGCTTCCACAGATACCTGTACAGTGAATGCTCCTTTCAGTGAGCTCCCTCAAGCCCACAGAAATATCTTTGAAAATCATCAAAGAATGACAGAGCAAAATGCTTCCCAAAATTCTGCTGTTTCTACTTGAAGAAGCTAAAAAATATAAGTAATAAATAGGAAGAGGTGAATGACAACCACTGTGGATCTATCAAACTTGGAAGAGTCACTGTAGCCAACTCCTTTGTTGTATGAACATTGCCCCAACCCTGCAACAAGCTATGGTTCCTCTGCTTGATGCCATTGCCTTTAAAGGCTTTTGTTGCCTTGATTTTCTGTAGCAGAAACCATTTAGCATGTCTCTTCCTTTTAAAAAATTGTTTAAACCTCATTCCTCTGTTGCTTTGTGATTGTGAGGTTGATGTTATGAATGAGAATTTTGAGATGATCAGAGGATAATATGACATTATTATGGGGGCATTTTTACAGTGCAGGTTTTTGTTGTTATTTTTACTACTCATACATCTTCTAGAACAGTGTTTCTCAACCAGTGGTACCAGTACCCTTAAGGGTACTTGAGACAAGTCAAGGGGTACATCAATACAACTGAAATTTGGAGAAAACTGAATTTTTGTTTTAAGTTTTACAGTGCTTTATTATTTTTGTACTTTTTTTACACCCAAAAAATTTCATCACCAGCCTGCCTACGATTAAGTTGTTTAAAGAAATGTGTTGCAATGCTAGAAAAAATGTTGTGTGTCTGAAAACTGTAGGCACTGCGGGTACTTATAATTTTTTTTAAAAGGGGGTACTTTATAAAAAAAAAGGTTGAGAAACATTGTTCTAGAATATAGATAAAGCATATTTGCCATGCAAGCTTGTGGACTTGCCTTCACACTTAAATGTAATTGGTATTGCACAAACATTTAACTCCTGACTTCACAACAGAAATGGCTCTTATAAACAGAATAATAATGCAGGTTACCCTTAAAACCTGCAAATGAAATAACATAGTGCATGAAGTAAACATACTGTGATATCGTGATTCAGATTACAATGATGGGTGGAAGGACTTAGAACATGTTTCTGTCTAATGGGATATTGCACTTATGGTCTCTGTGAAGAATTCAATACTTTAATAATAAAGATTACAGCAGAATTCTATTGATTTTTTCATATATAGAATATGGGGATTCTATATGTATGAACAGCTAGCTGGCCTTGAACTTTTACTGCTCCTATAAATTGAAGCTCATGTTACATGTCATCAGAAATCTTCTTTAGATTTGCAATAAAACATCAGACTTGAGCCATACCTTTCATGATGCCATAATTTAGATGAGACATAGCTTTATAAAAAGCAAAGATTAAAGTAGCAGACTCATTTGGCCTTGAAACATCCATGGGATCCTCTCATTATAGGCAATTAGTTAGTATAATGTCCATTAGTGCCTGTTAATTCTTTAAAATTCCATCCATAACTAAGCAACAAAAAATTGTCTCCATTTCCCATAGTTAGTTTGCAAGAGAGAGATTAATTAGAGTACACTAAAATTAACTATTAAAAGATAAATCCAGCCCCCATCTCCAGGGATGCTGGAAAAATTTTTTAGTGAGGGGTGCTAAGTGCCACTGTAAACCCTGTATACAATGGAAACTGCTTCAAGTCAGGGGGCACTGCAGCACCCCCCAGGCCTCTAGTTCCAGCATCTATGCAAGCTTCTCTACAATCAGGGAGGGTCTTCTGGCAGTGGAACTGGTGAACTGCAAATCTGAGTGAGAGTTCTGGGGCTCTGCAAAGCTTAACATACTTTGAAACTCATCTCAATTGAAACTCAACTCATCTCCAGCATGCCACCACAAGATCAAATGGGTTTTGGGTCAGGGCTAAAGGATCTACTACTATATAGATCCTCCTGTCTTCTCATCACTGCAGAGGGGAATGACAGAGCTAAGGAAATTCAGATACAGTTTTTACTATTTTTAACCTTTAGTTCCAGAATTAAGCTAAATCAATATAAGCCAGGGGCCATCTGGTATAAGTGTGTCCACACAAGGGATTCTACCAGTTTAACTAACTGGGATTCAAACACAATTTTAGTTAAACTAGTGCAACTTTTATTTTGTGGTGTGCCTCCTCTATGGAGCATGGCTTATGTACATATAGTCCCCATGGAATCTGAACATTTTCTCTTCATTATTATGTTAATCTTTGCACACTCAAAAATGAAGTGGGTGAGGAAAGAACTCTGCAGAAAAAAATAAACCAGGGTGTGTCTACATAACACCCTAAACTCGAAATAAGATATACAATTTGCACTACACAAATTGTGTATCTTATCTCGAATCTATTTCAAAATAGCTTTTTTTGAAATTTGGTGCATTTACACAGCACCAAATTTTGAAATAACACACTATTTTGAGTCATACCTTATCCCTCGTGCAACGAGTTTACCGGGATGGAGAAATAGCATGCCCATTATTTCAAAAAATATTTCAAAATAACGGTGGCTTGTGTAGACAGGGGGTAACTATTTCGGGATACATTTGGTACCGTGCAGTGTAGATGTATCCCCAGGGAGAAACACAGTTTCATGCTACTGCTACTGGTTCAGATTATAAGAACATGGAAATGGGAAAAAATTGACTGTGCTTCCTAACTTTCTACAATATTTACTTACTGTTTCCTCTGATATTCCTTGGTATAGGTTGAATCTCTCTAGTTCAGCCTTGGGACCTAACCAGAGCCAAACCAGAGAATTTGCCGGACCATGGGAAGACAATATTGTCTAGCAGCATTACCAACATTTCCACTGCTTATGGCTCTAGAAGATATTTAAGGGTAAAATAGAGCTAAGTAACAGCACAGGACACTAACAGCAGGAATGGTGGTTGTAAACCAACTTTATGGGAGGGTGGGAAACTGCACCACACCCATAATAAGTGGACATCTAGCTAACTAAAATCATGCCAGACCACACATGTTGCCAAACCAGAGAATGCTGGATTATTAGAAGGGTTCAGCCTGTAGTAAATATCTGTGGAGAAGAAAAAACAAAGGTGTGTGAACCCTTTTTATAAGGTGAATAGATATTTTTGGAAAGTTTTTGGCAACATTCACCCAACTATAGTTCTTTCCTGTCTGTCTTCTGCCATTTTGTTTTGTCAAGATAGCACAAGTAAACTTTGGACACTACAGCTCAAATTATGTTACTGTACATGAAAAGTAACTATCTGGAACAGAAGAGAAACTATACTCAGTCTAATAATCATTTCTAGACCATTTCATTAACACCCATCAAAGCAGAATACAGACAATAAAATAATTATGAAGAATAATATACAAATATTTGACAATATTTTATACAATTGATTGGAAAATTGTTCATCTGTATGGAACTACTTACTGGTCCTAGCGCAGCCAAGATAATACACATGAAATTTGCTATCACATCCACCAAAATTCTTGTCCTCTGAAATTTAAAAGCTACTCTACCCAAAGAAGCTTTCTCAGGTCCAACTCTTGCAAGCTCTTCTTCCCAAAGGAGCTGAAATCTGGAGAGAAAAAATATCCCCACATTTTAAGAAGTTGAAGGTTAAATAGCAGAACATAGGATTTCTTCTAACCACAACAGTTTATATATGGAACTGCTACAATGATAAAATTAAAATTCGGTTCCTCATCCTGTCAATCAACAGTTATCAAAATCTAAAACGTATACAATTAACATTTTATAGGTCAACAGTTCATGAAAGGAGATCATTATTCAATGTGATTCCTGTAAGGAAATTATCCCTCTGAAAACATTAAAATTTGCAATCTGAGGACAAATATTTTTCACTGTTTTCATTTAAATGCATGTATACCAAAATGGATTACACTGAAATAGTTTTCAAAATCACAGGAATTAATTGGTTGCTGATAGTACCTGGGGCACTGAACTAATAAATACTACAACCACTACATCAAAGCTATATTGGGTCCTTAATATGTTTTTTCCCATTTCATTTATGTGCAAAATTTACTCAGTATATCAATGAGCTTTGCAATGCATTTAGGCTCATTGCTGTATAATACTGACATTCTGGTCACGATCCAGCAACACGATTAAACGTGTTTAAAGTTAATGTACTTCGCTGCTGTGCTGGATTTGGGCCAGAATGTTCAGCACCAGCCAAGACAGAGCTCTTTGGGTCTGTTTCAAATCCCATTAATGGAAAGATTTTCATGGCCTTCAGTGGCCTTTTGACCTGACCCGGTATTGCCATAGCTGAAGCCTTGTCTGCTGGACAGAAACTAAATTTTGGATAGAGTTCTTGATTTCAACCTGAGTTGCCCCCTACTTTATCTTCTTGCAAAGTGGAATCCAGATATAAGATATGGGTAGAAAGAATAAATGTCAAATCAATAAAGGAAAGAGAAAACTCTCAAGAAGTTTTGTTTCTTGCTCCCTTATCTTTTATCAAAACCAAATCCCAGTCACTTGTTTTCTTCTGTTCCTTTCTCTTTGTCCCTTTTTTAAAATTGTTTTATTGTTTTCTATCTTTAGGATCCTGTCCAGAGTCAGACAATAGAAAACATGCAAAACATTTTGCAGCTAAAACCTGCTGTTCTATATTATAGGCTACACCTCCCTAAACCGGGGCTCTCTGGTCCGGCAACATCCGTGCTCTGGCAGGGCCACAGATGTTCCTAGGCCAGAGAGGCCCCAGTGGCCAGGAATCAGGCAGCAAGAGGGCTGGCTGCTGCAAATCCTTGGGAGCCTAGCAGGGCTAACAGCAGCCTGGCAGGGAAGCTGGGGCTGTGCAAGCAGGGGAGAGCAGCAGCCCGGGGTTGAGTAGCAGCCCAGCAGGGAAGACGGGGTCATGCAGCAGCCTGGCAGGGGGGGCTGCATGAACTAGGAAGCCAGGGCCACGCAGCAGCCTGTCAGGGGACCAGAGCCACGCCTGGTAGGGGAGCCGGAGCCAGTGCCACAACAGTGCAGCAGGGGGACCGGACTGCGCCAGCTTGGGGAAATGGCAGCCAAGCAGAGGAGCTGAGCTGAGGCTACACAGCAGCTCACTGAGTTGGGACCATCGGTAGGCAGCTGGAGCTGTTAGCAGGGTGACCAGCCAGAGCCAAAAGCAGAGCTAGCAGCAGATGAGAATGTTTGCAGCAAGGGACCTCCCCTGGTCCAGCAAATTCTCTTATTCGGGAATGGTCAGGTCCCCAGGGTTCTGGACCAGGGAGGTCCATCCGGTATATTTAGTGTACCTGGGAAGTTTCAAATCATGACTCTCAATAAAGAACAGCACATTAGAAATAATCTTACAATAATTATACCAAAACTGAAATAATCATACCTTCTTGCATTTGGCTCTGAACTATCTAGATATGATAATGGAGGCAAGGTGTCCACATTGATATTGTGTTTATATCCTTTAATCATTAAAGGTGAAAGCCAAGAATATGTAGCAAATGAGAACAGTCCTGCATCATCTATTGGGTTAGGAGAAGTTCTAAGAGGAAAATAAAAGCTACTCATTCAGTATTCAAGTTAATTTCACAGTTGTTTTATTGACCTTACAAATGTTAACTATAGAAAATTATGTTTTCTGAGACATTAAGAAACCTTTTGATACTGTTAGGCAGAGATCATCATGCATCCCTTAGTGGAGTGATAACTAGTATGAGTACACCACCTATTAATTAATGATAGGGTAAGGTCACACTGAGGGAGTGAGAATCAATCTGTAGCTTCCAAAACACGCTGTGTGCTCAGCTTCTGAGCTAAAAATCAGCTTCATTATGTGAAGTCAACTGGCATTTGCTGCATTTAATCAGTATCCTCCTGAGATAATGCTACAGGGTGTATATAGAGCATCAGAGAAGTCACTCATGACAGCTTTCAACAATACTGAAATGTCAGATTCTGTCAGGTTAACTCATCTCAGATTACTCCTAAAAAATTTCTTGGCAGTGTATTATCCCAGTTAACCAACTAAATATAAGTAAGACATAGTTAGTAGTTCATAAAGACATAGTTAATGCAATTTCAACTACTTGAATACATTTGAAGTAAAAGCTAGAATAATAGTTGGGGAAGTGGGAGGAGCCAGGGCTTCCTGAAAAATAAATTTTAATCTCCATTAGCCCTCAGACTGTGATTTTATTTCTGTAGATTTTCTTTCTACAAGTTATACTAGAAGATTTACCCACCATTGGTTGGGTCCTTAACTCAATTAATTTTGGGGTTTGGGAAAATAAAATGAAAATGTACAAGCTTCGTTTGAATCATTGCTCTGGGGTGTGGCTGGTGGTCCTAGGTCTTACTGTTTAGTTGTTGAAAAAGCAGACAGACAGACAGACTCACAGACAAACTCCCAAATATATAGTAGATTTAAATTATAAATAAAAGTGACTTGCTTTGCTTTGAAGCGGATAGGAATCATGGTTTTTAAACTAGGTTCATATTTGTGGCGAAAGGTCCTTTCATCACCTCGTATATCTAGATCAGGTAGCAGATAAGGTGCTGAAGAAATCATTGTGTCGGTTTGCAGGTACCAAGGTTCCGTGTGCTCTGTCAGATTCCTCTTTGAAGGTAAGATTTTAAAAAAGAGCATATGAGAATTAATTATGTTTATTTAAGTAACATTTCCAAATATGTGGTAAATCCCATAACCATTTTCAAACCACTACAATATCTCATCATTGGCGACACGACGACATGGCGACATCCATGGTTATTTATTTGATTCCCTTGCAAACGTATATAAATACACTCCCTCCCTGACTATTCATAATGCTCACATCACCAAGGTAACTCAGTAACCAACACTAGTCAAACCTAGAAGCTGTCCAAAGCCTTTTGCTTTTGCCTTCTGATGTACAGAGAAACCCCCATTAAATGACAATACACTGAACATCTGCAGCTCAGCATCTCTCAAAATCAGGTCATTTATTTTTGGCAGCTACTAAGGATATAGGTGCTCTCAATTTAAGGTACCTATGCTTGAAAATGTAGGCTTAAGAGTTTAATTAAGTTTATGGTTAACATCTCTAACACCGTTGCCTCAGTGACCTCCCTTCACAATGTAGCCTCTTATCCAAACCCCACTGAAGTAAAAAGGTTTTTTTCCCCCTATATTAAGGACACTAGGATTGAGCTCTGGGTCTGTCTTTGTATGTTATATTGCCTAATCTTTTTTTATCATTTTTGTAGCTTCTGGAGTCTCTCTTCAGTCTTTTTTAGTAAAGAGTTTCAAACTGTAAATACTCTGAGTCTGAATATTTTAAAGCTACTTTAAGAGTTGAAGTGAGCATATACCCCAGAATAGCTTTGCTTTTTTATCTCCACCCGTAGAATCTGCAAATTAGTGCTGGATTTTTGAGCCTATTCCTCTCTCTGTATTTAAGATGTCTACTCTGCTGCGTCCAGGGAACATGTCTGCACTTCTGAAATGTTTAGCAGAAGAGCAAACGTGCTTTTTCAGCATCCCTGTAAAACTCATTTTATGAGGAAGAAGGGATGTTCTGAAAAAGGGGTTTTCCCCCAACATTTGGCCCAATGTCAGAAAAGCCTCTTCAGAAAAAAAGAAATGGAAAAAGCTATTTCACAATTTGTAAAGCTTTTTCCAGAACAACACTGCAGTGTAGACATAGCCTTAATCATCAAACTCCATTTTGTCTTTCTTAATGCTATTATTTTCTGCCCTCTGCCCATGCTCACATAATGCACTTTTCAAACTAAACTCATTCCCATTAATTTCTGTCCAGGTCTCTACTTCTCTCTGGATCATTCTGTAATTCTTTCTAAGGGCATGTTTCCAGATTCTCCTCCAGAATGTTTGTGATATCTGCATATTTGATCAACTTAAAATTCATTTATTCCAATTTTTTAATAAAATATTAGACAAACATAGATCCAATGTTGATGTTATTGGAATCAGACACCCATCTGATATTTTGCCTTCTTGTAAGGAAAACAAACCATTTGATAGTACATTATTAAAAACTAAAAACATCCTGGGCAGAAAGATTTATCTTAGCAGGAGCCAGATTCTGGTTTCCCTCATTCCATTTTTATACCAGTCTTACCCTGTTGTCTTCATTGGAGTTAGTCTCTATTTATACCTGTGAAACTGGCATCAGCCATTTCTAGAACATGTATAAATGCTGAGAGATGGAAACAGGCATCCTGCTCATTACCATTGTTTCTTCTGTTATTTTTTTAAACCTGTTTGTGCCATTTAATTTATTTGCATGGTCCCCATGGTCCTGCATATAACAGACATGGACACTTTGATTAGAGTATTTTAATTTAAAACAATGTTTTAGCACAGTTCACCTGAAAGGTGATAAGTGCTAGCACAGTTTTTTGGTCATTATAATAGAATCGCTTTTGTAAACATTTCTGTCTCCCTTGTTAAAGGCAATAAACTGCATCTGAAACCCCATAACCATTAGGTTTCCCAGAAAGCAGATTAGACCTTGTAGGACTATATTAACAAAGTGCTTGACACAATACACTGTGCACTGAACACATAACCAAGACAAACATGTTCTTTGGCAAATGGGGATGGAAATGTACAAATAGGACATTTTCTAGCAATGATCTAAAATGCTGAAAAGCGTACATCTTTAGGGGGAAATGGGGGGGAAACTGATTACCATCTGCAGCACTGTTTAGAGATTCAAACCCTGTTACTTTTTATTTCTTGTTACGTTTTGTTCCCATAAATGCACAGAGGGAAACTGGGCAAAATAACTCCCATTATTTGCAATTTTAAAAAATAAACTTACTGCAATTATGTCAACTGAAGATAATGATACTCCGCCCAATACAGCTATTCTGATATACTCAATTGATTTAATAATAAAATTGTGACTGCTGAGAAATCAAGTTGTCATACTTTATCTGAATTTTTAAATGGTGGTCTTTGTAATTCATCTGCAAAACCCATGTCTTGTCAATTCCCTTTAGTCAAATCTCTAAAGGATTCATTTTACTATTTCTTTCTCAGTTTTGTCTTTTATTTTATGTAGATACTAGAAGGCTTACCCGGAATTACTTGGATGCTTTAGGGCAGGGAGCTGGCAGTGGGGTAGGGAGAAGAGCAGGAGTTAGGACAGTGCCTTGGGAGTGTGTGTGCAGGGAGGGGGAAGACTGCAGGCAGCTGGAATAATGGGAGGTGCAAGAGTCATTGAGGAGGGGCTCAGGGCAGGGGACTGTGGATGTGGGGTGTGCAAGAGTGAGCGTTAATCTTTATCAGCCATGGGAAAATGATTTATGGCATCTACCCTACAAAAGTTTGTTTGTGTGTGTCTGTATAAACACATACACAATGAATGTTTGTGTGCATCACACATACATTTTAATAGTATAGGATAAGTTGTGAACTACTACAAAAACTTCTAAGTCATCACAAAGTTTCCTTTACTTCATTTATATACTTTAAAGAAGTCAGCATGGAGTAGCAATGTGGTTGCAATTTATGCCTGGCACTGGTTTCTGCTACAGAGATTTCAGACATGGAGGTCATTGGGTACCTGATCTGAATTTTAACAAGAAGGAAATTGGTTCTGGGATCTATGATTTCCTGAGACATGCTCAGAGAACACGCAATTATGATTACTTAATGGCTTCAAGCTAGTAGAGATGGAACATTTTCAGTGCAGTATTTGACAGCATCCTGCCCTCCCAAAAAACCCCAATAATGAAATGGTAATTTGGGTTAATATCTCCATCCAGTCTGTAACATAACCAAAACCCAGTAGTGCTGTATAGTGATATAGCACACGTCCCGCCCACTCACTGTTCAGAGGCAGTAATAGCAAAAAACGTGGTCAATATTAAAAGAATAATTTGCCCAACTCTAAGACAAATGGATTAGGATTATTATTTTATTTAGTCTTTTTGTAGCCCAAGGTCCAGTGTGTTTCAGCAGCAGCCCTGGGAACTACATGTTGTGGACTACAAACTGCGGCATGTTGGGAAAACTTTGTGGTTCCTGCCAGGATGTGCCCTCTGCCCCCAGCAGGGTCTCAGCAAGGACTGTGCTAGAAGCAGCACACAGGCTGCATGCTGAGAGAAGGGGCTGCTGAACTGTTTTCCTCTTCTATGTTTTTTACAGAATAAAGCCTGTTCCTGGTGATTTGTCGGAGTGGGTCTGGTCTGAGGTGCACTCACACATACACAATGCAGAGCACACCAAGCAGCCTCAGGCCTAGCCCCCTCCACAGTGGTGTAAGAAGTCACAAGCTTCCCCTATGATGAATAACCTCACACTGGGCTAGCCAACAGGTGGGGTTACATTTTAAAAAAACAAACAAACTGAATGCTCTGAGTTAGTGTTCTGTACAACAAGTTACATAAGGGTCTCATTAACCAGCAGCAGAGTAATTAAGGGTCATGTATCACATTGGGAAACTTCACTGAACTGTCCCATAGGAAAATTCAAGAGATAGTGCTGGTGCTAGTACTAATTTGTATATTTAATAACCCAAAGGAGAGGGTGGATAGTACATAAATTATAGGTGATGATACAACATGAAGGGGAGAGGCAAATAATGCAACACAAAGCAAAGATATAACTTGAGTTAAAAATGTTACTGAAGTGGGCAGAAATTAATGAGATTTGGTTCAATGAAGATGAATGCTAAAATGAAAATCCTGACAAGTGTTAAATATCTTTGAGTATTGTGGGCCACAGTGGAAATTGCAGGTGTTTAGCAAAGGAACAACACCTTTTAGGATTTGGCCACTTTTATTTAAAAAAAAAATAAAAACCTAAGTATAAAATGCCTGTGCAGCAATGAATATGGAAGAATGCTAGTTAGACAACATACTTAAGACAAATATTTGGGCAAAGTAATAGCCAGTAAATTGAATGTTACTCTACAGTGAAATACAATTGCAGAGAAAACACAGCCTGTGTCAGAGGAGGTATTTCATATGAGATGACGCAGATGCAGCAGTACTACATAATATCTTTTACAGAGCCATCTGGCCCGGATCCCCTTCTTTAC
Organism: Pelodiscus sinensis; assembly: GCF_052426305.1. NCBI lineage: Eukaryota > Metazoa > Chordata > Testudines > Trionychidae > Pelodiscus > Pelodiscus sinensis. The sequence goes on along the minus strand of NC_143063.1, from coordinate 23,116,198 downwards.
TTTAGGCTCTTTAACTGTTTGAATCTGTGAATCAGAATAGGTTGAACACTATTGGCTTCTGTTTAGACCCTCTTTATTCTGTAGCCCCAGTCTTTTTCCTAAACTTCACATCTAAGGGAAAACATTTTTAAATAAGTTGTTACATTTTTCAAAGTAAAGAGAACAAAGAACTCTGTGTCCAGTGCAACAACCTCCCCTTTCCCTCTAGCTAGCTACCCCCCAGCTTTGCCACACTTTCCTTTATAGCACTATAGTTATCTCTACTTGTTCCATATAGCCTCTCGAGACCTCGAACCCTGAGCATCCACAACTCCAGCTGATGTCAGTGGGAAAGGCAAGTGCTCAGAAAACTAAGAATTAAGGTCAAGTTGGGCATCTAGGAATGGCACTTATCTGTCTCCTGGGGCTCTTTCCTGTTCCTTCCCTTCTGATTTTGTGTCTCGAATCTCTTCTTTATATTTTCTCTGTTACACTATTTTTCCTTCAGCTCATTTTCACCCTCACTTGTTTCTCTCTACATTTAAGGAAATCTTGTCTCTGTCATTACTATTACACAGACCTCTCTCACTCTCCAACTGCCCAGTCCAACTGACGCTTGCAGCCTTCAGGGAACTTTCTGGTGCCAAGGTTCCTTCCCCCGTTCTGTGAGGGAAACTCCACTCCAAACATTCTGCCTGAAGCGAAAGCTAGAAGGTGTCCAGTGAGAATGTTTAAACTTTTCATGCATAAAGAGCAAATTAACTCCACTATAGACCTGCTTTGGGTAGACCAGCAACAAAGCTCCTCACTGCAGTATCCTTTTGGGGACTGTGGTGTTGGGGCTAGCCACACCTATATGGAATCCTGTTTCAGAGCCACCACACGGAAAGGTATTTCTTTTATAGGCCTCCTGTGAGATTTGATAGCATGGGGATTCAGTCCTACTCTGAGGAGTGGGGCGGGGGGGGGGGGGGTGGGCATCAGGGGAGACATCCTGCCCCCTTGGTGTCCTTTTGTTGCCAGCCATGAGGACAAGAAGCAGTCTATAAGGGAAGTAAACTGTAGAATGAGCTAGTTTCATAGTACAGGTTGTACCTCCCTTAGCCGGCAGGGGGTGGGAGGGACGCGGAGACTCAGCCAGGAGCTAGGGGGCAGGGAGTGGAGGGGCAAGCAGCGTATCAGGGAGCTCTGGCAGGGAGTGGAGTCCCAGCATCAGCCACGGAGCTCCCGTCCCAGCCACAGAGCTCCAGCAGTCAGGCCTGGCCAAAGAGTTTGCGGGGCCCACGACGGCGTGCTGTGCTTGGCTGCATCATGAAAGTGGGTGGCTCCGAGCCAGGTAGGTGGGCACCGGGCAGCGTGGGGCCCTGAAGGAATGGGGCCCAAGGCAACTGTCTTGCTCGCCTTGCCCTAAGGTCGGGCTTGCCAGCAGTGGCAGCACTCTGGCCCCGGCTGTGGAGCTCTATCCACAGTCACGAAGCTCTATCCACAGTCATGAAGTCACAGTGGCAGCGCCAACCCCAGCAGAAGCAATGTCTGGGCAGGCAGCAGCAGGGCTAGACTGGAGCCATAGCTGGGGACAGCAGGACAGCATGGGCCATTTGGGAGGAACCTCCCCTGGTCTGGCAAATTCCCTTGTTTGAACCAGTGAGGTACCAAGGGTGCCGGTGAAGGGAGGTCCAACCTGTATAATATTAAGCATGTTTAAGTGCACCCATCCTGTATTCCTTACCAAGGCAATCCAGAGCTTTGCCTGAATGTGAGGTGCAAGATTAGGCCCTAAGATTATCTTCCATCCCCGCCTATAACCTTTCTTAAAAGTCTTAAACTGGAACTATTTTAGACCATTAATATTCCATATTTACTTTGTAGATAAGCAAATCTTCAGATGATCTACATAAAAGAGAAGAGATCCTGCCAACGTAAAGTGGCACCGAAAGCTCCTTTTGTAATTTCTTCAGATTTGGTGAGAGGATAATAGAATTTTAGGCCACTATACATGGCTATGATGTAGTTTAACTCAAGAAATTGTTACTTACATATGTCAGGCCAGTAACTCCATTACTTTCTATATTCTTCTCCTTGGTTGAATTATTGTTGGAAGCATACAGATATTTACTCTTCTTAGTTGGCATTTTGTGTAACCACCTGAACTCTTTCTTTTCTAAAATGGAGAAAAAAATAAAACAAACATTACAAAACTACCCCAAAGATAAGTGAGCCTGGAGCCTTTTCTATTACCACAACTTTCTTCTTCAGTTAAACTGTGCATGGGCCACAGCAGCATGCAGTGATTATCTGCTGTGATCAAAGGAAACTCCTGGCCCCAAGTTTTGCATCTGGTCAGGTTGCTCTTTCTCTTGTGCTGCCAATTCTCACTCTCGTCTTTTCACAATGGCCCCTCTTTCATATTTGACTGGAGAGATTAAAATCTGAAGTTCATTAGCAAATATTCCTAGAATATTGCACAATGCAATTACTGTGAAAGAATCCCCCCATTACACACACACACACACACACACACACACACACTTACTGTGAAAGAATCCCCCCATTACTCGCTCTCTCTCTCTCTCTCTCTCTCTCTCTCTTTCTCTCTCTCTCACACACACACACACACACACACACACACCAGAAAATCTCTGTAAAGTTTTAAAAACTTTTTTTTTTTGTCAAGAATGGATTGCCAGCAATTCTTGGCAGGCATTGCATGTACTGAGCTTATACAACCTACTGGCAGTATTTCAATCAAGCCAGAGATATCAAAACACAGAGATCTTTTGGGTGAAGACAGAGGAATGATTGTGGGCATTTAACACAGAGGCTGCATGTGAAAAGCAGCTTTTGAGATTTCCAGTGCAATCTTCTAGAATGAGAGACACTTCATCCCCTTCCCCGAACATTGTCACCCTCCCAGAGCCAGCATCCATCCCCCTCTTACATCTGCACCCCCTTCGAAATTCCAGACCCCAACCCTAGCCCAGTAACAGTGAGTGAGGGTGGGGGAAAGTGAGCGACTGAGGGTATGTCTACACTGCAAAGTTAATTCAAACTAACAGACGTTAGTTCGAATTAACTTTGATAGGCGCTACACATACAAACCGCTAGTTCGAACTTAATTCGAACTAGCAGAGCGCTTAATTCGAACTAGGTAAACCTCATTCTACGAAGACTAACGCCTAGTTCGAATTAGCTAGTTCGAATTAAGGGCTGTGTAGCCACTTAATTCGAACTAGTGGGAGGCTAGCCCTCCACAGCTTTCCCTGGTGGCCACTCTGGGCACCACCAGGGAAACTCGTCTGCCCCCATCCCAGCCCCGGAGCCCTTAAAGGGGCACAGGCTGGCTACGGTGCCCGTGCCAGGTGCAAGCCTGCTAGCACCCAGCCAGCAGACCCTGCACCTGGCACGGCACGAACCAGCTACCCGCTGCCACCCAGCCCTCCGCCTCTTCCTGGGACCAGGCTGGCGGCTCCCGGGAACCTGCCCAGGTCCGCAGGAGGCGGGCGCCAGCCTGGTCTAGTGCGGAGATCGTGGACCTCATCCATGACCTCTGCACTAGGCACACGAAAGTGGCCAGCTAGGGCAGGATAGCTGCCAGCCTGGCCACCCGGGAGCAGGTTTGCATGAAAATCAAGGTGGTCCACTGAGACCCCCGACCCTGAGCTTAGAATGTCCATACTGGGTCAGACCAAAGGTCCATCTAGCCCAGTAGCCTATCTGCCGACAGTGGCCAACACTAGGGACCCTGGAGGAGATGGACTGAAACAATGAACAAGCCATTTGTCTCGTGCCATCCATCTCCAGCCTTCCACAAACAGAGGTTAGGGACACCATTTCTACACCCTGGCTAATACCACTCCATGGACCCAACCTCCATGACTTTATCTCACTTCTCTTTAAACTCTGTTTCAGTTCTAGCCTTCACAGCCTCCTGCAGCAAGGTATTCCACAGGTTGACTATTTGCTTTGTGAAGAAGAACTTTCTGTTATTAGTTTGAAGCCTGCTACCCATTCATTTCATTTGGTGTCCTTTAGTCCTTCTATTATGGGAACTAATGAAGAACTTTTCTTGATGCACCCTCTCCACACCACTCATGCTTTTATAGACCTCTATCATATCCCCCCTCAGTCTCCTCTTTTTTAAGCTGAGAAGTCCCAGTCTCTTTAGCCTCTCTTCATATGGGACCTGTTCCAAACCTCTGATCATTTTAGTTGCCCTCCCCTCTCCCACCTCCTTTTCCCAGTTTCTCCGAGTTTTGTTCAATAAAGAGAGTTTCTATTTTTGAACACACGTGTCCTTTATTTTGTACATCAGGAAGGGGGGCTAGGGAGGGGTAAGTGGAAGGAGGTGAGGGAAGAATGGGGTACGAGCCCCTGATGGGGAGGACTGGGGTGTTTCTGTGGGCTTCTCGGGGTGGAAGCTCTCCTGAAGCCCCTTGATTGACCCCTCCCTCTGGATGGCAGCCTGTGGCAAGTGCAGCCAGGCTGATGGCCGAGTGCTGTGATGTGCCGAGTGTGGGCACTCAGGGCACTCCAAGCCAGGACTGCTTTGCAAGCGGGGAACCCCTGAGAACTGTCTGTCCGGGGTTGGGGTCAGGTCCCTTTAAGCACAGCCCTCAGCTAGCCTGAGACAGCAGCTCCACGCTCTAAGTCCTAACCTGATGCCCTGCCGGCACTGCTTCCGGCCATCCTTAACCTCGGTTTAGGGTCCACTCAATGTGGACATGTTAGTTTGAATTAGCAAAATGCTAATTTGATCCAGTTTTTAGGTCTAGATGCACTAATTCGAATTAGCTTAGTTCGAATTAACTAATTCGAATTAAGTTAGTTCGAATTAGTGCTGTGGTGTAGACATACCCTGAGAGAGGGGGGATGGAGTGAGTGGGATGGAGTTTGGGGGAAGGGCTGGGGCTTCAGAGAAGGGGCAAGCTAGATTGTGAGTTGCCCTTATACTTCAGAAAGTGATCTTGGGCATGACAGATTGGAAACCACTGCTTTACATGGACAAGCACAGCCATGTGATCAGTTGTCTACAATGCCCTGTATAACTACATAGTTTCATCACTTGTGCGTAATGAGGTTATTCTGAATTCATGACAATCAATGCTTTATATCACATACTACCTCACCTTGCTTTGGGCATTCTCTGTGGGCCAGATAATCTGCTGACTAAAGTGGTGATTAAAGCTTTGTTAAATTCAAGGGCACAGCTCACACACATATGATTGAAGAATATGTTTAAGTGTTTCCTGGTTTAGGGACTAGGTACTAGCCTGGACTGAGGAGGGAGGCTTCTTAACTAATATCCTGGATAAGTGAAGAATGTTAAGACTAGCCACCCCACACTGTGGACACATCCAAGGCTGAGGAAGCTATCCAGCTGCAGAGGACTGCTGGTATACCACTGGGGGAGGAAAACTGTCGCAGGGAGAACACTGGCAGCTGGTTACTTCTGGCAGCATACAGTCCTCTACCCATAATCCCAACCCACCCACTATGGTGCTGGAAAACCATTACGCTGCTCTGGCAACAAGAGGATGCCTTGAATTTGCATCCCAGCAGATGTGCTGCCTGCCAGGAGCCTGTATCTGAGATATTACAGACGGATCTGGCCCTCTGACTATTACTCATCCTATTCATCCATGTGAGTACAAAGGATACTGCAAGGTATTACCCTTGTCAGATCAGCAGTGACTACTCTGGGAGTATGAGAGAAAGAGTTTGGGGTACCGGTGGTATTCTTTTCAATCCTTCTGGTCAAGGGCCCAGGCAGAGACAGATGCATTCTGGAGGTGAATGCCTCACTGCAAAGATGTTGCCAGGAGGGCTTTGGCTTCTTAACCATGGGACACCGTTCTAGAAGGAAGGATAGCTAACCTGAGATACGGGGTCCATCTATCAAAGAAAGAGAAGAGCACTGAACACAAACTGGCTAACCTAGTGAGGATGGCGTCAAACCAGGTGACCAAAGCCCAAAGGTAGGTCAAAACATGAAGACCTGGTAGAAAGGTTAGAAATTGGGGGAAGCGTGAGCTGTAATAGCAGGGATAAAGAAGGGACAAAACAGAACTATAGTGGAAATCAAATCAGTATCTTAGATGTCTGGATAATAACGTGAGACCTATGGGGAATAAGGAGAAAAATACTTGTAATGCTAGTAAATAAACAGAACTGTGACATAATTGGCATCACAGAGAGTTTGGTGGGATAATACGCTTGCCTGAAATATTGGTAGAGAAGGGTACAGTTCGCTCAGGAAGGATAGGCTGAGGCAAAAGGGAGGAGCTGTTGCCTGATATATTTAAAAATGTGTATACTTGGACTGAAGATGAGATGGAAATAGGACACATATTGGTTGAAAGTCACTGGGAAAGGATAAATGGGGTAAAAAACAAGCATGATGTCATGGTAGGATATACTACAAACCACCTGAGCAGAGTAGATGAGGCTTTTTTTAAAACAACTATCAAAATAATCCAAAGCACAGGACTTAGTGATGGGGGACTTCAACTACCTAGATATTTGTTAGGAAAATTACACAGCAAGGCACAAATTATCCAACAAGTTTTTGGAATGTAATGAGGAAGATTTTTTTACAGAAGTTTGAGAAAGCTACTAAAAGAGAGGCTGTTTTAGATTTGATTTTGACAAATAGGGAGAAACTGTTTGAGAATTTAAAACTGAAAGGCAGCTTCAGTGAAAGTGATTGTGAAATGATAGAGTTCTTGATTCTAAGGAATGGTAGGAGGGAGAAGAGCAAAATAAAGACAATGTGTTTCAAGAAGGCACATTTTAGCAAATTCATAAAGTTGGTAGCTAAGATCCCATGAGAAGTAAGTCTGAAGAAAAACAATCAAAGCAGTTGTCAAATTTTCAAAGAGACTTTATTAAGGGCACAAGAGCAAACTATTCCACTGCTATTTCCTGTAGGAAAGACAGGAAGTAAACCAGTGTGGCTTAATCAGGAAATCTTGAATATCAAAGAGGAGTCCTACAAAAAGTGGAAAAGATGTCAAAATACAAAGGATGAATATAAACAAATTACACAAGTATGTAGTGGCAAAATGAGAATGGGCAGGGTACAAAGTAATCTAGAAACATAAAGGATAACAACAAAACATTCTACAGATACATTAGAAGAAAGAGGAAAAACCAAGGATAGGGTAGGCCTATTTTTCAGTGAAGAAGGAAAAGGAATAAACATAAAAATTGGAAATGGCAGAGGTGCTTAATGACACCTTTGTTGAGGTTTTCACCAAGAAGGTTTGTGACAACTGGATACCTAACATGGTGAATGCCAGTGAAAATGGGGTAGGTTCAGATGCTAAAATAAGGAAAGACAAGTTAAAATTACTTGGATAGGATACAGAGGGGTAACTGAGTTAGTCTGTAACAGGAAAAACTTAAAAATCAACAAATACCCTTACATGAACTACTTCAAGACAGACCCAAAAGAGAAAACAACAGAATGCCATTTATCACCCCCAGACCACAAATTAAACTGCTCCAATCCATAATCCATAAGCTATAACCTATCTTGGAAAATGACCCCTCGCTCTCAGAGGCCTTGGGGGAAAGGCCTATTCTCGCTTACAGACAACCCCTCAACCTGAAACAAATTCTGTCTGGTAACCATGCATCACAGCTACATCATAAGCATCTAGGAACCCCACCCTGCAATCAGCCCCAGTGCCAATTCTGCCCACATATGTATACGAGCAAATTCATCACTAGACCCAACCACATCAGCCACCAAATCAAAGGCTCATTTAACTGCACATCCAGTATTGTGGTCTATGCCATCAAATGCCAGCAATGCCCCAATGCAATATATATTGGACAAACTGAACAGTAGCTACAGGAAAGAATTAATGGACACAACTCAGACATCTGAAAAGGGAACATACAGAAACCTGTTGGTGAACACTTTAACTTTCCTGGACACTCATTAAGGGATCTCCAAGTTGCTATTTTGGTACAGACCAATTCCACAAGCCAAATACATAGAGAAAGTTTGGAACTCCACCTCATTCACAAGTTTAATTCTTGTGCAAATGGTTTAAATCATGATATTGGATGGCTGGGACATTATCAACCAACCGAACAAGGAAGGTGCCTATGGGTCTTTATGTTTGTGTAGAATCTAGTGTTAATACTCTTCTTTTAAATTGCAAACTAATGGTTCTTATCTGACTCTTTTAACTATCTAGTCTTTATGTGCTAATAGACTATTTGTTGATTTTCAGTTTTTCCTGTTACATACTAGCAAGGCTTTCCCTTTGAAATTTATCTACCCACTGCCACTTTTTCTTCCCCTTCCCCTCCCTCCAATTTTTTCCTTCTTCCCCCCACCCTCTTTCCCTTATTTATTTTTGGCTCTAGACATCCAGTACTCCAGTCATCTGAAGAAGTGGGCTATGCCCATGAAAGTTCACGATACCAGGTACATGTTTTGTTAGTTTTTAACATGCTACCAAATTATTTGTTGTTTTTTAAGTTTTTTCTTGGATAAGTTAGATGTCTTCAAATCACTAGGCATCTAATGAAAAACATCCTAGAATACGCAAGGAGCTCACTGAGAAGATATCTGTGCCTTTAGCTGTTATCTTTGAAAAGTCATAAAAGATAGGAGAGATTCCAGAAGACTGCAAAAGGGTAAATACAGTGCCCATCTACAAAAAGGAAAATAAGGACAACCAAGAAAATTACAGACCAGTCACCTTGACCTCTGTACTTGGTAAGATAATTGAGCAAATAATTAAGGAATCCATCTGCAAACAGCTGGAAGATACTAAGGTGATAAGTCATTTGTCAAGAACAAATTGTGTCAAACCAACCTGACAGATGTCTTTGAAAGGTTAACAAGCCTTGTAAATAGAGGGAAGCAGTAGATGTGGTATATCTAAAGTTTAGTAAGGCTTTAGATACAGTCTTATATAACCTTTTCATTAATAAACTAGGGAAATACAACCTACATGGAGCTATATAAATTGGATGCCTAACCGTTTTCAGAGAGTAACCACGTGATCTTTACAAGAGTTCACAGAGAGTAATTATCAGTGGTTCACAATCATGCTGAAGGGTTCTGCAGGGATCAGATCTGGGTCTGGTTCTGTTCAATAACTTCATTTATTTAAATAGTGGCATAGAGAGTACCCTTATAAAGTTTGCACAGGATACTAAGCTTTGAAGGGTTGCAAATGTCTTGGAGAATAGGATTATAATTCAAAGTGAGGTGAATAAACTGGAGAAGTGGTCTCAGGTAAACAGGATGAAATTCAACAAGGAAAATGCAAAGCACTCTACTTAGAAAAGAACAATTAGTTGCACACATATAAAATGGAAAATGATTTTTTAGGAAGGAGTACACTGGAAAGGAATTTGGGGGTCATAGTGGACCACAAGCTAAATATCAGTCAACAGCGTGACTCTGTTGCAAAAAAAAGCAAACATGAATCTGGAAGGTATTAGAAAGAAGAGTGTTGTAAGCAAAACACAATAAGAATTTTTTTTTGTTCGCTGTGCTGTTCAGGCCTCAGCTTGAGTACAGTGTCCCATTCTGGGCACCACATTTCAAGAAAGATATGGAGAAATTGGAGAAGGTCGAGAGAAGAGCAACAAAAAGGATTAAAGGTCTAGAAAACATGACCTATGAAAAAAGATTGAAATAAATGGGTTTGTTTAGTCTCGAAAAGAAAAGACTAAGAGGGAACATGATAAAAGTTTTTAAGAACCTAAATAGTAGTTACAAGGAGAAGGGACAACAATTAATCTCTTTGACCTCTGATGATAGGACAAGAAGCAGTAAGCTTGAATTGCTACAAGCAAGGTTTAGGTTGCACTCTAGGAAAACCTTCATGTCAGGGTGGTTAAGCATTGAAATAAATTGCCTGTCCATGAAGGTTGTGGGATCTCTATCCCTGAAGCTTTTTAAGAGCAGATTAGACAAACACCTTTCTGGGATGTTCTAAACCATGCTTGGTCCTGCTGTGAGGACAGGTCTCTGATTCTATGACAGATTGAAGTTTTGCAAAGCGTGGGTAGCTGAGTAGGTAGGGGGAAATAGCAGAACGGGATATAGCACCTCCCTGGTCCGGCACCCTTGGGATCTAACCAGTCCCAAGGAAGAGTTTGCTAGACCAGGTGTGGTCAATTCCATCTCTCTGCTGATGGATTCTGGGCTCTCCCACGGTCCATCAGCAGACCCAGATGGGCTCCCCTCCTGGCTGCTGGGCTATTCTCTGCCCCTGGGCCATTGTAGCTCTGCAGCCAACCTGGAGCCATCAGCCTCCCAGCTCCACTCCCTGTCTCTGGGATTCCAGGACACTCTGGTCCGGCAACATCCATGGGCTGGCAGGAGACACCTAATTAAAGCAAGATACGGATTGCCTCCATCAGGAAGAACCTGATTGAGGTAAATGGAAGAGAAAAGCACCTTACCACCTAATATAGGAGAGGAGAACTGAGAGTTACAGTGAGACAGGTATTAAGAGGTTCAGGATATATGTTTATGTTGCATGGGGGGTAGAAAATTCTTCTTCATAGGGAAAAAGAAACAGATTTGCTTTGGATTAAAGAGTCTTTTAAATGCATATTACGATGTGGTGAAGTTTATGAAGCTGTGATATCCTAGAGTATGTCTACACTATAAAGTTAATTCGAACTAACAGACGTTAGTTCGAATTAACTTTGATAGGCGCTACACATGCAAACCGCTAGTTCGAACTTAATTCCAACTAGCGGAGCACTTAATTCGAACTAGGTAAACCTCATTCTACGAGGACTAATGCCTAGTTCGAATTAACTAGTTCAAATTAAGGGCTGTGTAGCCACTTAATTCGAACTAGTGGGAGGCTAGCCCTCCACAGCTTTCCCTGGTGGCCACTCTGGGCACCACCAGGGAAACTCTTCTGCCCCCCTCCTGGCCCTGGAGCCCTTAAAGGGGCACGGGCTGGCTACGGTGCCCGTGCCAGGTGCAAGCCTGCCAGCACCCAGCCAGCAGACCCTGCACCTGGCACGGCTTGAGCCGGCCACCCGCTGCCACCCAGCCCTCCGCCTCTTCCCAGGACCCCAGGTTGGCGGCTCCCAGGAGCCTGCCCGGGACCTCAAGAGGTGGGCATCTGCCTGGGCTAGTGCAGACATCGTGGACCTTGTCCACGACCTCCGCACTAGGCACAGGAAAGTGGCCGGCTAGGGCAGGAGAGCTGCCAGCCTGGCCCCCAGGAGCAGGTTGGCATGAAAATCAAGGTGGTCCACTGAGACCCCCGACCCTGAGCCCTGAGCTTAGAATGGCCGTACTGGGTCAGACCAAAGGTCCATCTAGCCCAGTAGCCTGTCTGCCGACAGCGGCCAACACTAGGTACCCTGGAGGGGATGGACCGAAGACAATGACCAAGCCATTTGTCTCGTGCCATCCATCTCCAGCCTTCCACAAACAGAGGCCAGGGACACCATTTCTACCCCCAGGCTAATACCACTCCATGGACCCAACCTCCATGACTTTATCTCACTTCTCTTTAAACTCTGTTCTAGTTCTAGCCTTTACAGCCTCCTGCAGCAAGGAGTTCCACAGGTTGACTATTTGCTTTGTGAAGAAGAACTTTCTGTTGTTAGTTTGAAGCCTGCTACCCATTCATTTCATTTGGTGTCCTTTAGTCCTTCTATTATGGGAACTAATGAAGAACTTTTCTTGATGCACCCTCTCCACACCACTCATGCTTTTATAGACCTCTATCATATCCCCCCTCAGTCTCCTCTTTTCTAAGCTGAGAAGTCCCAGTCTCTTTAGCCTCTCTTCATATGGGACCTGTTCCAAACCCCTGATCATTTTAGTTATTTTGTACATCAGGAAGGGGGGCTAGGGAGGTGTAAGTGGAAGGAGGTGAGGGAGGAATGGGGTACGAGCCCCCGATGGGGAGGACTGGGCTGGCTCTGCGGGCTCCTCAGGGTGGAAACTCTCCTGAAGCCCCTTGATTGACTCCCCCCCCCCGGATGGCAGCCTGCGGCAAGTGCAGCCGGGCTGATGGCCGAGTGCTGTGATGTGCCGAGTGTGGGCACTCAAGGCACTCCAAGCCAGGACTGCTTTGCAAGCGGGGAACCCCCTCGGCTAGCCTGAGGCAGCAGCTCCACGCTCTAAGTCCTAACCTGATGCCCTGCTGGCACTGCTTCCGGCCATCCTTAACCTCAGTTCAGGGTCCACTCAGTGTGGACATGCTAGTTCGAATTAGCAAAACGCTAATTCGAACTAGTTTTTAAGTCCAGATGCGCTAATTCGAATTAGCTTAGTTCGAATTAACTAATTCGAACTAAGTTAGTTCGAATTAGTGCTGTAGTGTAGACATACCCCTAGGTTGCTCGGACTACCCTATACAGGCTGGAGGTGACTGTTGTGGAAAGGCTCTGCACCCACTAAGGAAAAAATGCACCTGTAGTATAAGGACAACAGCTGCAGAAAGTTCCTGGGACTAGCCAGGGAGTTTTTGTTGCAAAAACTGTAAGAAAAACAGTCTACAGGGAGCCCTGGAGACCAGTTCACTTCATCCAGCATGAAACTTTTTTTCATTATGTGCACTTTTCTCAAAAGGGTATTTCAGCACTGTAAAATCTTGCATCCTAAAGTAAAATGCACACTTGGACAAAAAAAAAATTAAAATAATCCTATCAGCTATAATTATCATTTCAAAAGGCATATTCAGTTAAGTCTACTATAGTCCAGTAATAAATTGTCAGTATCTGATATTATACATTACTACATATAAATATTTTTTTTCTTTTCTCCTCTACTGCTGAGAGGAATTCATTACTCAAAGTAGCAATGGGTACAAAATAGTGAGAGGTTATACTTCAAAAGAAATAAAGCAGAATCATTGCACAGTGTATCATCTGTTTTCATTGATACTTACAGATGTTTCAGGAAATAAAGTATTTTCTTAACTAACAAAGTTAACAGTCATACACTTAAAACAAAGCATAAGTCATTTTTCTTTTTAATCTATGTCTGCATATTAAAACTCAATGGAACATGAATCAGGAAAAATAGAATGATATCATTATATTATTACAGTTAATTTATTGCAGAATAGTCTACATTCATTCTAAGTTTATACACATAAAAAGCGAAGCTAACATTACCATGTGAGTTAGAAGAATTTGACTTGTCCTGTTGAATGAGCTTCTGTGTAATGGACAAAGTTCTTATGGCAAATGTTCTTATGTATGATAGTATTGCTAAAGTTTCTCAGTCTAATCAGTCTAAAGGTTACATTAGACAGTCCTGTGCAATTCCAGACAAAGCATTTTTATAACTAAATGTATCTTTTATAGAAGTCCATTTAAAGCCTGTAAAGATTTCTATAAAACCACAAAAAATGTACTTTCTATTCACCTTACCCATGCAAGGATTTACATTCAAGTCTTGGTTGATTTGTGAATCAGAGGTGATCAAGAATGCTATATATAGTATTAGGAGTAATAAATAAGGGAACTTGTTAGAGGCATGAATCAGAGCAGAGAACTAAGAGTTAGAATTTCTGTATTCTCTTCTTGGTTCTGACCCTTGGGCTATGCCTAGACTGCCGCTTTTGGGGAGGGGGGAGGAAAGGTACACAAATTACGCTTTGCAATTTGTGTACCTTTTTCCGATAGTTATGTCGGAAGAGGCTTTTCCGAAATGTGGCCCATCTACTTTGGACCACATTTTGGAAAAACCTCCTCTTTCGGAAGATCCCTTCTTCCTTGTGGAACAAGGAAGACAGGACTTTCGAAAGAGCGCGTCTACTCTTCTGCAAAAAATGTCAGAAAAGCAGATGCATTCCCTGGACACGGCGGAGTTTTTCTGGGATACTTCCAGTATCCCAGAAAAACTCCATAGTCTAGACATAGCCTCTGTGTTACCTGAGCAAGTCTAAGGCCCAAATTTTCAAAAGTATTTATTGTTTCATAATGTTGGGTGACCAACATGAGATACTCAAGCCCTGCTTTTTTATAGCTGCTGAGCGTGCCTTTTGAAGTAAACAAGACAGCACAGTGGAGTAAAGAAGTTAATTTTTTAAAGGAATTAAATAAATATATCTCTAAGCTGGCTAGTTTCCTGTAGGCTTCGCAGTGGTAGCAAGTGTCAAGGAGAGTGGAGTTTGACTGAGAAAAAGGTATGGCCTTGCTCACCAGCTCAAGAGCATTTTGTGCCGTATTCAGCAGCACATAAAGTAAGTGTGACTACTCAGAGGCTTACGATTAAATATGTAGTTTTAGAACTTTGCTGAACTGGGTCCTAAATCTGGCCAGAACAATTTTAGTTTACATGAGGCCAGCCATGCAATTTGCTTCAGGAAGCTACTGCATTGGTAGAGTGGCCAGCTCCTCAAGAGGCTTAAATGACATGATGGCGAATTTGGAGGAAACAAAAGTGGTGATACTCTCCCAAGTTCCAACAATGGAATAAGCCCCACACATTTGAGTCAATGAGGTGCTATTCAAAGTAGAAATTAGGTATTACTCATGGTAGATTGTGCAGAGATTCAAAATAAGGTATCTATGATATCTCTATATCTGGGCTCCTCAAACTTGGTTCCACTTTACCACACTTTGAATGTACCAATAGACTAGGTTGCACTCCTCAAACTTGGCTTTCCCTGTGGGGTACTTAGATTCGAGGATATGCTGGTTGGGCTTAATTCTTCTGTGGTAGTGCTCAGATCTCTGCTTGGCTCCTTTAACTTGGGAGAAAAGAATAATTGGAGGTATTTCCCAGAAGCTGCCCACACATACTTCATGTTGGCCCTGTCACTATGAGGATATTGTGCTCTTTCCTCTCTTTGCATACATGCTTTCATGAGCAAGTAGCTAACAAATTTCACAGGATCATCAATGAGCACTTGAGTTAATACCTAATTCCAGTAGTTCACACTTCTCAGAGCGTATTGTTTCAGACCATTTCATTAGTTAACCTACAAAAATGTGATCTCAGTGTTTCCTTGCTACTGTGACACTTAAAGACTTCTATAAAAGATTGGGAGCTGAGTTTCTGGAGCACATAATGACTGAGAGAGGCAGTAATACACTTATCACAATGTATTGGCTTAGTCTTAGCCCTGCTTGATAGCAGCAACATCAAAAGATATCAGAATATTTGTCTACACTTGAACTCCCACGAATGCAGCTCAGCTGGTGGTCAGCTGTCATATTTTGCTAACTTTCCCTAGAGTGCACATGACTTGAAAAGCAAAGCCTTTGATTGGGTAGGGACAGATTGTCCTGTCAATTCAGCTTGAGGGAACAGAGTCAGAGGGATCCATGGTGTCTAGGATAATCACTGAAAATGGGATGCCAGTGCAAGCCTGTAACTAAGAGTGAGTCTACACTGCACTGTTTCCCCAGAATAATGGAGATTATTCCAGAAAAATAATCCTAGCATCCACACTGCCATTCCGTTATTTCAACAGAAAGTCAAAATAATGGATGGCTTTTTCAGATGGCGGTAAACCTCATTCCATGAGGAATAAACCTTTTTCTGAAAAAACTTTTTCAGAAAAAAAGTGTGTATGGACATGGAATAGGGAGTTTTGTTGGAAAAAAAGCCTCCAGGAAATAACACAGGTGCTTTGCTGGCCAATCGGTCCACACTCATCTCAACTCTATAGTTCCTGTTCTCCTGCAGCTGTTAACACTGCAGACACAGGGGACAGGGCTTGTGGTAGTTCCTGATGTCTGGGCAGCATGTCGCAGCCACAAGCCCCCCAAGAGCCTCCTGCCCATCCCAGGGAGCATGCACAGGACTCCCAGGAGCCACAAAAGGCATGCACTGTCCTGGTCTGGGGTAGAGATCTTGGCCCTCCTTGAGGTGTGGGGCAACAAGGAGACCCTCCAGGATCCAAATGGCACAACACCAATATCTATGGCCAGATGCTGACAGCCTGGCCACGAAGGGCTATACCAGGAGACTGCAGCAGGTCCGCAGCAAGGTGAAGGAGCTGTGGCAGGTCTATGCCAGGGCAAGGGAGCGCAGCTCACACTCAGGAGCAAGAACCTACTTCTGCCCCTATTTTGATGAACTGCACCAGATCCTGGGGACAGTGTAGCTCCTTCCCCACCCCTTGTACTGGACTCGGGGCTGGAAATATCCGTCATCACCCACCCGTGGGTCCCAGCCCACAAGGAGGAGGAGGAGCAGGAGAAGGAGGAAACGGTGATCACCATCACCTCACTCACTTTGGAGCCGGTACCCCAGGGCTTGGATGTTCTCCAGACATCCTCCGAGGGTGGGGAGGGATCATCAGGTGAGTGCTCTTAGTTTTACATACACACAGGGTGGAGGTGGCGGGCGCTGAGGGGCTGTGGTGTGATTTTCACTCAGCCTGGCCATCGTGCTGCAGTGTGTGCACGTGGATGAATGTGCAGTGCCAGTCTGTACCACGCAGCCCCAGGAGGCAGCGCCGGAGCACCCCAGGCTCCTGCTCACAGGCTCTGGGGAGGGCTCTGGGGAGGGCCAGACACACTTCTAGTCCCCTGGGGGAGACACCCTCCACCAGGAGCTACTGCTGGAAGGAGGCTGGGGACAAGGGCGCATGCACACAGACTCTGGCGTCCCGCATACTGCACATGGACATGCCTGCATGATCAAGGCAGCACCCGCTCCTGGGGACCATGCTGCCAGGTGCAGGTGTGTGTGTGGCCGCAGTGGAAGCCCAGGCAACTTGAGGCCCCTCTCCCAGCCATGGGATCCCAGTGTGACTGGCCATTTCCCTTGCCTGCTTGTCCGTAGGGTGGGGGGTGGCAGGGCAGGGAACATGGTCCCCAGGAACCTCTGGGCCTCTGTGAGGCAGGACCCACTGTCCAGGCCACACATGGCCTTGCTCCTGGGATATCACCTTCCTCAGACCCAAGAACTGTTGCTCTCAGCTCACTGAGGAGGGCAAGGGCTCAGGGACAGTGCTGCAGGGGTGACTGAGCCCCTCTCTTTATTCTCCCCAGCCGGACCAGCTGTGACTATGGGGCGATTGACAGCAGCTGAGCCAGCCGCCCGACCCTGGGGGAGTCGCGTGTCCATCCTCTGGGACATGCAGCAGACGCTGGCAGGCACATATGTGGACTGAGTGGCTGCAACAGGGCCACAACATGTGTGCAATTGTAGGAGATGATGACCTACCCAGCACCAGTCCCAGTCCCTGCTCCAATCCCTGCTCCCCCTCCCATGCCTGACCCTGTTCCCTTTCCCATAGCTGACCCTCCTCCAGACCCCTCTCCTGCCTATGCCCTTATCCTCCCAGGATACCCCCACCCCCGAGGTTGCTGAGGTCCCTGGACACGAGGCGGAAGACGCACCTGAGTCACAGGCTGCTCTCAGTCCCAGCTTTGAGTCTCTCCTCTCCCCTCCAAGTTTCTCAGTTCCCCTCCCCATTTCCAGGTTCTCAGCCCCTTCTCCTCCCCATTTACTTCTATCCCAAATAAATAACCAACCAGTTCTTTTTTTTTTTTTTTAAAATAGCACAACTTGTGGCTACGTCTAGACTGGCATGATTTTCCGGAAATGCTTTTAACATAAAAGTTTTCCTTTAAAAGCATTTTCAGAAAAAAGCGTCTAGATTGGCACAGACGCTTTTCCGCAAAAGCACATTTTGCGGAAAAGCGTCCGTGGCCAAACTAGACGCGCTTTTGTGCAAAAAAGCCCTGATCGCCATTTTCGCGATCGGGGCTTTTTTGCGGAAAACAAATCTCAGCTGTCTACACTGACCCTTTTGCGCAAAAGTTTTGCGCAAAAGAGACTTTTGCCCGAATGGGAGCAGCATAGTATTTCCACAAAAAGCACTGATTTCTTACAGTAGGAAGTCAGTGCTTTTGCGGAAATTCAAGTGGCCAGTGTAGACAGCTGGCAAGTTTTTCTGGAAAAGTGACTAATTTTCCGGAAAAACTGGCCAGTCTAGACACAGCCTGTGTGTTTATTGGGTCTAAAGGGAAGAAAGGTGGAGTGAGGGGTTGCTGGAGGAAAGGCAGAATGGGGCAAGGCACAGGCCCCTCGTGGGGAGAGTTACTGGGGTCCTTGAGAGAAACTCTCCCTCAGGGCCTCTCAGATGTGCACCCCTACCTGATGGGCCTGGCGGATGGCAGCTCTGTGTGGCTGCTCACTGACCCATCCCTCCAAGCATGCCTCTGCCTCCCCAGTGCAGAAGGGAGGCCTCCCACTTCCTCACCATGATGCTGTGGAGAACACAACATGCTGACACTGCCTGGGGGATGTTGTACTCCCCCATTGAGGTGGGTCAGGAGGCACCTGAACCTCACCTTCAAGCATCCAGAGGCTCATTCAGCCTGCATGCAGGCCTCGCCCAGGCAGCCTGGTCTGCTCCAGGTTGCTGGTGTATGGCTTCATAAGCCATGGCATTAGGGTGTAGGCTGCATCTCCCATGATGCATACCCCCTATAAAGGCTCCCCCTCTCCGCCCTCCATCCCCCCGCAGGGCTGTGTGAGGGCCGGGGGAGTATAAGAATTTAAGTTCTGTTTTCTATGCCTCCAATCAATGAGAGACATAAAGAGCTCAAGTTCTAGTTCATACAAGAGTTAAATGGTGACTTGGTTGCACTCCACTAGTAACTCCATGGGGAAGTGATTTCAGATAGTAGAAAGCGCTAATGAGATCCAATGGCTGCAAGCTGAAGCCTGTCAAATCGGACTAGAAATAATGTTTTAGCACTAAGCATAATTAATCCTTATCTAGGGGTACACTAGAGTATCCATCACTTGGGCTGTGTTTCGAAAAAACTTCACTTGTGTCTAGACTACAGCCGCGTTCTTTCGAAATTAAATTGAAGGAACGAGGCTTTTCTTTCGACAGCGGTAAACCTAATTCCACGAGGAAGAACGCCTTTTTTCGAAAGTGCTCTTTCGAAAAAAGGCATTCTTGAATGCAAACAGAGCTTTTTCGAAAGAGAGCATCCAGACTGCCTGGGTGCTTTCTTTTGAAAAAGCGGCTTGGAGCCTTGGAGTCTTTAAGTGGAGATGAGTGTTCCCTGTATGCTGTGCAGTTGGGCAGCAACCAATGAGATATTCGGATGCCTTGCAACCCACCTGATTAGCAGAGTGTCCAGAACTAGCAGCATGGTTTTCTACTGGTAGTGCTCATCTGCATGTGTATTGGTGCATATAACAAAATTTATTCTGCACATGGATGGAAAAAATGAGAGGGACCATTGACCAAGACTGCATAGCTTTAAGAGATATATGATAGAGCTCAAACAGAAGTTACAGGCTTAATGCAGAAATTGCTGTTTTGGTCCGTGTCATACGAGCAATCATATTAGATAATCATAATGGTTCCCTCCGGCCCCATGTTCTATGAAACTATAAAGCTGAATGAGGAAGTCCTTTGATATCTGATATGAGGGAGCTGGTTCTTCACTTAATGAGTGATGTTCTGCCAGCCATGAAAGAAGATTAAGTGCACTCAGACATCTTATTATTTATTGTTGTATTATGAAAGCATCTAGAGGTCCTGCCCACTGCTACACTATGCATTGCAAGGATCGTTATCTAGAAGATAAGGTGATAAGTAACAGTCAGCATGGCTTTTTAAAGAACAAGCATGTCAAACCAACATGATAACATTCTTTATTAGGTAAGAAGCCTAGTGGATAAGGGGGAAGTGTTAGATGTGGTACACTTAGACTTTAGTGAAGCATTTTAATACACTCTTTTATGACTTTCTCATTAATCAACTATGGAAATGTAACCTAGACAGGGCTACTATAAGGTGACTGCATAACTGGTTGGATAACCATTCCCACAGAGGAATTATCAATGGTTCACAGTCATGCTGGAAAAGCATAATGACTGGGGTTCTTCAGGGATGAGTTTTGGCACCAGTTCTGTTCAATATCTTCATCAACAATTTAGATATTAACATAGAGAGTACACTTATAAAGTTTGCAGATGATACCAAGCTGGGAGGAGTTACAAGTGCTTTGGAGGATAGAATTACAATTCAAAATGATCTGGACAAACTGACAAAATGGTCTGAGGTAAATAGGATGAAATTCAACAAGGACAAATACAAAGTATTCCATTTAGGAAGGAACAATCCATTTCCCACATACAGAATGAGAAGTGACTGCCTAGGAAGGAGTACTGCAGAAAAGCATTTAGGGGTCATAGTGGACTACAAGCTAAATATGAGTCAATAGTGTGACACTGTAGCAAACATTCCTACTTCAAGGTTTCTCACAAAAGTTCATCATGCTCCCTGTAGTCCCTCTTCATGCTACTTTCCTTTACCTGACAGAGAGCGTTCTCATCTAGGACTTCCTGCTCAAGTGAGTTCTCCTCTTTTCTCCATGTAGTCCTTTTTGCCCCTTTTATAGCTGGGATCTGATTATAATTAAGAAGATGGCAAGTGGGCTAAATAGTAGGTTTGAAACCCTTCCTTCCTTGTCCAAGGCAAAACTCCACAGCTGGGGCTGGTCCTGATGGCACCTCAGGCAAGAAGTGTCTTTGGTGCCCTTCTTCTCTTTGTTACACTTTTAAATATCTTGTTTTTTCTACAGCACCCTAACTCTGACACCCCAGAAGATCTCCCGGGTCTCCTGCATCTATATCTAAACCTACCCACAACCCAGCTGAGGAAGAGCTATATCCTTAAGAACAAATATCTTACTCAGCCATAGGACTTTCTTGTATGTATTTAAAGATATCCTGTCAGTTTGGCATTTTCAAGTCTAATGAAGATTGCTAAGACGAAAACAAACTACAGGGCTAAACAAATGTGCACTGTGGCTATTGCAACCAGTTAGTATTGAAGGGTATGCATGTGTTCATTTTAAACAAAATGTGGTTTGGAAAGTAGGTATGCATAAAGAAGCACGCTGTGGCTCACCACCCTAGGAACAGTCTAGAAAAGGCCAAGGGGAGGGGGGTGAACTCAACATGTGGAGTGGAGAAGTACAAGCATGTGACAAACAAAGCCATATATGGAAAGGTTGAATCTGATTGGTTTAGAAGTTTGTGTTATGTAACCTGTAACTGCCATGTGCTATAAAACAGCAAGGGGAGGGGCTCCTTGCTCGAGGGGCTCTGGCTGATTTTAGTACCAGGGGCTCTCCCCTTATGCACATTGAATAAAGTCTTGTTCAATTCAATTCAATTCAATTCAATTCAATTCAATTCAATTCAAGACCCTTGATTCTGCCCAGCACCTGACTCTCTGGGAACCACAAAATCCCAACAGTATAAACATTTCTGTTACTTCCGAGATTTTACCTCTGTACAGAAAAGCAGTAGTTCAGAGTACACCATCAAAGTCAGTTATTAACAAGGGGTCAGGCAACATCATGTACAAAGGCCTCTGACATGGCATTTTTTTAAAATCAGTTAAGAACATGCTGAATGAGACATTTCAAAGGCCCCATCCAGCAATTAGCTCTCAGAACCGGGACTATTCACTTCAATGGATCTTAGTAAGATCGGGCCAAAGCTTGTCATGTTCTGACATTCCATCAGTGGGCCTGGAGACACCAATGCCATGCTGATGAAAAACGAACAGCCTGGCCCTAATCCTGCTGTTTCTCTTTTCTTCACATTTATTTTTAGGGATTTATTTCCAGTGGAAAAAAACAGTAGCTGAAAACACGGACCAAAAGAGGTGATGACTGTGGGAGGAGAGTGAGCGCAGTTATTTGCCAAGAGACCCAGAGCTCCTTACATCAAAACGAAGCACAATGGGACCCTGATCCTAACTGGGGCCTCAAGGGGTTGCACAAAAATAAGTAATAAATAATCATCTTCGCACAGCACTTGCTAATACCCAAGATCCAGTTTTAGCATGTACTGCATTCGGTGGAAAACCTTGGAGGATTCTCTGTACTATGTATAGATAAATCGTGGTCTCATTGGCACAAGAAAGGAGAGTATTGTTTATCCCTTGCAAAAAAAGCTCCTGTTGGCCATCCTATGGTGATGGCTGAAGGGATGTACTTATGTTGCCCAGCACTTAGCAACTTCTTTTAGCAGTTACCATATTCCTTCAACTAGTGCTGACCAAAGTAGCCGCTGGGAACCTGGGTAAGTTGATTAACCCATAGACCTACGCTGCACAAGAGATGTGGTGCACGGGTCATCAATACATTCCAGGGTTGTCTTGAGAACTTCAGAGAATTCCTGCCATACTACTTGCATAGGGAAAGAGACTATTTGTGCCCTTTGCACACCAAAAAAGTGTAGGTCATGATTTAGTCCATAATCAGAGTAAGCAAGAGACCATGATTTGTAAAACACAGAAGAGCCAGGACTCACTTATAGAATCATAGAATCATAGGACTGGAAGGGACCTCGAGAGGTCATCGAGTCCAGCCCCCCGCCCTCAAGGCAGGACCAAGCTCCGTCTACACCATCCCTGACAGATGTCTATCTAACCTGTTCTTAAATATCTCCAGAGAGGGAGATTCCACCACCTCCCTTGGCAATTTATTCCAATATTTGACCACCCTGACAGTTAGGAATTTTTTCCTAATGTCCAATCTAAACCTCTCCTGCTGCACTTTAAGCCCATTACTCCTTGTCCTGTCCTCAGAAACCAAGAGGAACAAATTTTCTCCTTCCTCCTTGTGACACCCTTTTAGATATTTGAAAACCGCTATCATGTCCCCCCTTAATCTTCTTTTTTCCAAACTAAACAAGCCCAGTTCACGAAGCCTGGCTTCATAGGTCATGTTCTCTAAACCTTTAATCATTCTTGTCGCTCTTCTCTGTACTCTTTCCAATTTCTCCACATCTTTCTTGAAATGTGGCGCCCAGAACTGGACACAGTACTCCAGCTGAGGCCTAACTAGTGCAGAGTAGAGCGGCAGAATGACTTCACGAGTTTTGCTTACAACACACCTGTTGATACAACCTAGAATCATATTTGCTTTTTTTGCAACAGCATCACACTGTTGACTCATATTCAACTTGTGGTCCACTATGATCCCTAGATTCCTTTCCGCCATGCTCCTTCCTAGACAGTCGTTTCCCATCTTGTATGTATGGAACTGATTGTTCCTTCCTAAGTGGAGCACTTTGCATTTCTCTTTATTAAACCTCATCCTGTTTACCTCTGACCATTTCTCTAACTTGCTAAGGTCATTTTGAATTATGTCCCTATCCTCCAAAGAAGTTGTAACCCCACCCAGTTTGGTGTCATCTGCAAACTTAATAAGCGTACTCTCTATCCCAATATCTACATCATTGATGAAGATATTGAACAGTACGGGTCCCAAAACAGACCCTTGCGGAACTCCACTTGTTATCCCTTTCCAGCAGGATTTAGCACCGTTAACAACAACTCTCTGACTACGGTTATCCAGCCAATTATGCACCCACCTTATCGTGGCCCTATCTAAGTTATATTTGCCTAGTTTATCAATAAGACTATCATGCGAGACCGTATCAAATGCCTTACTAAAGTCTAGGTATATGACATCCACCGCTTCTCCCTTATCCACAAGGCTCATTATCCTATCAAAGAAAGCTATCAGATTAGTTTGGCATGACTTGTTCTTCACAAACCCATGCTGGCTATTCCCTATCACTTTATTACCTTCCAAGTGTTTGCATATGATTTCCTTAATTACCTGCTCCATTATCTTCCCTGGGACAGACGTTAAACTGACCGGTCTGTAGTTTCCTGGGTTGTTCTTATTCCCCTTTTTATAGATGGGCACAATATTTGCCCTTTTCCAGTCTTCTGGAATCTCCCCTGTCTGCCATGATTTTTCAAAAATCATAGCTAAAGGCTCAAATACCTCCTCTATCAGCTCCTTGAGTATCCTGGGATGCATTTCATCAGGACCTGGTGACTTGCTGACATCTAACTTTCCTAAGTGATTTGAACTGTCCCATTTAACCAAAGACAATATCTTTTTTATATCAACTCCGATCTCTATATTCAGCTGTATATTCATTGCACATTTCTTCTCTCTTTAACAAAAACAATGTAAATTAATTATAGGTGCTGGCCTGCCATCTGGTGGCTCAGACAGACATAGCAATGCTCAAAAAGCAAGAATAGAAGCTACTTGCAAGTTTGGCAGATGTGAGCTATCATATTAGGTGGTGACACCCACAATTACTAAATAGAAAAAGGAGCACTTTATTTTGAAGCCCAGGTCTCCCCACATATATGATGCACCATTTAAATACTAAGGACGTTAAAGGATGGGTATTTTGCTAATCATGTAGTCGATACAATTTTTGTCGACTACATTATTAGTCAATAAGGGGAGGGGGTCAATAAAGCCTCTGGGCTCTTGCTACATTTAAAATGCAGAGGTGCAGTGGTCCCAGACTTGCATGAGCTGGGACTGCTTGTTCCCAGCTCACACTGGGTCCAGCAGCCCCTGTCCACTGCCAGCCTGGGCAGCTGTGAACAGGGGCTGCTTCGTGGTAGCAGCCTCTGTCCACGGGGAAGGAGGCCAGCTCTCTGCTGGAACCGCTGTGTACAGGGACTGCTGCCAGAACAGCCACAGCTGACAGCGAGCCTCAGCCTGCTGTGGGCAGAGGCTGATTCACAACATCCTTCTCTATCCTTCCCCTTTGCTGCCTCTGGTAGAGGCAGCGAGGGGGGAGGCAGGCAGCACCATGGAGACGGTGCTGGGAGGAACCGTTTTTTAAGCCAGCTTCCCTCAGCACCAGCTCCTGTACTGCCCCTCCCCTTGCTGCCTCTCATACAGAGGCAGCAACATGGTGGTGGTGGGGAGAAGCGAGTAGTCGAGTACTCCACTCAACTGCCCGATAAGCTTATGCTTACCGGGTAGTTAAGTAGTCGACTATTCACTTATTCCCCTATTAAATACCTACACAATTTACTTAGGTTAGCCATGACTTGTTTTTAAAAAATCTGCTTTTAATACTAGTGCAATGTGAGTGCTAAGAGCAGGGGTGGGCAAAAAGTGGCTCACAGGCCAGATTCGGTTCACCTGATTTAGTTCCTAACAGGCTGCCAGATGCTCTATTTACCTAAGCATCAGCAAGGTATGGCCGCTGTCAGGTCCCATTGGCTGTGGTTCACTATTCCTGGCCAATGGACACTTCAAGAAGTGGTAGCAGAGCCAGGGGGATGCTGATGGTGGAGTGTCCCCCTGCTGCACCTGTATACATGGACTCCACTGAGCTGGGGTGGGTGTCAGGGGAG